>NC_079375.1:22410974-22763474 GCF_021018895.1 Seriola aureovittata | reverse complement strand
TTCTTGGAATCAGAGAAACATTTCAGCCTTTTCAATGCAAGTGCGGACTCTGAGGCGAGTCAGTGGGAAGTGCTCAAGGGCAACTGTTTTGAATAGAAAGTTGACTAGCATGTGTTGAGTCTACATGACGAATCCAACCTTGAAGAATTAATATGGCAGCACGGTGAATGGTCTATAGGGCAAATGCGCAAAGTGCAAGGAAACCTGAAGTGGTTCCTAACAGAGCTGCTCACAGAGAGTGAAGGACACGGTTTTGTTGAGGTCTGTCAAGTTATGGAAACAAAAGAGAGACACACAGCGTCTGGATAACTGAAGAGAGAGACAACACACTGTTTCTGCATCAGTCCCCTCCACGCATCACTCAGGGAGCAGATTTAAACTATAGGTTTAAGGTGACCCATGAGTCTGACATGGTGTCATTTAAAAATGATATAATAATAAAAAGACAGTCTGCAGTAAATATCAGAACGCGTCAAAAATTTAGGATCAAGTTAGAGATTCTAGAAGAATAAATAAAGTGAGTTGTGTAACATAAAGTTGAGGTTATGTAAGTAATATAAGGCTTAGCTGCAGTTATACATCTTTACGGTTCATTAACATAGATAAATAGATAGATAAACTTTACTGTCATTCAAGCTAAACACCAAACGGTGCATGTTGAACAAAAAATTTGTTTCATTGGCTTATAATAGTAAAAACTATAATACAACTACACTGCAACAAAGAATATATTGTTATATATTTTACATTATATTTCACATGATAGTATTTGTGTAAGGAAAAGAATACTGTTTCACATTGAAGTCACTGTAGTTATCAGGATATGCCTGCAGATCTGTAAGCGACGGGACTCACTGACTTCCAGTTTCCTGTCGTCTGAACCCATTCATGAAGCGCAGAAGGATTTTTTTCCTATCAGAGCAGAAACATAAATGATCGTGGGAAGTAAAGAACCTTCCTGATCAGAAATCCTCCAGATAGGGTTATGTATCATTTCCCACACGTGGATTAGTGTTTCCTCCTCTCTACGTCTCCAGCTCCAGCGCCGTCTTTAAGCGTGGCGTTATAAAGTCTGGAGGTGCTTCAGTGTACTGTATTGATGATTTTTGTGAACTGTGATGTTTGAACTGTATCATCCTTGTGTGTGTGCCTCCTGTAATACGTGCTTTAAGCTTTGTAAAATGTTGGCTGTCTCCTGCTCTAAAAATGGGGTTGGAGGTTAGTTCGGGTTAATCCCTTTATCCCAAATCTTCTTCAGTGATATTGGAGAGCTGCACTTCTGCAGTAACGCAGAATAAAACGCGGATACTTCATGACCCTTCCCATAATTGGAGGGTGTTTTCTGCCTTCTGTGGCCCTGAATCATTTTTAAACACTGGTTTCACTATACTATAATTCTGCATGTAATGCCATCGTTCCTGTCTGTGCAGATTAAATTCTACCAGCAAAAAGATTTTATCTGTATATCACCATAGAGATCCTCATGCAGCCACTCACCCGTTGGTAAACAGGGATTTTACTGTATTCTAAACTGCAAATAAAAAAAGAAAAAGGATGAGAATTTTTGCTGTTTCTTTCCATATTCCGTGAAGACATGATAACACAGGGTGAGAGGAGACACTTATGGGTAAAGAGATAAGCAAGCAAGTAAAAAAAAAAGGCATGAGCTTCTACACTGAGCCAGATGATTTAAATTATTTTTAAAAAACCTGCTTTGCATGTGTTTCATCAGGAAGGAGAATGTGTTTTTTTGAAGAACACTGGATGTAAATATACCCGTACCTTGCCACAGGGCTCCTTTTTTAAATTGGCAGAAAGTTTGAGTATTTTTCCTCTCCCTCCTTGTCTCCATCGTCTCTAGTAAGTGTGACAGACGCCGTTGCCAGTGCAGTGTTTCAGACCATGTTGACCGTGTGTCACCGAAAACGGCCCAAGCTCTGCAAACAGCTCCTCGGGCGCGTCATGGAGTACCTGACGAGCCGCAGTGCTGCTCCAGGAGTGAGGTGAGAGCCGAGTGTTGAATTCTACTTCATTGTAATTGATTTTATTTTTTATTTTTTTCAAAGATGTAACTGTTAACGGGAAGTGTTGTTGTTGTTGTTGTTGTTGTTGTTTTTGTTGTTGTTTTCCCTGTAGTCCACTCCTGGTGTTTCTGAAGGATCAGGCCTCTAGCCGCCTCATCGAGACGATCATACAGCTATCCCACAAGTCCCTTCTCCGTGATCTCTACAAAAACCATCTCAAGGGTCAGCTGGTCGAACTGGCCCTCCATCCAATCGCCAACTTCCCCATACAGAGGCTGACGGCGGCCTCTGCCAAATGCAAAGTGGTAGGTCGTACCATCTGGCGGCGCAGATGGAGAGTGATGAATTTACTACTGGGATAACTGAATTTACCTCTATGGCCCGTTTGTTTCTCTGTAGTTCCCGAGGTTGTTTGATGAGCTGGTCCAAGGAGTGGAGGCCATCTTAGCCGCAGGCCACATGGGGGTGATCGTCCAGCTGGCGGAGAGCTGTGCAGAAAGTGAAGAGAGACAGGACGAGCTGATGCAGTGTCTCCTGCGTGTAAGCCTCAAGGAGTGTTTGTTGTTGTTATATAGGTCCATATGGGTCTTGAATCAATATAACAATACCCTTGTTTCTATTTATTCCTCCTTCTTTATGAGTGGGATGACTGAAACTCCATAACCACACTATAAACGACTACTTCTTGTTTGATTTATTGATAATGGATTCATTGATGTGTTTTGGCTTCCAGGCGTTTCACTGCGCTGAGCCCGGCTCGCGACACGTCAGCTGCCTCCCTCTCTTCATGTCCCTGCTCACCTACGAGGTGTACTACCACTGTGACACAGCAGAGGGCAGCACGCAGACAGAGGTAAACAGCTGAGAGGAGTCAAATCAAATCGTCTCTGGGTTGATTTCGACTGATTTAGTAGCGAAAAGCAGCAGCACAAAGTCCTTTGAATACCAGTGAATCCCCCAGTGTATCGGTGTTGAATAGATGTTGCAGGTGCAGGGAGGTAAGGTTGTGGTTTTCTCGATCATTTCTAGGTCCCACTGTCCTCCATCTGTTACCATGGCTCCCGGCTTGTTCAAGCGCTGGCCCGGTTCAAGGAGCGCTCGCACCTCCTCAGCAGCCTGCGCACTCTGAACCCTGCTGACCTCCTGAAGCTGGCCTCTGACCCCGCGGGCAGCCACGTCCTCCAGGCCCTCATCACCACATCGAGCGACAAGGGCAGGGGCAAGATCCTCAAGAGAATGGAGGTACGAGTACAGGAGCGTCGACGGCTCATTAGAAGTGAAACGATTAATCGATGAGGTGATCTTTGGGTTTTGGATCTTATATCTTACCATTTGTCCTCCCAGGGTCTGTATGTCCAAATGGCCTGCTCCAGGTTGGGCAGTCGGGTGCTAGAAGCCATATGGAACAGTGCATCAGTCAGTCAGAGGCAAAGCATCGCACAGGAACTAGGTAAAACTAACAGGGACTTTAAATCACTTTTATATGGAATTACACATTTCATGCGACCCAGTGGCCGAGTGGTTAGGGAAATATCATCATCATCAAAGGTTTTAATTTGTTTCCTCTCCCATCTCCCCTTTCAGTTCCAAGTGAAAGCCAGCTGAGGTCCGACCAGTTCGCTCGTCACGTCTGGGCCAAGTTCGCCCTCTCCCACTTTGTGCACAGACGAGCGCATTGGCAGGAAATACAGACCGGCGAGTCCAAGAAGCGGAAGCTTTTCAGTGACATTCTCGATTAGGAAGTGCATATTTGTATCATCTTTTATTGTTATTTGATATATATTTTGACAAAAATTCAAATAGAAAATTGTCCTTATTTGTGTTGTCTTTTAGCTTTTTAATTAGAGTGTGGGGCTGAAGGGACGTCGGCACTGTCAGTCTCAGTCAGGACAAACCACTCTGGTGTTATTAGGTTATGTGGCCTGTAGGGGACGCTGGTGCAGCATTGATTCTTCGGGTCTTGTTTTCCCCATGTTCTCAAATGAATAGAGCAGCTCAAGCTCAAATGTGTGAACATAAAGTCACTTAGAAAACTGTCTGAAACTGACACAGACACACAGCTGACACGACTAATCTTCTTTTAGTTTGTTTTTTTACAATTAGAATCTCAGCACGACTCTCAATATAATACAGTATATATATATATATATATATATATATATATATATATATATATATATATACATATACATACACACACTGCATGTTGTATATAAAAAAGAGGGTTTGGTACATTTCAGACATTTGGGGAAAAACAGATGAAAATTATCAGACAACCCTTGAAGCTATAGTGGATTGTTGAGTTCCTCTGAATCTAGTGTTTCCTTGTAACTCCTTCACGGAAGCACAAACAAATTCAGGCTGTTTTAAATCGATCTGTGCCTCAGCAGTGAGCTGCTTTTGTCGCAGGTCTGTTGGAGACACATTTACTAAGTCACAGAGGAGAACATTGATTAGAAAATTGGTTTTAAGGAGGAGGACCTTTATCCTGGCAGATGCTTCTCAGTGGAGAGGAAGCACAGGGGCCGAGGAGCCACGCTGCAAGACGGCACGTGTTGTCTGTGTGGGAACAGCAACAAAGAGCATCATACCTCTAGGTAATAAATACACTGTCAGCACGCAGATCTCAATACTGTACTGACAGTGTCCCTATGTGATCACCTCATAATATACAACCAGGGGTTCGTTTCTAGTGCGTTTTTACATCTTTGAAGCGTATTTTAACAAAGACATTCATTCCTAAGATCATGGGAATTGGTGTCAACATGTGAGGCACAAAAACATAATGATTTAATTAATAGTAATTCAGTCCAACACAGTCCTATAATGAATGCTAGTTGAGCTTGAAAGCGTTCACACTGTCAGAGTTGTCTGAAGGTGTGGAAAAGACAGATATGTTTATTCAACATTATGGTAATTTTGAGGCTGTAGGTTTGATTGATTTATATTATGACATTTTTCTGATATTGGCAACGCTTCTTTTAATATACATCTAATATACACAACACCAAAATACGGATGTCGCATAGAATTACATCAACACAGTCATATAGATGGATAGAATAGAAATATATTTCGTATTGCGCTGCATTACATCAGTGAGGCGTCTCTATTTTCAGTCGGTGTACAGAATGTAAAGTAATGAGAACCACCCTTCACTGAAGCATGTCTGGACCTAGAGACCAATTTTAAAAAGAGCTTGGCACTGAGGAGGATTTAAAGGATCAGTTCACCCAAATCTGTTAAAAAAAACAAAACACATTTTTCCACATTCCTCTGGCATCAGATAGTTTCATTTGGCTTTATGTGGGGAGGTTTTGATATGCCACATGAATACAAGTGAGGTGCATTAAATTTTGTTTGTGACGTTGATATCATAATGAGGGTGCCTGACCGTTCCTCTTGCAGAATATAAAGCCGAACTGTCGGCTATGTTCATAAGATATTTCATAGTCTGAGTATATGCACACGCCCATGAAGATGTAATGGGTCCACTATAGGACACAGCCAGCCACCTCAGCCATTGGATGCGGAGCCTGATTTTGACAGTGGCCTCACTAACCCACGGCCGAGCCATGATGGTCTCATCCCTCAGTTATAGTGCGTCTTGCACAAACACTACTGATGCAGAACGTGTGGTCGTGCAGGTGACTAGGGAGAAAGCTCAGTTTAAATGTACCCTGTAGTCGAATCTGTATTTGAATCAATAGTTAGAGATGCTTAACTTAGCATAAAGATTCAAAGCAGTGGGAAACAGATAATCTGGCTCTGTTGAAAGCTAACAAAATACACCCAGCAGCACCTCTGAAGCTCATTAATGAACACATTTTATCTAATTTGTTTAATGCACATAAAAACGTATAAAAGGAGCATTGCTCCATTGTTTTATGGGGTTATGTGATGGACTGAATCTAGGCTGGGAACAATAACCACCCGTTGCCTGTGATACAGTTGCTATTGATGGTTGCTTGGCAACCTCACGGTGACATTTCTAGGTCTCTGTCTGAAATCACACCCTTATTCACCTATTCTCTAGTATCTCTACTTCCTATTTTGTGCCACAGACATCCAATAATTTCCACTATAGTGAGTAGTAAATTGAGATTTTGGACATGAGTTTGAATCACTATCATTTTGTTTAATCTCTGACAGATTTACAGACTGTAATAGTTGCATATATACAATGCATTGCATGTACATTGCATGAATGCTGCTTTTTTTCCATTGCACAGATTTCAGGATTTGTATTTTAAATGCAGTGCACTATACAGTAAAGGGAGTGACTATGGACAAGGTCCAGCAAATCACTGCTCTCAGCTCAGAAATAGTTTCACAAAAGAAAAATTACTGTAAAACTACAACTTGTCACTTTTAAACAACTTTCTGAACAGACAAGACAACAGACAACATATAGCATGTTCATTTTGGAACTATGTCCCTCTGCTTTCAGTCTTTGTGCTAAGCTAAGCTAGCATCTCCTGGTTCCAGCTTCATATTTACCAGACAGAAGTGAGAGCATATGGATCCACTCATCCGACTCTCCGCAAAGAAAGAAAATGAGTTTACCAAAATGTCACATAGTTCTTCTGAAGAATGTGGTTTTATGAGTTTTAGCTACTTCAGTCATGTTCAATCATTATCCAAGATATTCCCCATTACAAGGTTGAGATCAATACTAATCTCATGACGGCATCTAGTTATAGTCTTGCAATATTTTGCAGAACATATGGCTTTGCTGTCACCTTTTGACCTGCTATTAATCCACATTACTGGAAATGTGGGGAGCATTGCATGAGGCATTAAGCCCATAATGAGGCTGATTTGTGCCCTCCTCTTCAGCCCACTATTACAGTCACTTGGCCTGATGGTCGCTCCTGCTTTGACAAACCAGTACTAATTACATGTGCTTCATTCTGAGCGTGACGTTCAAGCGAGACTGGTCTGGTTCATTCTCGCTCCCTTTTGTTGTTTTGTTATTATAGCTCTGTGCATGTATAATCGGCTCTGTGCGCTCGGGAGACAAAGCAGAGGAACAATGACCTTTGGTGTACAGAGCCATTGCTGCTTGAAAACAAATCACATGGATTCCCCAGGGATTCAGCAACGCTCCCTTCAGTGCCACTCAATGTCTGTCCGCACTAGTGCACGGCCATCACTGCAGCCTCCACATGCACTAGTCTATCCCCAGTTACACTTCACAGACCATTTCCAATATTAACCTCCCAGCTAACATGCCTACACCCACACCTCAGGAAAATATGCATCTCATTAGATATGCACAGCGCTCACTGAAAATAGTCTTTCTTTGATACAAAGTGAGGAGTAAGTTCGACAGGCTTTCACTGACGCACAGTAGGTGGTTTTTTCGTCTTTCAGGCTGCCTCTGTCTTCCCTACTCTTGAGAAGTATTCTTTTGCCCGAAAATCACAGGAAATGCCCACAGAGTGAGTCAGCGACAGAAAGACGGAGAGAGGGAGGATTTCTGTCACGATTCGTGAGACTGATAGGGTGTCACGAAAAGAAATTGTATCATATTGTCCTCATTTCCCTTTCTATTTCCTGCGGGCTTCTGTGTGGCTGTCATATGTATGCTATTATCTGACAGCTATCTGACCTGTTTAAGTGTGATAAAATCCTTTTTGTGTCAGTTTCAATTCTGTGAGTCATATTGTATAAAATCCAGCCTGCCTCAATCGGAGGAGTTCACCTTATCTCTGTGCTTATAACAATCTGTCTCCTATTCACCTACTGGCGTAAAAAAAAAGTAAACACAAACAAAAAACCTCCTCTTTCTGCAAATCAACATAAATATAGGACATATGAGATGCCAAAGGACTCTAGGACTCATTGTCTCCTTGACAACCGTCTCCAAGCAACCATTACTCCTCAAAGCATTTCTCCAGCCCCATCTCTCTCTGACTCCCTCTCTCCCTCTCTCTCTCTCTCCCTCTTCAACCCCTCTGTCTCTTTGCCAGTTTGCCGTCCTCTCAAGAGTCCTCCCATCCTATCCACTCCAAACAGTCACTGTACCAGCATCAGAACCCTGGAAATTGCAGCCATCTGATGTGCTCTCATGTGATTGGCTGTAGGGTACAGTGTTCCCGCTTCTTAACCCGAGGCGCTTCACTACACCTGCCAAGACTAGGGTGGAGCTGACAGAGATGTTTTCATAGTTTCTTTGCAATTAACGAACTAAAATGCTTTTGCGGTGCATCAAACTACCTGCTTAGTGATTAGAAATCAAATCCCAATCCCTAGTAGATCATTAGCTGTGGTACTCGATGTTAAGATATTATCAACCATGTTGACCACGTTGTTGAAAGTAGACAATAGGTCAAAAAAACACTGGCTTTTATTTTTCTGAATCTACTTTATCCAAAAGTGTTTTATGGACTGTCAATTCATAAATTATCTGTGTAACTTTATTTTTGGCCTCTGGATTTTTTCATCTGTAGTTAATCTCCTATTTGCATACAGTTGCTTGATTGATTATGTTGTAAGGCAAGATCACCTAAATTACAAAGAAACATTTTCTCACTTCTAGTCGTATTTAGCCGGTCGGTTTGAAGATACCATTTTTTGACATATCTATCCCAATACACTGGAGGTAAATATAATTACATCTGTGGTTGGAATTGGACTTTTTTACATTTAAAAGACTCACTTTTCAGTGACAATGTACTTTACTGTCAAAACACAGAGCACACTATGAACAATTTCCCCTGGAAATACTTTCCACTGAAGACGTGTATGAGTATGAAAAATGTTCACAGCGTGGTTCTTAAACTCTTTCTATTATGCCCCCCTTTAGGGAGGCCACCAATTCACTCTCCCTGATGCATAAATTCATAACATCCTGAACCGTGGAACAATTTGGGGGAAACTAGTGACAAAAGGACCCAAGTTGAATTGAATTATAGTTTTTACAGACAGAAAACACAATAAGGGACTCCTGCTATTTTGACAGTGAACTCGAAACTCAACAGCAAGATAACCTTAAGAGCCTGCCAGCATCAGAGCACACTTTTGACTTGTCACACCAGGAAAAGCACAAGAGGAACTAAAAACATTAACATGTCTCAGTTCCAGGAGTTACTGCAATACAAAACACCAATTAATAATGATATTAGTCACATCTGTGTTAGACGAGTCACAATGTCTGCTGTGAAAAAGGTCCATTCAACTTTAGTTTTCCCTCCTGGCCCGCCACTATGGGAACCACTGATCCAAAGTAACAAGCGCACCAATTCTGGAAAGAGAGGTGGTTTTTCTATTTTTCAATGGTGTGGGCACCAGAAATGAAATGTCCTTTGTATTGGGATGATAGCAGAAATCTCAGATCCTGGCCAAACGATATGAATGGTTAGATACCATTAGAGTTATAATATATGTAATTTAGATGAGCCAACTATTTAAAGTCTTAGTGTAGTGCAGTGGCTCCCAACCAGTATGTACTTGTACCACTTAGCGGATACTTCTGCATTTTTCAGAGGGTATAAGGACAAGTTGTGGTGTAGCTCAATTACTTTGGAAATAGGTGAAATTACAATTTCATTTAAAAATACATTCACATATTGAGTCAGCTTTAACACTGAACTATCTGTTGTGACAGAGTGCATAAAAACTATTTAGCAAGCGAGCAGAGAAGTTAAAATATAATAATAAAAAGTTGAAGTAGTTAGCTTAAAGTAGACATTTGAAATAGCACAAAGTCACAGATAAAAGGATGAAATTGTTAGCTAAACGCTGACGCAGTTAGCTAAAAGTAATTGATGAACAATTTTAAACCGTTAGCTCAAAATGACTGACCAAAGGTTGAAACAGTTAGCTAAATGTGGTGGATAAACAGTTGTAATAGGAAGTTAAAAGTCGTCCATACGATGTAGCTTCTACTACTCCAAGTGGAACTACGAACTTGAGCAAACCATCCTAAATACTGACAGTTCAAATGTACAATTAACAGTTTTAAACACCGTCCAGTTTAAAATCAGTTTAAATGAACATATTTGGAACAAGCCAGTTGGTGTTGATTAAGTTTTTCAGTATAAGACAAAAAAGGTTGAGAACCACAGCCATTAGAGGACTAAAGCATTTTGGTTTTTATATTGTCATCATTAAAAAGCTAACTTGATGCATCTTTCAAAAAGCATGTGTTCTGATCTTGAAGTTCATATTGCTTGGTCTTGGTTCATATTCTTCCCTGATGCAGTCTATTTTTGACCTGAGATTTTGTTACAGCCACAAAGTGTTGACGTCGCATGATTTTACTGCGTAGTCCTAAATAGAACAACTGTCCTGAGAGGATGGCTCGCAGTCTGTCTAGAGGCCGTGTGACTCATCTGATGACCTGTCACGGCATCCCTCAACCTCGTGAACACTGTAATGAAACATTCATTTTATAATGTTGGTGAGAAAAAGAAAAAATAAAAATAGGACAAGACACTCATTCAGGATGTCAAACAAAAATTTTATTCTCAGTGGAAAGATGACAGTGTTTAGTAGACGGTGACAAACGAGTGAGCATGTGTAAGTGACGCCGCCACGCTTGACGAGATATCCAAGCAACGTTTCCAGAACGTTCTCTTTTGGGTCACCTGTGTGGCCAGCCCCCACAGAATTCAGTCTCCACACACACGGTTAATGCCAGAGGTTAAAAAGAGAAAAATGAAAACATCAAACAGCCACAGGTAGATTTTAGGTTTTCTCTTGTTTGTCCTCCTGTGCTTCAAGAACACCCCAGTGTTCTGTGACTCAGCTTCAACTGGAGAAAAGTTCAGTCCGGTCATCCTTGTTAACGTCTCCTTCTTTATAGGAGTTTTGACCTTTTTTCTTTCGCTCCACATCCTACGGTAAAGGGTTCTTTGTGCTGATCACTGGTGATGCATTCAGCGGAAATATGGCTTGGGCGCCGATGTCTTTAGCTTTGTATAAAAGTCACAGATGAATATATATGCCATTGGTGGTATCAAACACTTCTTTAAATCAGTACGGGAAACAAAAGGTGGATGCAGTTTGAAGGTTGTGGCTAGTAAATAAAGGGTCATGCCTTTGATGGCATTGCTAGAGACACTAGCTAGATTGTGCATTAGCTATTGGCCACTGAGGTACGGTAAATCCAGTATCATGTAATTGTAAAACCTACAGGGTCATGTCTTATATCGTCTACTCTGCATGCTATAAAACAAGGTCTACAATAGGTTTACATTAGATTGCTATCAGTCTCTATATAATCAGTGCGTGCTACTTGATTATGTGTTTACTTGTGACCCCCCGCCCCCTTTCTCCACCCTTGACCTTTATCTGCCATTGCTAAATTTGTATCCTTTTTACCCCTCTAATTTTCTCACTCACCTAGACCCTCCATTTAATCATCTGCTCCTCCCTACTATCTTCCATTTGACCTCTTCGCCTCCTCCATCTTTCACCCCTCCTTCATATCTTTCCATCCAGTGTGTTTGTACATGTGTGGGAGTGTGTCTCTTTGCTTGCGTGTACGCATGTGTGTGTCACAGTGCACTGAGGTCGTGGCAGGAGCGAGACTTCTGGCGGAGGATCTTGCTACCCCGGTGACGGCTCATCTCCCGGTAGCGTCCCCTATCCCGATCCCGGTCTCGGCCGTACGAGCGCGGTACCAGCCCCGCCAAGAAGCGTTTGGCCCGGCTGGTCAGGCTCTCCCTGCGACCTGACCCGGGGTCCCCGTCGGTCCAGCCGGGACCCACACAGTCGCCCCTTGCGGTCCGAACCGCCGCTTCCAGCAGCTCGTTGGTGCCGTGGTCCAGGGAGGCTGAGAGCTCCAGGTAGAGGCAGTCAAACATCATGGCGCTGGATTGGGCCTCTGGTGAGAGAGAGAGAGAGAGAGAGAGAAGATAGATTTTAGAAACGTGTCTAGATTGTGCTCATTTTAAATAATTGAGGATTCATAAACTGGCAGCTGCAAATGGCAATTAGAAGCAGCAGTTTGAAATGTAAGGACATTAGATCCTGAAGCCAGTAAACCATCCGCAGCATGGTAACGACCCAGCTGGTATGTGATGTGCATCACCACAAGTTAATATCTCTGCATCAACAGCTCACTTGCGGCTATTTGGGAGACTCAGTTAGACTTTTAAGTGGTAGTTTGTTACTTGTTACGCACCAAATTGAGACAAATAGAGTCTCTCACTTTGGAGGGATGTGACACTCCTCTCTGTTTAGTGCGCTTCCTAAATCTTGCCTGATAACAAGGACAGTGAAAGAGAAATATGCACAGTCCTTTTCTATAACGCTGATGTATTACAGTGGATACTACTACACAATAGGCCTTTATGCTTCCAAGCTAAAAAATTACCATAATTTGTTTAAATACTCAGTGTTTTTCTTCCTTTCGACCGCACATTATTTATCAGTGGATGCAGTTTGCTCAGTTGTCATGGAGATGGATTAGTTGGCATATGGCATATGACATATGAAAGCTCTTGAAAAAGCCAGTAAGTGGATCTTGAGTTTTGATTTTTTTATTTTGGGAATTATTTGTTTTATCGAATCAGTCATTTCACTGAACAATTTACAGGACAAAAAGTATCTCTGTGGTTTGATACGACCATATAAGTCAAGGTCCTCCCACTAGCTTTTTCCAGAGCTTTCATATCTCATGATGGAACTGATGAGGACCATATGATACAGTTGAAAGTTCGGGGAAAAGTATGTACAGTAAATGGACCTTGAGATGCGATTGTTTTGTCAAACTACTATTGCAAATGAAGTCACAAAGCAAGGAATGGTTAAAATGAGAACTTTTCAGCAGAGATATTACCAAGTGCTTGTGCTGCCATTTTAAAATCTGAATTTGTTTCATACCAGTTTTCATTTGCTTTTCAACATCACATTTAAAAATCTTTTATTTCGTTAAACTAATTAGCCTTCATCATATTGTATTGTTTGTAAAATTAACATCCTTTTGAGAATCTGTCTCGTTAACAGTTATAAATGAAAAGACGGAGCCAGACAGACGGTGGTGGCAGGATGGGGTTAACGTTGCCACGAGCTGAGTTGTGTAAGCTCAAATCTCTTGGCTGCAGCTCAAATGGGAAAACGTTTTCTATCTCAATGTGACTCTCCTGGATAAGGACAGGTGACTAAATGTGTTGTTGACAAGGCTCAGTATCTCAGCTAAAAGCGCCTGTTTGTCTCTGGTCAAACAAGCAAAGCTATGATAAGGAAAGCTGACAGATACGGATCACTCAGCAACAAATGGGCTTCATCGTCAGCTCAAATACCTTTTCTTTTTTTTTAACTATACTTGAGGTTTTGCTTTATTCCTGCTGTGCTCAGAGCCAGTCTGAGAGTTCATGAGTAGCTGTGTGCAGAAAGGGCTTTTAAACCTCACCATTGGTATTCATAATAACGCAATAAAACTAACGCTGTATGAACTTCAAATGATTGCAAAGTGCTAGCAGCGGGATGAGGTTACTGGTTGATGAATTTTGTGTGTATTTCAGAAAACTTCTGAAGAAGAAGAAGTTTTTTCTTAGTTTAGAAAAATAATTCCAAGCACAGTTAATACCCTGAAGTACTGATAAAAACATTCAAATAATGTACTTGCAAGAAGATAAAAACATAACACATAAATACAGCAAATTAAGTGAGATAAGCTCTTCAATAATGAATAATATCAGGGAAAACAAGTGGCTACAACCCGTGTGATTTTAAATTGAACAGGCCAGAACTACTGAGGGGACAAAATGGTTTTTCAATTAAAGCCATGGTCGGCAGAAATCTATAAAAGAAAGGGGGAGAAAAAACCCACCAGAACTTGAAAATGCAGCCGCCCTCCTGCAGCTCTGCCCTCACAGACATATGCACACGCTTCATACACATGCATGGCAACACAAGCCACACAACCACTGCTGTGAGCCTTTGGCTAATGTTAGCACACGGCTAAGCTATTAATATCTACATACACATACAAATCTACCTACACAAACACTACTACAAACTACTGCAATACATTTCGATATTACATTACAGGAAAATGAAGTTAGCAGCCAGATGGGCTCGATTTTCTACAGCCTGAAAACTGAGTCCAGAGGATCCGCAGACATCTAGTTTGCTCTCAGACCGCTTCAATTACAATACGCTGATAGATGATTATGGAATTTTTGCAGATTGACGCCAATCCATTACTCCCTCCCCCAGCATTAACTGTCACCTTTAATTCTTAATATACTATATAATAATACTTTTTATTTTTATTTTCTGGTTGCAAATTCGAAATGGGAAAACGAAGAAGCTTTCTTTGAGACAGACATTGAAATAATTACTGTCGGATGTAAATGTGTGCTGCATTTTGCATCAGCTTTGACCTGTTCTACCTACTGCGCTTTATACACGTTGCTGTTGAGTACAATTAACGATCAGCGAGAATAGTTCAGCTATATTCACCTTTATTTTTTTTCCCAGGTAATGAGGTTGTTTAAAACATGTCTAATCAGTTGTGAGGTCGCCCTCTGCACTCTCTTATAAAACGCCAGCAATGTGATGTCATGTGTCCCATATCTAAACAATTAAACTGAAGTGTTAATGTTTTCGTTGTGGGAAAAAAAGACATGGTTTGTAAAGTTTGTAGAGTTCTCTGGATGACTAGATATGACGATCTCAACTCAAGGACCACTGCTGATATTTTCCTGAGCTTTCAAATGCATGCTCTTTATCAGTGGATGGAGTTTGCTCATTCGTCATGGAGATGCCTTTGACATCGATTACTATGAACAGTGTCTAGAATGAACTTTCATGCCTAACTTCTAAATCAACATGGAGCAAACTTCCTCTGCTAATGAAGACTATGTGATATGGTTGACAGCTCTACAAGAAGCTAGTAAGCAGACCTTGAATTTAGATTTTCACCCCCCCCCCCCATATGGTTGGATATGATTATCTTAACTCAAGGTCCCCCAAACTACCTTTATCGAGAGCTTTCAGCCACATTTTCTTCAGCATTGGATGAAGTTTGCTCAGTTGCCATGGAGATAGATCTGTTGACAGGGGATGAGCAAACTCCATCTGTTGATAATGACCATGTGATACTGAAAGTGACAGAAAAAATGTAAGTGGTATACTCGTTTTTTCGTAGAGCGCAAGCATATAGGCGTCAGTGTTACACAGGTGTTACAACAAACTGAGCTAGATTTGATCGGGGTGTAATAATCCACCCGCACAGCAGCTGTCGGCCCACTGCGGTGTCACCTAAAAGTGGGTGAGGTAAGAGAGGGAGGAAAAAAGACAAATCCCAAACCAGATCAACACAGCTTATCCTAATGCCCGCGACAGCTGATTGAATTGAATTTAGTCTTTATAACTTGTTAAAAGAGTGTTTGGGAAATTGAATTGGAGAGGAGAGGAGAGGATCCGAAGTGAGGAGATGAGGCGAGGAAATAAGGAGAGGAGAGGAAACAAGCAGAAACGAAGCAGTAAGGAGAGGAGAAGAGATGAGAGAGGAAGAGAGTGAAGATGAGAGAAGAAGAGGAGAGGGGGAAAGACGTAGAGGTACAGAGGAGAAGAAGAAGTGAGGAGAAGAGAGATCACAAGAGGAGAGGAGGAAATAAGAGAGGAGAGGAGACAAGATAAGATAAGGAGAGGAGGAGAAGGGGAAAGATGGAGAGGTACCGAGGAGAGAGGAGAAGAGGAGAGGGGAAGAAGTAAGGAAAGGAGAAGAGAGATCAGAAGAGGAGAGTAGGACATAAGAGAGGAGAGAGACAATTAGGAGAAGAGAGGGAAAAAAAGGACTACAACAGAGTACAAGGAAAGGAGAGGAGACCAGACAAAATGAGGAGACCAGAAGAAGAGGAAGAAGAGAAGAAGAGGAGAGGAGACCAGAAGAAGAGGAAGAAGAGAAGAAGAGGAGAAGAGACAAGAACAGCAGCGGTAGAAGAAAACAAGAGACGATAGGAGGCGAGAGGAAGCAGGGGGCCACCCAAAGGTGATCACAATGTAGGGTCCCTCCCTGCGTGCTGACAAGGAGAGAGAAGGGATGGAGAAAGAGACAGACGGAGAATAAAGTGAGAGTGGCATTAAGCTGAATAGGAAGAAACATATGAGTCATGAAGAAAAGGGAGATGCTGAAAGGAGATGACAGGCAAGATGGCATAGGAAATGAACTAGGAGGAGGAGGAGGAGGAGGAGGAGGAGGAGGAGGAGGAGGAGGAGACGGAGAGAGACATACAGACAGAAATAATGCCGACTAAGCAAACCGAGCCAGAGTGCATATTAATCAAAGCCCTGAGGAGCAGGGCCACACCACAGCCATTTTGAGCAAATGATAAATATGTTCCCAGTGTGAGAGAGGGTGTATCACTGTGTTAAAGAGGGATGTAGCAAAGGGGGGCGAGAGGTGAGACATAGCAGAATAAAAGTGTCACTGTACATGCCATAAATAGACTTTATGACTTCAGCTCCCTCAGCCAGGCCCCGGGTTTTTTAAAAGAGGATGTTAGCTAGCTGGACAGGCCAGTCAGCTTCCCCCATCAGGCTCACATATCACAGAGAATACATGTGGTTTATCCAGAGAGGACATAAGAACATCCTTGTCAGGCGCCCCGGGAACAAGGATGAAACATTTCCATATTGCTGACCACTTCGGTCCTCCTTTTCTGATTTGGTTTTTTTAGTTTTTTTATGAAGAGAGAATATGCTGAGTACAGGCATCTCTCATTATTCCTCACCTCCTGCTCTCCGTCTTCCCCACGTGTCATTAAGTATAAACTGAAGCCGTGACCGAGTCGGCAGCAGTGTGCAGGCGCCGATGTGCACTGATTTTACACTTGCTGCCTCTCTTTAAATTGCACAACAAAGCAAACCAAACAAGATTTGACCCACACGATAAACAGACACTCACACATTTTTTCAACATGACTCCTTGTAGGATTACTCCAAGAAAGCATGATAATGATAAAGACAACGCAATCAGCTGTTGATTCATTTCTCTAAGTATGTACAATATGTTTTGTTGGAACAAAAAAAATAGAAAAATATCGTGCTATTTAGCCTCAGTAAATGCCAATACTTTTTTAGCGATGTGCTACACTCAAATAAATAATTAATGCTTTGTTCAAAAGGCCTGATTATATGAAATAGTTTGGTTGACAAAATATATTATAACACCTTATTGGTATTGTAGTGTAGCCCCACAGTGAAACTACTTCCTGATTGTTATTTAAGTGACATTTTATGAGTCGCATTGAAATGTGATATGCTTTCCTGGAATCAGGCATTCGAATGTCTTCCTGGTGTACTGCGCCAGTGTGAAAAGCCCTCGAGCAGATTGTTTAAATGCTCAACTGTAGCATTAAAGCATTAAAGCGTTAAAGCGTTAAACTGAATGAAGGCTTTCACTCATACCTACAGTCAGAAAACCAAAACAGCCAAAGGAAACCAATAAAGAAAGAGTTAAAAAGAATGTAGAGCTGCAGAGGTGAGAGGTAACATCAAAGTGCTTTAACATTAAAAGCTGAGTCAAGTGGATGCTAACAAGCTAACATTACTTTCCCATCTGGACAGATTCTTCTAAGGAGTCATAATTTAAACTTCTACTGTATGTGGCTTCTGACAGTTTCTGCAGATGACAAATGAGAGTTTAAAGTCTCTCACAAGCAGCAGCAGTGGTTTAGGGAGGCAATTTAGCTTTTTCTGAACAGACACAAAAAGGCAGCATTTGACAGAATGGGCAGTTCGCCGGGAATGTCTTTGAGAAAAGAGCTGCAGAGCAATCTCTTTCATACTGGCTGGGAAAGACATAAACACACTAATATCAAATATTTCAAGCTGAGGTTAACATCACTTAAATGACATATGGAAAAGCCAGTGCATTTGTGTAACACTTGCCACATAGCTTCCCTTTGTTAGGAAAAAAAAAAAAAATCCTCATTGTGAAGGTTTAAAAAGTCAATGTTTCTTTCAAGGACAGCAAAACCAGCCGCACTCTCTCTCTCTGTGCACATAATGCCTGACACACATCTCTTATTCTCCCATTCATACACACACCATTCTCATGCATTCACCCTCGCCTCTGTCACTCCTCCCTCCTCTCGTCTCTCTTATCACAGTCCTCGGTGTGAAACAGCCTCACTCACATCAAGCAGCAGAGAGAAGGAGAGGGATGTGGGGTTGGGCGTCTGGCTTGTTTGTGCCTTCGCTGCGTCTGTGTTCACACAGGCAGTTGCGCATGTATGGCGAGTACAAACATAATGATGGTAAGAGCAGCGTCCTGTGAGAGGGAGATAATTCAAACAGAGATGTGCTATCTGGGAAAAAAACAAAACACAACAAAAAACCCAGTGTCGGAGCCGAGGGACACGGAGAGATGGAACCTCTCCAGAGGATTAGATAGGAAAGGATAAGGTAATGTTTGCAAATGCAGAAAAATACGGGAGTCTTTATGTTCGACTTAATGATGTGAGACACTCACAAAGCCAATGCGTGCTGTGGGTAGACAGAAACTGCAGGGGTGACCATGAGAGTTCAAATGTATATATATATATATATATATATATATATATATATATATACACACCATGAATACAAATTCAAATCAGGGTCAAACTCTGCTGTCACTCTTCTCCTCCCTTGTCAACTACAGCCACTCTGCACCCACTTCCTGTTTGATACATGCTCCATGTAAATTCACTCATAAAGTCCAGTAAAATTACAACCTGCCGTGTCTGATCTCTGTTCAGTGGATTTTTTAAGCATCACTAAATGGATTCAGTTCAGCACTGTGTTTCTTCTTCAGTGAATTCGTTTTGCCAAGACCTTGCTTCAGTGTTGCATGCCAAAATGTAGAAAGTCTGTAAAGCTCGCTGCCCAACAGTGATATTTACCAGAGTAAAGCGAGCTCTCAGATCTACAGGATTTATTCATTCTGCAGTAGTTGCACCAAAGCAGCCCTGACACATATAAAAATATTCATCCCCTTGGACTTTTTCATGTTTTATTTTATTTTTTTATTAGATTAAATCACATTTGATGGAATTAGGATTTCTTGACAATGATCGACTGGAAAATACTTCTCAGTATCAAAGTGAAACCAAATCTCATACTCGTTTATCTAAATTAAATACAACATAGCTGCATTAAGCATTCATCCCTCAGTATTTAACTGGGGCAACTTTGGCAGCATTTATATCCTCGAGTCTACTGAATGTGGAAGTTTATATCCATTTGTACACCAGAAACTTGTTTACACCCATTTATTATTGTAATTATGTCATTTTTTTCATATATTTCATTCATAAAGAAAAGTCAAATTAACATTTCAACTTGACGACACGACTAGATGAAAAGTCAGGGGATCACCAAAGTGATTACAGTTCATCCTGTGGGGGGACATGAAAGTCGGCAATCTTCCCAACAGCTGTTGAGACATTTCACTCTGGCAGCCTGCTGGTGCTGGTGCTGCGCTAAAAGTCAGGGATCACCAAAGTCATTTAGATTCATCCTCTGGGAAACACAGTTTCATGGCAATCGATGCAGTATCTGTTGAAATATTTCGGTCTGGACCATGGCGTGGTGGACCAACTGACAAACTGACATTACATTAGGTCTCAAAATATCATCAACAAAAGTTTTATGCTTGGCTGAAGTGGGTAAAGTTGGTGCACTGATTAAAGCGAAATAGTGCATCAGAAACACTTACAGCTGAATTACAGCTCTACATTGTTTTTCGCTCTTTTTATTACGGCATCCCGTTGTGCTGTCTTCCACAGCGATGGTTTAATGGCAAAATCAGCGCCACCAGCTGTTTATCTTAACTCGTTTATCGTGACTCTTAAATTTTGCAGAACAAAGGTGGATGGAGATGAACATTAACTCGAAATTCGGTTAGACTCTGTGCTGTGTTTGGACAGAAACCTTGCTATTGTTATAGCTGTTGCCCCACTGAGTTAAAACTGGTGTTTGTTTTGTTTCATGGTGGGCAGTTATTTCCACATCACTGCAACAAATCAGAGTAAAAAAAATTAGTTTTGTCAATCAATGTTGACACTTTAGCTTTTGTTCGTTTAAGCCGCACACACAGTTTAAGAGGTGAAAACTTAAGTAATCAATTACTTTGTGTTTGATTTAGGTCTCATTGCATGGTTGTCTTTCTATTTCTATTCATTGCTGTCAAAAATCATAATTACACCCACTGAGATTCAATGTGGTAAAACAATAATAAAAAAAATCCAGGAGGGTAAATAGTTTTTATAGACTGTGTATATTTGCACCACTTTACAACAATAACAGATGAGAGAATTTCCTTCCCATAAGGAGTTTACCAACAGAGCATTTATCCTTGGATGTTGTAAACAGTAGAGGAAATTGATTTTGCTGATCAAAGATAGATCCCCCACGAGTCCTTCTAATGGAGACGATGTCGGCTTGGAGGAAGATTTATGGTAAAATACCAGGGGAGAGAGACAGATGAGCCAAAACAGAGAAGGACAGAAAATAAGGTAAATAGAAGATAGATAGATGAGTAATTGACCAAAACACGCTACCACTCCTCTCTGAGGGGGAGTGTGAGTACATGTGTGTGTGTGTGGGCCCATTAGCTATACATTTGCATTTTGAGGGGTTTTGTACTCTTATGCATTTTTCACCAACTGAAAAAGCATCAATATCTACTAGATTAAAAGAAATTTTCCATTTGAGAATTTGCATTTGGGGAACTGCCTGAGCGGCAACAACAGAGTGCATTTCAAATCTTTCTTTTGTGCTTCTTTCCGTCCATCATTCACCTAACAGCCTGGTGTTTGCTCACCGTTGCTTAAGTCTGGGCGAAACCATAAGCCCCGCTTCCCCTTAGTTACTGTTGCTATGTCTGTCAGGCTTTCAGTTCTCACACGGCACATACGCTATGGAGTTTATAAAGATAACGGCTGCAGCTTTACCACCACGAAGTCTTAGTAATTTTGAAACAACGTGCTGATATCAGTCAACACGTCGCAGCAGCTGTTGATTTTGTCAGCTGAAATGACAACTGCCTTTGGTGGATTTTATTGGCTGTAGCTAGCTAGCTAATTAAGCTAACATCTTAATAAGTTGGTTGAAGAAACTCGAGGAACAACGCAGTTAAAGGGATTTAAAGTAGCGCCATAGTAATATCAGCGGGACAGAGAGGTGTGAATGTTTTAAGGCAGCAACTACAGCTTGCTGGAAGTTGGAAGAAAATACTTTAGAAGAGAGGTATGGAGAGTTTTATGGATACATACTTATTTACTTGATACGTCCACACCTTGGGGAAAATGAATGTGCTATTGTGAATTTTTTCTACCTTGTCCTAGGAAGTAATATTGGGAAAAATCTAAAGTTAACCTGCTGTGCCTACTTACAGTTGCTAAGACCAGTGACCCCTCCTTCTACCTACCGTCTGAGCTGATTTCACGGGAGCGGACCAGGTCGCTCTTGTTGCCCACCAGGATGATTGGTGTGTGTGGCTGGGACTCCCTGAGGAGGAGGCGGAGCTGGGCGGTGCGGTGGAAACTTCGCCTGTCAGTCACTGAGAAGACCAGGATACACACATCGCACTGTAAAGTGGACAGGTCCTGGGGATACAAACACACACATACACACACATTTATTAATAAACCAACACGTTGGCGGAGCAGATTAGTGCGGCACACAGGAGAGATCCAGTGACAGTTGACTAGGTGGGGAATGTCAGGTAGCTACAACACATTACACTAAAGCCTTGTGTGGCATTGAGCAACATTTTTAAAACTCTGTGTCCTTCCTCAAGTCCCTGTTTTGTTCTTCTAGCCACTGAAAGGACATCAGTGCCGATGCCAGGCAGGCGGCACTTAAGTTTTTATCACTGTCCCATGAGAGGACGCAGAGGCTTTGCTGAACTTGATTGTATGCATGTCACGCTTCACTTTGAATCTCCCTGACCCTTTTAACAGTGACCACCAACATCCCATCGGGGCTTCCTGTCACAGAGGCTCAATTAGCCCGAGTGGCTCTAGCAGAAACAGCGGCTTGAAACTGCCTGAGACCATCTTTGTCCTCTCTGGCTCTCACTCTGATTCTGCCATGCTATGTTTACATTGCACTAAAGGTGGTTCGTGGATCATGGCAAGGTTCTTCTAGCTGTACCTGAGTATTAATGAGGTTACATTATCCCTATATTGAGGAGGGACTGAGCCGAAACTTGACAAAACATTATCTGGAAGCCAATTGAAGCGATTATATTAAGAAAGCATCAGTGGCCAGTCCCAAAATTATACTATTTTATCATCTTCTATCAGTCAAAGGTCTGGTAATTTGGTGAGTGATATAAGAGGCAGAGACTCTGACATATGGTCCAGGGTTTAGTGAAATAAAGTCTATGTGGTTGTGAACTGCAGACTAAAATACAATCCAGTTTTGGATGCAAGTCTGAAGCCTGTGGTCATGTGGATTAGATATGCACAGATGTGTCACACTCTATTGAAGCTCTTTGTTTGATATCTTTTCTTTGTTTGGAATATGGTCAAAGAACATCTGTGGTTCCTACTTTATTCCCATTAAAACTGCATGTCGTTGTCTAAGTTGTAAACTAACTAGAGAACTTTCATATTCTAAAACACCAAATACAGAGCAAGTACTTTAAAGCTGCACTGATCAATTTACAAGGGGAGGGATATGTATAATTTGAAAGGGGTTATAATTATATCCCACCGAGAATTATAATGCTAATTTGCTGTCACTTGTAGTTCTGCAGAGCATCTTAGCTCATTGTTTCCGTTTTAAGGCACGCAGACTCTGCATTATCAACTTAATGTTCATCACTAGTAAAAAAAAGAAATCACAGCTAAACCCACTGTTCACTAACTGTCCCTCACCCGACAGACAAGTTAACAACTAGCTGGTGAACACAGTGCAGCATTTCTCGCTAAAGAGACAGATTTTTTCCACAGTAGTTACTGTAGTGAGATTAGAGTGAATATTGGACTAACATTTACCAAATTATCAGAAATTCAACTTCTAATAAATGTTTGTTGCTCCCTGCCTGTTGGCAGCTGCTAAGACAAAAATGCTCACATGTTAGCCAGAAATACTTCAAGGTGATAGCTTATTCCACTGGGAAAAAAAAGATATATATATATCTATATATATATATATATATATATATAGATATATCCTAAGATATGAACCACGGCCCACAGAAATATTTTTCCGCTGTCTCACAATGTCATGTCTGTATCTGTTTGATCCAGAGCTTCGGTGCTTCTTCAGAACTAGTCTTCCACCTTCCCCCCAAAATTTTCCACACTTTACCTAATCCACCATGACAGTTTTGATGTTTTTTAAAGCCTTGGCATTTACGCTGCACTTGAAGTTCTTAAGTTCTGTGGATTTGGCAACGCTACCCCAGGCTAGCACAAGTCTGTGGGGCTGAAAGGGTTAAAACAAAAGACATTTTATCTAAAGTTGGACGGGCACAATCAATACAAACAATTTTTCTCCCAAAGACAGAAACCTGAGACCAGACAGTGTAAAGCCAGTCAAAGTCATGTTCTCTCAGTGACATAGAGAGCCAGTACAGAATACAGGGTAATACAGGGTTTTCTTGTAGTGAAGTACAGACTGTGACTGTAGTCTTCAAATGAAATCCAAAGTGTTACCACTGTGTCAACAATATATTTCTGTTCACTGTTCATAGGGCAATACTGTATAATAAAGTTTATATTCCAGGCTCAGAGCCTTTTCCCTTTGATTTAACTGTAGACAGGCTCCGAGGGAATTGGTAAAATTTTATTAGAGGGCTGGTTTAAGCTTTAATCTATAACTTTCAATTGTGTTATTTCCAAAAATTGCATAATTCTGACCTATAGAATAGCAAACACCATCAAGTTGTATTTCAACTGAAAATAGGACTCGGAAGCCATAAACAGTGGTGACTGGATCAATACATAAACATGTTATTCCTCCAGATAACCCATTCTGCCTGCTAGCCGTGGACTGCATATTCCCTGTGTATGAGTGAGTGTGTGGTTGCCCTTGCCCTACATCCACAGCCCTGGAGGTAAATTCCTGCCCTCCAGAGAGTTTCAGACGCCTGAAAAATTCACACTGTCTCAAGCGGCCAAGTAGTATCGGATCAGACCCCGGAGCCGGGGAAGCATGGGAAGTGCCTTGGCACTGTCTGTTTGATGGAGCGCAGGAAAAGACAAAGAGAAGAGAAACAAACAGGGGAGGGAGCCGCTGGCGTGGAAGGCGACTCCACCACCTGTCACAGTCTGATTGAGGGATGAGGAGGAAGAATGGAAACAGCGACGCACTGGGAGATAAACAAAGAGAGGGGAATGTAATCTTTGCGAGCGAAGGAGTACGAACACAGTGGACATCGATTAGTTTGATGGAGCGTTCCAGGAGGAAAACTGTGACAGAGTAAATACGCTTCTCTCTATCAAACTGAGGCAGAGCAGCTCGGGACGGTGCCAACTCCCTCACTCTCGCTTTCTCTTTCTTTCTCTCGATTAAGAAGCTCCTCTGTTCACAGAGAGCACGCCATCTGTCAATACCTACTCCTCCCATACACACACACACACACACACACACACACACACACACACTCACACACATTCACATGGACTAACACACAGACACAACAGCCAGGCCCACATACAGTAATAAACAAAGGCTGATATAATAATTAAACCATCTTAATGACAGAGAACTCATCTGGCTGATCGAGCTATTTTCTCTGTAATACGGTTGTGCCGTCAGGTTTTACTTGATTGCAACAGAACTGGGCCAAAAGAATGCGGACACATGTTATGTCTAAATACTTAACTGTGTATTTGGTGTGGGGCTGTTTTTCATGGCTTGATCCAGGCCCCTTAGTTCAATCTCAAAGACCCTGAATGCCTATTTTCACTATCAGTTTTTTTACTATGAGCAGTGGGATCCCACATCAATGCAAATTTTTCTGCCAAATTCCAGACTGTTTTGATTATTTATATAATCATAACAGACGAGAGATGTGGTGCTTTGCTGTGCTCTCCTCTCTGATTTGACGAAGGTGATGTCACATACAGTATTTTCATACAGCAGTCAGGACTGAGCTATATTTGAATCCAAATGTGATGACAGTTGTAGCCTGATTTGCATATGTTGCCAGCTCTGTAAATCAAATCTGATCAAACCACACACACACACAGTCATGGCGAATCAGATTTTTTTTGAGTGTTAAACTAATAATAAGTGTCAGCGTCCTGCAATTACCATTCGTAGCTGTCGAGGCAGCTGTTGCCTCTGCTCAGCAAAAGTTACAGTCTCACTTTGATGCTAGAGCATACATGGATGTTTTTAGGCAGCGGTGCGCTTCCAGCTTTGTGGCAATAATTTGCTTTGAGTTTTGTTGTGGGTGAACCTGACTGATCAGCACAGAGCACAGACCTCAACCTCATCCAGCACCTCTGCAATGAATTACAACACTTTCTGGATGCCATACTGTGTTATGGCAAAAAACAACATCAACAACAACAATAAAACATCACTGCCCAATCTTAGATTATATATCAACATATTAATGCTCAGTGTTTTGGAGTTAGATGTTCACCAATCACATGTTGCTGTAAGAATTCAGAAGGTATGGAAACAGATTTTCTAAATACTGAGGCTGCGATCCTCATACTCAGACGGTTACGTTGCTAGTACACAACAGCAATAATCACATCTGATTGGTATGCAAAGTCACACTGACAATGCTGGCTCTAAATTAACATTATGAATAAATAATAGATTTTTTTTTGGGGGGGGGATTGATGCTGTAGGGTACAATCTTGGATTTCTCTGCCAAATGTCTCATGTTGTTGCCCATCATTTATAAGTGTGTATCACTGTCTATCTTACTTATAGCTTCTGTTTCATGTAACTTATCCTCCAGGGCAGAATTTGAATTTGAGGCCATGACCATAAAAATAAGCATTTGTTGTTTAAAAAAAAAAAAAAAAAAAAAAGGATCCCACATCAAAGATGCTGAGCAGCATTTTACACCAGAAAAATAGGTCTGACTCTTCTTGCCACTCTTCCTCATTCTTCTCACTGTATTTGAGTACAACTAGAGCAATAGCTCAGGTCTTCATATACCATGATAAATGTTGTTTTCAAAAATACAAAGCTCGCAATACAGTCAGACAAGTCTATCTGCTCTATCTTTAAAAAGGGGTCACAGGCCAGGCTTTCTAAGAATTAATTTTTGCGGCCACTCCCTGTTTCTGGCGCAGCTGTAGATAAGAAAACACATCCAATAAAACATGATAGAAAGCACTGTATCCAGCCTTGTTTTATCAATGCAACATAAAGACATGACATTTCTTTTTGAAAAGGAGTCGACCCAACGTCCACCGAGAGGCTGCAGCTGACTTTCTCAAAGCTCTCGGTGGAGTTGTGGTTGCAAAACAGCCTTTAATACCTCGCTAGACTGGAGTGAACTTGAATTTTCATATGTTTCACGTACACACATGCACACACATACATTAACACGCACTCAAAAACACACTCAAACACAAACTTGCTCAAGCCCGCACTGCATCAGCAGCCATTAACCGTGAGGACAATGAATCACTTATCAGACATCATTTGCATAACATGCAAGCACTCAAACTATTATTCCTTCCAGTTGTGAAAAAAGGCAGAAAACGCATCATATGGCCCCTTTTTTTGTGTGTGATTATGTGTGTGTGTGTAAGTGCATACATTCCTCATTACACAACATGCTCCCCCCTGCCTGGAACACAGACTATTGAAATCTATTGGCTCCCAAGTTGTTTGTTGGACAACATACATGAGCAAAGCAGCTTACAGCCTTTACATGCAAGCAAAAGGTCAAAAACATCCCCACCTGCTCGCACAAATATCCAGTGTCCAGAGTGCGCACACATGCTCGGATAAATACATAGACACTCATGCTACCATTTGGCTTTATCAAAAGTAAACACGCACTGCACACATCTGCCTTTTTGGCTTGTGCTCTGTGTGTTTGACTGTCTGTCGGAGCAAAATGAAAGAGCAGGCAGATCAATAAAGATGTAGTGATGATGAATGAGGGGAATGGCAGAAAGACAGGAAAAATGAAGGAAGGGAAGGGAGGACCAGGGGGAAGGAGACAGAAAAGCACCTTGCTCCATGGCTAAGTCAAAATCTGATAATAGGATGACGAAGCTTAGTGCAGATAGTATGCTGAGTTAGTTTGTTTGCTCTTTTTTTTTTTTTTTTTCTCTCGCTTCGTTTCTGTGGCACAGAGACAACGCTTCCCTAAGGAAACATATTACTGAGGCCATCTGGCCTGCACAGGCTAGGCCATACACACATACATGAGCACTGCGTGAGCAATGACCACCAATGACTACATCATTCCCAAATGCAGCTGACATCACAGCACAGACATAGTGCACCATGCAGACTATTCACACATGAGCAAAACCCACCTCACGCACTCACACATAGGAGGGTGTGGTGAGTATCCCTGCGTGACCCAGATTCAAGATTTATTATGACAGCATGTAGAGCCTCCACCCTGCTGAAGTGTCCATCAGCAAATCCCTGATTCCTTACTGGTTTCAGGGATGCTGTTCTGTTGTTGACCTCTGACCTCCCTGTAGAGTGGGGGGGGGGGGGGTAAGAGGATTTCCCCCGAGGATGCATTGAATTATTGCCTCGTGGGTTAAAGCATTTTGTGACCTTAGATTAAAGAGGTTCTTCCTGATTTCTGTCCAAACTGAGTTATTCATGTGGCACTACTGTACTAAATTATTAACATTTTGTGTAGATTCATTAATGGCCTTATAATAAAAAATAAAAAAAAAGGGTTCTACAAGGTTTCAGCTGTCAATCAGTGCTTGTACACAGGAGGACCAATCAGCTTTTGCCTCTTTACCTGTTGCCTTGCTGCTTTGTGAATGGGAGTAAAGGATATGAATGAATCATGACATTTTGTGCAATCAGAAGAATCAATATGTATGATTAGATTGAAGCCATTGTGATTGACACCGACAACTACCACACCGGACAACTTTCTTACGCAGCTTATACTACTAATAATTACACTAGTGTTTAGAATTAATCTCATGACACTGATGAATGACACTAACTCTGCTACAAATCACAGCTTGGTTGAGAAAAAAAGATTCATCATATTGTTTGAACTTGATGAAAAGATCATTTTTACCACTAGCTTCCATTCTAAACATCTAGCTCACTATTTCCACAGCCCATGTTATTTATGACTAAGAATAAATGTCACAACACTGAGACGAACACTGACACTGTTAAATGACACTAAAGCAAATGACAGCTAAGCTCCGAGTCATTTCTGGCTGGACCACAACAGTGGGGCCGGCCCTATAAATGCAAATGTCCGTGACTGACTGAGTGACTGACTGACTGACTGTGATAGAGTTGAGTGAGTGATGGACTTACACCATGGGTCAGCCCAAAGCAGCGTGACTGTAATATGGTTACACCATTGGGTGCCGGTCGGTCTGGTCGAGTGTTTCAGTTTCCTCATTGGTCGTTGCTCTTTAAAAATGATTTAGTGCGAACAAGCTGTTCCCAACCTAGCCAGCTTTTCAGAGCGCTTTACCGGTCTTTTTTTCAGAAAAAGCACCTTGCAACAAATCAAGTGACTATTTGGACAAAACTTAACAATATTCAGTAGAAGACGGTCACAAATATTGCCCCTCTAACACAAGGTCGGGTGTTCCCCGCAGACACACCTCTGTTGCAGCTGACGTGAATGAGCTTCTAACCTTCTCTCTGAGTGATCATTTTAAAAGTAAACAGAGCTGAAATCACAGCACAGCTGTTGTCTTTAACTCATGTATTTGGTGACGACATTGTGGATTTTATCAGTGCAGAGCAGCAGCTTGGAAATGGCTCGGCAGTGACAGCTGGTTAACGTGTAGTCACTATTTCAAACTTGTTCCATTGTTTGACAACAGAAATAGAAAAACATGTAAATGAGACCAACTTTACTGGAAATTTGACTGTATTAAAATACTGTGTATGTGAGCACAGGAAGTAGGGGATCACAGATAAAGGGCTGAAACCAGCTGTTACTAGGCAGAATGCAGACAGCCTACGACACGGTCCTGCCATATAGGCTACTAGTTTTTGACCTGCTCTTGTTTACACTGTTTGAACTTGAGGAAAAAGTAGATTGTTTGCAGCTGGCTTCAAGTCATTCAAAACTACTACAACTGCTTATACAAAATAACTAAAACAGTTTTCTAGCTGGCTAGCTAGCTGAATTAGCATCAGATCATGTTGAAGTCATTTGATGCTAACTCTAGCTTTGTAGCTGGCTAGCTAGTTGACAGAGTTAGCATCAGATCCTATTTATAGTCATCTGATGCTAACTATACCTTGCTTTTAACTGGGTTTGTGTCCGTCTATAATTTGTGTACTACAGAACACAGTGATAATAGTGACTACACAGTTTGTTCTGCCACATACATGTAAGTAGAATCAAATGTGGACGTAGAAAAGTCACCGGAAGAGCTAAAAAGAAGAGCAACAGACAGAGGGACAGTAGTCAACAGAAAGAATGTCGAAAGTGGAGAGCAAACATTAGCAGATGTTATAAAGAAACATTTTAAAAAACATTTTCATATCATGTCAAAATTTAAAACATGCTGAAATGTTGTCTGTGCCAAAATATCTTATATTATGACTCTTTTGTCTGTAAGACTAAGCAATGTTTTGTTTTCAAGAAAATGAATGATCTCTGTTAGTTCCCAGTATTAGAAGGTTCTGTCTGCAATCCACCTGATCTTCAGAACTCCTTCTAAACCAGTCACAGGATTCTGATAGTTCATGTTTATCCCTTAAATACAATGCAGCAGCTGAGATTTCAAATAAGCTTTTCTTTTATTTGATTCTGGTTCACACAGAGTTTTCTACACAGATAAATTGAGTGGTGACTCCCGGCGGAGACTAAAACAAACAAAACAGTTAAAGCATTATAGCTTATGTGGATTAGGGGCAAGAAATGAGATGATGTGTAAATAGTGCAGAACGACTCTTGCGAGGCAGAAGTACAGCAAAACAGGAAAGAGAAAAATGTCCAGGGAGGAACTCCCTGAACGCAAGCCCAGGATCAGTCTGTTCTCCAAGAACAATGTTATTTTACCTCCTATTCAAGCAAAAGAATGTGGTCAAGCAGTAATTAGCTTCTTCCAAATTGCATCCTGGACCTTTTCTCTAATTCGCTTTAGCAAAATAAATGATCCATCCCTCAGTGGCAACAGAAAATTCTCAGCGGTGCATGCTGATAAATACACACATATACTGTGCATCGCCGGCCTACATTTACCCCGGCCTCAGGCTGCACCTTTTGGTTGTTTTAAATAAATATTTTAATTTTAAGCTATAAAATAATAATGTAAACTTAGACTGACTCGGCAACGAATAAATTCAGACATGCATGAATGCACAGACACTGAGACAGACAAACACACTTCAGAGAGGAGAGTTGGAAGGTCCCTCTGGTCTTTACTGACCCCCAGTCTCACACACAACCCAAATGACCGTTTGAGAGATACATTACACAACCAATGTCAGACTAAAGGCGAAGGACAGCATGGGCCAGTTAGGTCAAGGCCAAGTGTGCCAGTGTTTCTATTTTGAGCTCATGGATGACTTATTTAAACCATCCAATCCCGTGACGTCAACAACACAGCAACATCCCAGCGTCTGGCAGAGCAGACTCTCCAGCCTTGTCTGTGTGTGTGTGTGTGTGTGTGTGTGTGTGTGTGTGTATGCTGTAGTTTTTTTACACGTTTGACCATACGACATGCTGCATGTGCATGCACACACACACACACACACACACACACACACACACACACACACACCTGTCTGTCAGCATAGTCTTTAAGGGTTTCTGCCCTCACACTGAGCTCTATACCTGCAGTTTGTTGCACCACTCCCTGCAATGCAGTTGGGGAAAATTATAGCTCTATCTAGACCTTCATGTGTCAATCAGCTGTGAGTCAAGCCAACCAAGCACTTGAAGGAACAATTGCTGAGTGTGAATGAAACAGTTTTTCATCTTGTTTTGAAGGGAGTGATGAGGCGCCGATCAGTGCTGGCCAGAGAGCGGATGAAGCCCCACAGCGTCGGATGCTGACTGTTCTAGCATGATCTTATGCGTGAGTGAGTGATTAAGTCAGCTCCGTATGTGCATACGTGAGTGTGTGTGTGTCTGTCTGTGTGTGTTGCTATGGTAACTTGGGTGTAGGTTAGGATGCCCCACGGAGAACACTTGCAGCTTGCTCCAAGGCCAGAAGCTCTGCCTCTTGGGACTGGGAGTGCTGGCAGTTAATGCTGTGCCAGTTGAAAGCCATGAGATGTGTTAGGCAGCTGAACAACATCCGACTGAACACCTGACTGTGTATGTAAGAGACTGTGCGCTTAGAATGTATTAGTGTGTGAGTATATCTCTTCCATTTACGGGCATTACCACAACAAAAAAAAAAAGCAGTTAAACATGAGCATGAATTGGCAGATGATTTGGGACGCTGTCCAGTCCTCTCTGCCTTCCCCCACTGCTGACGGCCCTGGAGTTATTCCAAGCTTCCCACTGGCCTGCGTCTGTTGCTTCAGCCTTAATGGCCTGCCTTGTATTAACACGCACAGAATAACAAATGTAATTAACTCTCAGCGAGATTTAACCATGGCAGAAAAGGGCCAGTGGAGAGAGAGGCGAGCAAGTGCTGCGCAAAAAAAAAAAAAAAAAAAGGCAACAGAGAGTGAATTCATCGAGGAGATTTTGAGATGATGACAGCTGCAGGAAGAAAGGGCAACAAAACTGGGAGTGAGAAAGGGAGGATAACGCTTGCAGAAATGGTGAGGAAGTGAAGAAATGAGTTAGCTTCCAGTGGACTTCCCCAGAGCTAAATGTAGCTGTGTGTGAATAATTTAACCTCAAGGGGAGAGTCCCCGAAGGGTGAGAGTGGACATCTGGAATAGGATGCATCTGGGGTCATCCACACTACACACTAATTACAGTGCTGTACCGTTTCATCATCATTATTAATGGGCATTAATGACTGCGTGCTTTTTCATTTGGCATAATGTCCTGAACAACACAAGGAGCTTTTTGACAAGCTGTCACTGCTCTCTGCCGCTGCTTTCTGCAGCTAAAGGTTTTTCCTGCTCAAAAACCATCGCCTCCGGGTTGTATTAACTCATTCACACTGTGCGGCTCTGAAGAGAAGGTTGATGATGCATAGCCGCAGCAATTTTAGCCCTCAACAGAATTTTTTCTTGTTTGCCGTAGATTTGAATTGAAACAGTGAAGGTTAACAAAAGAGTCATTTCCATTTTTCCGAATGAGAGAACTTCAAAAAGCTTAAGTACAGTGAGCACAGCTGCTCCGGCAGGCTTCCCTGTGCAGTGTAGCACACAGACTCACACACACACACACACACACACACGTGAAAGTATGAACACACTCTCTTTACTCTCGAATACACACAAATTATTCGCCCATCACAGAAATCTTTTTTCATTTGTAAAGGCGAGGGATATCAAAACCAGGCTCACGGAGAAAGAGGTCACAGAGCATGAAAGGAAAGGGAGACAGTCTAAACTGAACGAGACAGACTGAGAGTGAAGCTGACAGTCAGCGACTCACCTGTTTCCAGTTGTCGAAAACTATGACTTTGCTGTCCTCGTCGTCAACTGTCACTGTGCACTCATAGCCCTCACCTGCAAGACAATACCCAGGTCACACACAGTGTAATATAAACCACCACAGCATACATCAGCATGTATCACACTCTTAATAAATACTGGAGGGGTAATATGTCGTAGCAAAATATTTAGTGAAAATGTGACAGTATACATTGTGGAGCATAGATCTGTCATAATAGTGCCTTAAGTAAAATCTCAGTGATCTCAAATACTGCCTGAAAATGTTGACAAGTTAATCTGGGTCTTAAACGACGTCCTTGAGCTACTGCAGAAACCTTCAATCAATTTTGTGAAGATGTTTAAAGTTGTTTTTTTTAAGCCAACTGACATATTTGAAAAATGGTACTGCAACCAATTTCTGACACTTATCCAAACATTTTGACATTTAAACTCTAATTTAAAGCACGAGGCTGGTGATATTCTTTATTTTTGTTACTGTCAACAAAGCCCACTATAAAATCCCAACATTAACAATGTTTTAGCCTATTTCAATACTTGCTAACTTTCCTGCCAACATTATTGCTCTCAGCTCCAAATCCATTTGTTCCCACTGAAGATGTAAATCTTTAGAAAGTGGCCACAGATAAATATTTTTAACATTCAAAGAGGTTCTGCGATTTCCCAAAACACATGGGCACTGTGGTTTTTAGCAGATGTTACTCAAGATGGATTAAATAGTGTATTTGTTTGGGGTGATTTCCAGCGGTGGATTAATACACATTTGGTGCAATATCAGGTTTTTACGGCATCCCGGTAGAACTGTGGCTTGCTAATGTATTTTTTAATAGTTTTTGGACAACAATGGAGCTCTGTGACACAGAGGAAGAGGCTTTGACTACACAGCCAGTTCTTATTAGGAAAATTCGTCCAGCTGTGTTGTGGTCTTTTCATGTGATTTGCTGGCAATAATAAATATATATATAGCATACCACCAGACTTGTCCTTTAAAGACATTTGCTTCTGCTAGAGGTATTTTTTGTCATGTTGACGAACCCTGTCTTGAGCATTAAACCAACCCATGAGCTGACTGTTTTCACCCCTAGAAAATAGACTACCTATAATTGCATGGCAGCTTTTTTAAAATACACCTTTCCCCCAAATTACTTGAAAAAGCCTGAAGAAACCCACTATGATGAATGACGTGTCTATTTTAAGGTACAAGCAAACAAAATCTCCTGTTGTTAATCCTGCACTGTCTTTTACCAGTAATTACTTGGTGAAGACACGTATTGATTGGTGAGTATTTATTCCACTCAGCCAGCTGATATGAGGCCAGAGCATCTGTTCAAAACTATCAAAAACGTGTTAGTTAAACAGGTGATGAATTGTGTTTCTTTTTTGGTTTTTTTACACTTTGTGATTTCAACATTTAGCCCGTTATTCCCATGCATAGTAAGAACACCATCATTGAAACATGTACAAGCTACATGGATCAAAGTGCTTTTTCTGTGCATTTATGATGCATGAATCCAAGTGTAGTACATGTACAGTAATGAATACTGTATGATATGAGTCAGGGGCAAGCCAGCTGTCTGCGTGAGGGAGAGGAGTTGCCTCTTAGTGACACTGACTTATCGATCGGCTGGCTGGATGGTTGAGGACCAGAGCTGATTATCCCCAGTGTTGCTTTAAGCTGTGTGACAGACCAGAGGGAGGGGGGGGGTATGTGGAGTGGATCAAGGCCTGTTTTAACAGCATTAAAGGGAAATATACACAAAGAGAAAAATGTGGTGATTTCCTTTTTTTCTTTTTGCAGAGAGCTCAATCAGAAGATCAATACCACTCACACATCTGTCTGTTAAGTATGAAGCTAGCAGCTGGTTAGCTAAGCTTAGCATAGAAGCTGGAAACAGGGGGAAACAAGATAATCCGACTAACAATTGATGCCACTCTTATACATGTGAGCTAAATATGTAGCAAAAGTCAGCAGGTGGTTAGCTTAGCATAAAGACTGGAAACAAGAAGAAACTGCTGGCCTAGCTCTGGGACCGTTTGCCAAGAAATCTGGTACGTAATCCGCTGTAAATGTTTACATTTACTTTGGTTTTTATATGTATCAAACTGCCAAGATACAGTGTGTTAAGGTTTTTACCTTTGGACAGAGCTAGGCTACTGTTTCCTCCTGTTTCCAGTCTTTAGCTGTGTCCCAACTCAGGGGCTGTCCATGAAGGTGTGGCCCTTCATGGACGCTGTAGACCGTGAAGGCTGAACCGAAATGAGACGCTCAGGTCTACGAAGGATTTTTGCTGTGCGTCACCAGCTGGTGGATGTGTGCCGCCCTTGAATTGGGACACAGCTTTTATGCTAAGCTAAACTAACAGGTTGCTAGCTTTAGCTACATATATAGCATAGAGATATATGAGTGGTATCAATCTTCTCATCTCTCAACTCTGGGCAGGAAAGCAAATAAGTGTGTTTTGAATTTTAAGGCAGAATCAGGAAAAACACTTCATGAGCATTGATCTTCCAAGAATTGTGACCAGATTAACTCCACACTAAATTTATCTGAAGCTGGACCTTGAGATTGATTAAAAAGGGTATTTCAGTCCTACCACTGATGCACACAAAAACACACTCCACCCTGTCTAGGCCATTACCACATGCTTGTGTCTCAGAGTCTATAGAGAGGGATCTGTCCGACTGCCCAGCCAGAGATAAGGCCAGCGATGATTTGCCCACGCCATTCTGTCCAAGAAGCACTATTCTCAAAGCCCCGCCATGGCTGTGGTAAGCCGCCTGGGCGACTGCCGACTGACTGAAGGACTCATCCCGAGGCACCGCTGTGTCACTAATAGGCAACGTGGCAGGTTCTTCCAAGCCCGGGATCCAATCGCAGTCCTCAGATACGGCCTCTTCCCTCCGCAGCTGGTGTTTGACAGGCAGGGGTGTGCTCCCTCGCCGGAGTGGGGGTGCCGTGGTGAGAAACATACTGTACTACAATGAAAAAAAGACAGATGTGTGAGTGTACAATGGAGCCACCGGGGAGCACACGTACAGCATTGTTGCTTGCCGTACTTTAAAATAGTCCAAATGTCCAAAACAGGCTGCAGATCTACCTGTAACACTGTCTGTTCTGGTAAATGTTATCACTGGAGAATGGGGGGAAGGGTGTTTCCGCTGTGTGTGCCTATGTATGTAAAGAGGAGGGAGGTGATAACAATGGAGGTGAGACAGATAAGTGGCAGTGTGAGAGAAAGATGATGATGAAGACGCAGAGTGTGTCAAAGGGAAACCTGCGAGAGGAGGGGGGGTGGGGGGCGGGAGGGGTGGTGAGATGAGGGAGACACAGGACAGAAGGAGCTGCTGAAAGGATGGCAGAAGATAAGAGGATGCTAAAAGACAGCAGGTAGATATGGACACACAGAGAGAGAGAGGAGAAGACAAGAGAAAGAGAGGAGGAGGTGAGTGTGTGTGTGTGTGTGTGTGTGTGTGTGTGTGTGTGTGTGTGTGTGTGTGTGTGTGTGTGTGTGTGTGTGTGTGTGTGTGTGTGTGTGTGTGTGTGTGTGTGTGTGTGTGTGTGTGTGTGTGTGTGTAGAGAAAGGAACACAAGGGAGGGACAGGAAAGCAGGCTGCAGCTGTGTGTAATAAGGGCATAAGAGCGGTTAGATGGCTGTATACTGTACGGTGTGTACTGCATGAGTGCAGCACGAGTTCACAAACAAATAGGTCACAAACATTAAGTCTTGATCTCCGTCCCTAGTTATTAAAAAAAAAAAAAAAAAGTAAAGCTGTAAAGGAGGTTGTCAGCGGTTTTCTCCAGAACAATAATGTGGCTGAGAAAAGTGTGTGTGTGTTTGTGTTTGTGGGGGTAACTGTGCGCATGCATGTGCATAACAGTGCGTGTGTTTGCAGCCGTAGCAGGTCAACCATAGACGACCCTCATCAATATTAATACACCAATTAATCTAGCTCAAGTGACACCCCAAGGCGTCTGCAGCCCACTGTCTGCCTGGACAAGCTAAGTACAGTCTTGGCGCTTAATTAAAGGGGATTGACACAATAACAGGAACATATTAGAGTACAATACAATCCAATTAAGCACCACCACAGAAAGTCTCACAAATTACAACGAGCTGAATCAATGCCTCACTGACACAGTGTCAACAAAACCTGAGGATTAGAAGTTTCCCAAAGTTCACTGCAGGGCTGTTGTATTGGATTGCACTCGATTGTTAAATTGTACAGGTGTACCTCATAAACTTTTTTCTCATGCAGGATGGTTTTGGCTTGTTTTCATAACAACCTTTAAATACTGTAATGAGATTACCAATGCTGCGTTGACACCGTTAAATACTGTAATATATATGGAGCAGAAGAATAGTACGCTTTAAGCACAGTACATTATAGGATAGTACAGTAGAGTCCAGTATAACGTGCAGTTTATATGATCACCGGCCCTTCAGGCGCAAATCCATCACCAGCCCTGGCGAACGGATGCCTACTACTAGTATTGAGCACCAAATAGTATTGTATAGCATAGTATAATATAGTATAGTTCAGTATAGTGTTATATAATCTGATGTTCTGTATAGTGTAGTTCAGTATGGTATAATACTGTATAGTGTAATCCAGTGTTGTACAATATTTTGTAGTGTAATGTGACTAACTGTAATATAGTATAGTCTATTGTTGTATAGTGTAGTGTTGTGTAATGTAATTTTGTATAATATAATGAAATGAAGTACAGTATAGTATATACATAGTGTAGTAAAGTAAGTTTGTGTAATATATTATAGTATAGTTAAATGTAATGTACAGTATATTGCAACATGTGGTTATGTAATGTGATGAACTATAAGGTTGTACAGTGTAGTATATTTTAGTGTAGTAGAGTATTATATAGTATTGTATCATGTAGTGTAATGAAGTACAATGAAGTATCTATAGTATAGTATATATAGTATGACACGGTATGGTATACTATATTATAGTATAGTATAGTTTTGTCTAGTATAGTAGGACAATATGCTCTAGCACAGTATCACAATTATTTTTCATGCAGTTGAGGTGTGGCTGCTTGTGACACAGTAAGGCCTATGTATACACACGCGCGCACACACACACACACACACACACACACACACACACACACACACACACACACACACACATATATATATATCATCCACACTGGTTCACTCAGGTAGCTCAATTAGGTTAATTGAACGAGTTAATGAATTAAGCATGGCCTTTATTGTGATCGTGTGTGCTCAGGGGAGCTTCACATGCAGAGACAGGAGACTGACCGCGGGCTGAGCCAGTATGTCAGGGGTTAATCTCTTTCTCTCGCCAGGCTGTCGAGAAACTAGGGCAAACAACAGTGCACGATACAAAATTAATACTACAGGCAATGTTTTCATTCTTCCCTCTGTGCAGCCCAATTACACCGACTACTGCTGCTTATTTACCAGCCGTAGTTGAATCTAGTGTACTTTAGATTATTCCACTGTGAGGCTCATTATACTTCAACCGCGAGTATACGTGTATGAAATAGGCTAATCCACGAGGAACATAATATGTTTCAGAGAGAGAGAGAGAGAGAGAGAGAGAGAGAGAGAAAGAGAGACAGAGAGAGAGAGAGAGAGAGAAAGAGAAACAGCTTGATGGATTTACCACCTTTAAGAACTGTAACCCTGGCTAAGCTTTTACAAAAATACTGCACAAACATCACGGAACCATCCCGCATCACTGAAAAACCACTATATGAAGCGTAAAAATACAGGTATATGAAGTTTACTATAAAGTCACTGAGGAGCACGGACACACAGGAAGTCCCTGTGCTAATATTCAACAATCATCTCCTGAGAGTAAAGATGAATTCACTGAATTCCCTCACACACAGGTAGTGTGACCTGGAGAAAACCAAAGTGTACGATGAAAACAACGATTAGATCTCGTGCTATCCCCTCAGATACACATTAGAGGGTGTGTGTGTGTGTGTGTGTGTGTGTGTGTGTATGTGTGTGTGTGTAGTCCAGGCTATTGTGAGGGAGCGCACGAGGTGGGTTCAAGAGGAGGGTGGAAAATATGCGTCGCCTTACCTGGTCAGCCATGGTTATCAATAAGTCTTCTCTTTATGGAACAAGTGCTGTAGTTGCAACCGCCTGTGCCGCCCGGTTCAAGTCATCTGTGTTTGACTGCAGACCCGGCATCACATTCACAACGGCGGTAACAGACGGCGCACAAAAGAGACGCACCACATTTCATCTAACATGATGTTATTCTTCCCACTCCGGCGCGTAAAATCACCCTCTGCTGACTTGAAAGAAGAGGTGCGGCGCATGGAAAATTGTTAAAAAAAAAAAAAAAAAAAAAGAAGAAGAAAAGAAGAGGTTGCCCAGTAGTAGTAGTAGGGCGGAGGGAGGATGAGGAGGTTACACCTGCGTCTCCGTTTGGAATAAGAGGCGACTTCTTATAGGAAGAAGAGGGAGGAGAGCCATCAGCACAATAACACATCCCCTCCTGTCCTTTCGCTGTCCCAACGGCCAGAAGCGACTGTGTCCCCCTCCCCACCTCCACTTAATACCTGCATCTCTCTCTCTCTCTCTCTCTCTCTCTCTCTCTCTCCTGCAAAGTGTGTATTGAGGGGCGCGTCCTTGAGTGATGGTGATGGGGGTGATGAAGTGCCCCCTCGTTTCCTTCCTGCGGTATAAATATCAGCCCAAATGAACGGGTTCCTTCACATATGACCCTTTGTGAAACACCGGGTCTGGGCTTCTCCCGGTGTTTTTCATTCAAGGTTTAACGGTAAACAATCAGTTTTTGTCGCTGTGAGGTGAAGCCACCGCCAGAGGGAGCCAAAGGGACGCCGCATGGAGAAGGCGCTAACAAGGAACGCTTGTACAGAGGAATGAGGCTTTACTGTGTCTGATGTTATTCTGTTGAACCAAGACCACCATCGAACAAAGAAATGTTTTCACCATTCCTTTTGATGAATAGAAGAATTCATAAACTTTTACATTAGTTTTCATAAGGATTTAAAGGGACACTCCACTGAATTTATACATGAAGAGTAGTTGTGATGGGGAGCAGTATCCAGAAGTTAGCATCACCTCGACAAAAAGCTAATGGGATTTTTACATTATTTTTCGGATTACTGCAGAAAACAATCTGTGTGACAAACAGTTTATGATGTCTACACGTTTTCAGTTCAGTACACTGACTTGTGATTTTAGAAGTCTAAATACAATGACTAGAAGTAAAAAGCTAATGTTAGGCTTTACACGAACTACGCCACAGTCACATGACTACAACGTCGCCACTACTAAACTTCCACCTTGCAGTTTGATTTAGCTCTTGGCAAGAGCGCCAGTTTAAACACAATAAGGCTGTAAAGGTGGACTGGTGAGTGGACAACCTCTTTAGTCTCATTTAACCACTTGTTAGCAACCGGCCTTTTTTAAGAGACGTAAAAGCTTAAATAAATCACAACTGGGGTATTTACTGGTGCATTTCATGTCATAGAATAAAAGGTGAAAATGATTTCAGTTTGTGTTAACCACAGACCTTGTTTCGGGCATTAAACCAAAAACCCATTGACTTCGGGATGACGAACCAGAATCACTAAAATGCTCAATAATTTCAAGGTTTTAGGACTAATTCCTGCAGAATTCTACAGAAACATATGTTAATGTTAAATCACTGGCGTGCCCCCTTTCAGTTAATTATTCAATCTGAAATGAGCATGCATGCAGTCCAACTTCATTTTCATTCTACATGCTATCTCTAGCACATCTTTTAAGAGCACACATTGTTTCCACTGTTACACAGACAATACCCGAATCTATTTTAGCAGTGACCCCAACAAGTTTAATTATATTTTAGTTGGGAGACTCTCTCCTTTTTAAACTGCCTTGAGGACATCCAAAAATTGGATGGCTGTTAATTTTTTTACAACTAATCCCATCAAATACTTCCATTTGGTGCGGATGTTATTAACCCTGAAATCATTGAGGAACTTGGTCCTAACTCCCACCATTTCATTCAGCAATGTAGAAATCTCTTTTATTTGACAGAAAACTCAGTTTCACTATAAATTCAGTTGCGTCCTGTTGAGTCTTGTTTCTTGTTTCAGCTTAATCTTGCAAATCAAGCCATTCCCATCCACCATAAGACTAGAATTTTAGTACATTCATGCCTTCATTTCATTGGACCTTACTGTAACTCAATTTCCTCTGTCTGAGGACATCACACCTATTCTTGTATCTTTGCACTGGCTGCCAGTTAGTTTTAGGACTGATTGATTGATATGCTGCTGGCCCCAACCTACATCTCTCAGTATTTTTAGACCTTTATGTGCTGGTCCATTCCCTGAAGTCCTCAATTTCATTCTTTCTGCTCCAAGGTCTAGACTGAAAAAGTTCCAGTCGAGGATCTTTGTTGCATATCAAATTTTTTCTCTCTCCTCACTTCCATTCTGTCTTTCTACTGTCCGCGGTGGAACAAAAACAGAATGCAAAAAATCATCTTAAAAACAATAACCCTCAAATTACAAAGACTGGGTACGCATACCTTTCACAAGAGACCAAGCACATCGTGAGACAAACTTGTTTTTCCTGTCATTGAAAACTCAAAAGAAAATACATGACAAATTATACTAAATTCCAACAGGGAGATGGTTAAAATGAATTTCATATTTAATTATCCTTTCCTGCCTTGCTTTGCGAGTTATAATTGTGTTTGAAGGTACCAGTATACTTATGCAGGTGATGATGATATTCACATCAAGTAAGAACAATTAGTCATCTGAACAAGCTCATCGCTCAGAGTAATAACTTGGAGCTGTGCAGCATTTTGAAGTTGTCAAATACTTTGGGTTGCTGTTGGTCACGAAAATATCCCAATTTTACTTCAAAAACATTGAAATGTTTGATGAAAATGAAATATTGAGAAAGACGGTGTGTATTTCTGTTCAAATTGTCACAAAGTAAATGTGTGATGATAGTTTATTTTGTTCATTTTGAGTGATAATTTAATTTTCTACCAAATTTTTCCATGTTGGAGACACTGGAAGACAGTGAAAGCGTGAGTGTTTGGTGTAGTTGTTAGGACGCATAACATATGACCCCCGGTCAGGTCTGTGGTGGATCCTATACCTATACAGTACATACATCATACTTCCTGTCTGTACCAACACTGTAAGCTTGAATCGAGAAGGTAGTCTGCAGGATGCTTCTGAGCGTCCTGATATTTTGTTCCACTCAACTATCAAGTCCATCACGAGTGCTGCCATGATAACACCCCTCTGTGACTGTGTGCGTTAGCTAACTGGCACTCTCACTGGAAAATTCATTGATTCAATTTATTTCCAAAACCTCCCTCGGACTGACAACGTCTCAGCTCCAGATCATATCTGTCAAGTATGTAACATGTCAGGGTTGAGTTTAAACCTTCTTTGGTCACATCTCACTCTAGTTTAGCTGCAAAAGACTCTGAAATTGAAAACATTTCATCTCTCGCTCTGTGCTTTTAAGGGTTATATTGTAGACAGATTGGCATACTAACTTCCCTGACTTCGTAAAAACGTCCCTATCAATGACCCGTTTGTAACAGTTGCCTTTAGCGATGTCCTTGCTGTTGATGGTGGTACATTTTTAATGTTGTTTGTCTCCAAGCCAAGGTTATGCCTTTAGTACCATTAAACATCTCATTGTTTAATGCTTTTCTGTCATACTTTTCTCATTTCCCTTTTTCATTTTTTCCCCATCAAAGGATCTTTTGCCTCTTGCCATGCACGTCGCTTATTGACTTGAAGTTCACAGTACGTTATAGACATTGATGTCCAATCCCAGTACCACCTGGAAGCTGGCCTGACTGCTCTACTTCTTCCCCCTTACAGTTAGAAAAAGACTGGAGCTCCTGCTTACAGGCCAGAGGCGGTGAAATGCTACTTGGCAGTAATGTTAAGAAGTCTGTTTCTCTGGATCAGAACTCAGGACACAGTTATTTATAACAACTTTCAATAAGTGAATATTGAATATTAATGTCTTTGTGGGGTAATATGTTTTATAGCCAGGAGCCTGACTCAATAAATCAATAAATTAAATCAATCAATCGATTCAGGTAATTCAGGTAACTCTGTCTAATAACTATTGTATGTCTTCTTTTGTGGTTGTGATGGCCGTATCCACAGCCACTCAATTGAAATATAAATATGGTATTTTATGGTTGTTTCAATGACCTGATCAACCAGTGTATATGTCTCTCTCCTGTCTGATTTTGTTTGGTCAGTTAGTTGAGTTAAGGTCCTGTTATTAGTAGAAGTTTTTTAAGGAGATTTCTATTTGGTTGACCTCTCTTAAGAGCCCAGTTATTTACTAAATTTGCTTATTTTGTTTCACTTGTACATTTTCCTGATTTGGTGGAGACCAAAACAGAACTGAAAGAGCTGAATAACTCCTAATAATTGCTAATGTTGCGTTGTGTCTTTTGGATGTGTGAATAAGCAACTGCTTGCTAACATAACACCTTTATGTTGATAAAACGTATATGCTTGTTACGCTGCCCTCAAGTGGACAGCTGGACATTATGCAAACCAAATTGCCTGCAGCAGGAATTAGCCAGTTAGTTCGATATGCGGCTTTTAAAAGAAAATATAATAACATGTCAATGTCTTTTGTGAAATTCAAGCTCCAACATCATTAAAGTTTTAGCTAATTCTAAATTTCAGGATAATTCTATTAGCTAATTAGCTTCAGTCTCACCCATTTTTTATAATAAACAATCTCACCACATCTTTATAGTTGAACCTTCTCTCTTTGTTTCCCACTTATATCTCACTTTCTCCCCTTATTTCTCCAACGTTGTCTGTTGTCTTTCCCCTGTGTGTTCACTCACTGACTCCAGGGGCAAATATTGACTGACTGTGCAGTAAAGTAAAGGCTAAAAAAGCTGCACAGGTTAAAATAGAAACACTCTCAAAATTTAATAATTCTCACTAATCTATAGGATATAGGTCCAGGTCTGGATACAACGACATCTGGGTCCTATTAGTGACCCCTGCTTTAAGGTAACATGATGATGTGAGGACTGTGCGACAAACACACTTTAGATGGGCTTTGAAGAGAGAGAGAAGGTAAAAAAAATAGAAAAATATTGTACATTGCCACTGCAGTTATTGTTTTCCTTCAAGGTACTGTGAGTTTGCTTTGTTAAAAATGACAAAATTGATGCCAGGTAAGGTCAATAACAAATGTGCATTCTGTAAATTTAGGAATATAAAAAAAAGAAAAGTTCTTCATGTCCATTTGTTGGCTGGGATAAAGGCATATTTGTGAATCACTATTTCTCACTTGCTCTTTGTATTAAACACATCCTCCCTGTGGGATTTAAATAGTGTTCAATGACTATGAATGACCTGACATCCTTTTAAGTGGTTAAGTATTTGCTCTTGCTGTCACACTTGAATCAATACCTCTCCAAAATGCCAATCTAGACGATGAGACGTCCTTTCCATTATAACAACCATCTCCTGTCTCCTGAATCCCTTGGATATTAATCTTCTCTCAGGCTCACATTGCAGCCCCTCCTGCTGCCTGCTGTTCTTAGCTGCCTGATCTCTCAGTATTTCCAGCAGTACACCAGGCCCTCAGACGTGTCAGGGCTTCGGTAAACACACTGAATGGAAACGGGAAGGATCCTCTCAATGGGCCTGCTGAGCATGACTTATATTTTAAGCTTTCACTAATCTGTAGACTTAATTAAGTCTCATCAGGACATCAGAGCTCGCTAGTGCCTGGCACTGTGTGAGAAGATTACAGCGCAGACAGATGACAGAGATAAGTGCTCTCATTAGCCACCAAGACAGTATCGACGAAAGACTGCCTGCTCCCTGCTGATGGAAACACTCGGGTCTGTCGTTAGAACGCGTAGCGGTGCAGCCTGGGAGATGTCAGGAGGTCAAGAGGTAACTAGGTAAGCTTTATGGCTGCCAATAACATGACACCCACAAGGTCAGAGATTACCTAATATATTTGTCATCATCACATCTCTGCCGACCACAGCTCTGATGACACAGCTGAAACTGAATGACCTTTCACCCAGCCACATAATACCTAATAAAAAGAGCAGATACTGCCCTCTGCCTTTGCAAAATCAGAATGTAAAAGAAAAATGAAAAATGCATTTCGTCCATTAAAAAATAAACTTTATTTTGATACATTAAATGTATCTCTGTTTATCTTTTTTTATTGAAGTCAGTACAATAAAACAATATACAATGTAATACATTTAAATTTATAATTTAAAAGTTGCATAATCACACCAAATTGTATACATCCCACCAAAGTTGAAAACTGAGATAGCAGCTAGCTAGATGCTCCCAGCACAAGTTTAACAGGGTTTTTTTTCTCTTCGTTATGACAACATAACGCTACACAACCAGCTCACCTAATGTGATAAAGCTTTAGCTCTTGGTCTTCTGCTTCATTTTGTTGTAGTGGTGTTTGAAATTATACACTTTTTTAGTTTAATAGTTGTTCATATAGTAGCTGTGAAATATTCAGAGTAAGTCTTAACTCAGTTTTGAACAAATAAGTGTCTTGTTTATGTTGATGGCTTAGAGAGGTTTAAATATCTGTTTGTATGTGTTTCAGATTAAAATTTTGAGCAATCTCCCTTGTAGCAGCAAAACAAACCCACTATGTAATATTTCAGGGCTGTGGAAATGATTCCAATTTCCCAATACATTTAAATCACTGTTTTGCATTTCTCAATATAAATAGCCCGACAACAAAAAATCCAATTACCCGCCCTCAGCCAATGTGTCAAACAAAAGCCCTGACCACTGCAAATACATGACATGCCCTTTACATTGTGATATTACACCACTCCAGATGAAGATGAGCTCCACTTGTTAAGAAGTCATTTTCCCATGTGTTCATTCTGATGTGATTCTTTCTGCCAAATCCTTATTTAATAAGCACTTCTCCGCATTCAAGCTCAGAACAAAACAAGTCAGCTTCTATTAATGCTTCTCATAAGTCAAGAAGGGCCTCTTTTTAGATAATGATGCAACCAGGAGATTTACAGGCAGCTTTACACTGAGGCAGGCAAGGTGCACAGTGTCCCCTGTGTTTTTGCCCTGTCAGTCGGCTTAGTAATGGAGTTACAAGGTTGTATTGCTTGTTGTAATCTACCAGATGCGATGCTATGACGTCCTACGGAGGTTTCTCAAAACAGCCAGCACTCTTTTCATACTGCGCACATGCTACATGTCATACTTATCAGATGCTCTTCTATTGCAGTACTGGGACGGTTGTTTAAAAGCTCCAATTGGGAATTTGGTTTATGGTTGCTTGGATGGGTTAGACGTCCCTGAGAGAGGCTGTTAAGATCGCAGCTTCAGGTCCTACGTGGGAGCTCTAAAGACGTCTCTTTAAGTTCAGTGACCTGGATTTGTAAATGATGATGTGCGCCTTGACATAAAGAGAAACCTGCGGTGTTTGGCCGTGAAATCATTTCAGATTTTCAGTTCTCCTCCTCTGCAAGCTTCCCACTGCCAGGACTGTGAGTTGCTTAGTAACTCGGGCATTGTGATGAGGAATATAAACCGTGTGTTTTTTATGGCACATAATGGATTCTGTTGACGATACGCTGTCATCTATCTGAGAGCGTCACACACTGTTGCCAAGAGTCTTTTTTTTTATAGCTTTACTGTAAAAGCAAAGAGAATGTGGCTGTGACCAAAAGGATGTGTGCACAAAGCATGTTGTGACTCATGTACATTTTCTCGACGTGGCAAATATGAATAGTATGTCATGGGAGTAAGTGAGCACAGCTGTGTGTGTTCACTGCATCAGCTTGTGTGTGACAGTTTGGTGAGTAGGTGAGTGTGCAGGAGGCTGAGGGTGTGGCAGGTGTGGGGGAGGGGCGGGAGCAATACGCCAGCGCTGAATAGGTTTTTTCCCCAAGTACTTATGAAAGAAGGACGGCAGTAGAGCTCGGAGCTGACGCACTGCTGGACGTGACAACAGGAAGTACAGTGGCGGGTTCCAGCAGGGGGCCAAACACACTAGTAAGATGGCCGCCATGGACGCCACCTCCCACAACAGGGAAACTCTCGTCTCTGATTCCTCACTCTGCTCGTGTGATGGAGACAAAGTCGAAGAAAGCCTGACCCCAAATCTGCTAACGGGAGAAGCTGCAGAGCTGACCCAAGGGGACATGACGTTGACAAATTCAAGTGCATAATAAGGCAACCAGCTAACTGCAAAAACCAGCGTTGAGCCAATCAGCAGAGCCGTGGCTTTCTTGTTGCGCCGGTCTGCAGCCAGGGTGCCCCGGCAGCTGTGGAGGTGAGAGATGATGAGGCCGCAGTTGATGGCGATACAGAGGAGGGGCGCCACGTAGTAAAACAGGAAGGCAGGAACCAGGAAGAACAGCCACTTGTCCCGGCCCACTGACCACGTGCAACCGCCATCGAAGTTAATGTAGGTAACCTTGGGTAACGCCATGGTTACTGAGACAAGCCAAATGGCTACCACAGCGCATAACCTGTGGGAGAGGAAGATAGAGCGTATGTTTATTTATTGTGCCGGAGGATCATCTCTAAGTTAGTAAAATTAGCTGTATAAGAACACATACTCCTGGTACTGATGGGAATGATAGTTTGATTTGATGAGATTAGCTAACAGCTAATGGTGATCTATAATTTGGAATATGTTAATGAATTAACTTTCCTGCTTCTATGGCCTCTGGGTTGTAGTTAAGAAATTTACATTATTCACAACATAGGATCGCTGCAGCGACTGTTTGGATATTTTTTATTGTGTCAACCGACATAACAAGATGTAACAATCATATTTCTATCTGTTGCATCTTTAAAGCCAATTTGAAAGCATCCAACACCGGCGCCTCTTTGTGGGACACCACAACGCGTGCCGCATTTTTTTTCATACAAAACTGCAGTGATCAGAATAATTTGTAAGTTGCCGTAATCACCGAAAAATTATGCAACTGTAGAGACTATAAAACCGTTATTAACTGACTTTTAAGGAACAACTTTGTACTGTCTTATTAAGTTGACATGTTAGTCATGATGCATTAGTTATACAACCAGTACACGGAGCAATATTAGCTGCTAAATGCTCCACTATGTTGTTCACCAGCTTGTAGCCAACTTTGTTAGTCCATGTTTTAGTTTTGAGGCGGTGCACAGCGGCTTTTTGTGCTCAAAGACACGACAATCTCTGAAGAGCTGCAGGCAACTGCAGAGTTTGATGAAAATACTCTGTTGGTTCATTTCATTTCATTTCGTGTTTCTTGTTATGAAAAGAACAAAACTGACAATGTGTTATTCCGTCTCTCAATACTTTCTGACTTCCCTAACTAGTCTATGGCATTCAGCCCTCTGCCAAATCATTCACACTGAGGACATAAATCTTGAACATTGCTTATTTTCAGTTGTGGATCGATACAGATTTTGTGTGTGAGTGTGTGTTTGGTACCAGTTTTCTCCTCTCAGACTTTCACAAACCCTCCTCTGCTTGACAAATAATACTCACACTTGTGTCAGGCTGGCAGGCAGCCTCATTCGTGGTGCAACGATACGATACCTCAGCACTGACAGCGCTGCCAGGCTGAAGATTTCCACTCCCACTGTCACTGAGGTCATGAAGCCCAGCAGGACACAGGTCCCGCCTCCGAGCTGCCAGTCCTGGAAGCTAGCGCTCAGAAGCACGCAGGGCAGGGTGAAGAGGGCGCCCAGGTCTGACAGGCTGAGGTTGAGGAGCAGGACGGAGCTCGGCTTGGAGCGACTGCGGGGGTTCCTCACCAGCACCAGCCACAGTAGGAGGTGACCTCCGACCCCCACCAGAAGAGAGACCATGCTGAACATGGGAAGCACCACGGGGAAGGAGATAGTGGTGTTGGTGGAGACAACGTTGAAGAGGAGGTTGACTATGGCAGGCATGCTGAAGATGAGGCTCTCGCAGTTCTGACAGTTCATAAAAGATGGAGATAAAAGACGGACTGAGAGACTGAGGACGGTTGAGCACATGGAAGACAGAGAGGGAAGTATGGAGGCATTTAAAAATAGGAATTGTAAAAAATTATTTATAAATGAACACACATTAAATAAACTGTTTAGAAATACATTTATCAATTAAAATAAAAGAATTTGAAAAACTATTTGATAAGAATTTCAGAAAAAAAGTTTCAGAAAAACCTTTCTGGATTCCCTCTTCAATTTCCAGTTCTTTTTTCCAGCTGCTTCAACTTTTCCTATTTGCTAATCAGTTTGCTTGGTCAATTAGCTTCGCCTCTTAGCTTCTCGATTTAGCTTTTCCGTGACACTCTGGGCCTTCAGTGCTGGTAAAACCAGGCTAAACAACAACAAGAGCTAACCAGTCAGGTTTACTAATTTTCCTGTGACATCCCTGTTCCATCGGTAAGACGGTGCATAAGGAAAAAAAATAAATGGAGTGATTCTACAAAATAGATTTATGGATGAAGAGGGAAAGGCTAAATGAGGGGAATAAATGCACAGACGGTCACACAGGAGTCGAGAGAAGAATGTGAGAAATTACAAACAGGACGAGACAGGAGCAGCAGAGAGATGATGTAAAAACAAAGGAATAATAGAGACGGATATTTATAGGTGAAGAGATTTACCAACAACTGTGAGAGCAAGGGAGAGAAAATCAGTAATATAGAGAGATACACAGAGTGATGATAATTTAGCAGACTCATTTTAATACTCAACCACCTCTCATGTATTATTCATGTTTATAATTCATTACAGCTCAGTGATTCCTGAATCACCTGCAATCCAGAGCTCACCGGGCCCTTCCTGTGACTGACAGGCCTGATGAGGAAGAGAAGCCCTCCCCTCTTCTTCTCTCTCAGGAGAGCAAGCAACAAACACTCGGTGACATCAGCAAGTCAACTGTATCACGACACAAACAAGACAACCCTCTTCAGCCAGCACATGACACAGGAAGGGAGCTTGTTTATTCCCATCCCCAGGGGGATAAACAACAACAACAACAACAACAACAACAACAACAACAACAACAAAAAGTGTAGTCTTTGCTAAAGAATATAAAAAAGCAGGCAGGTGACCAGAGCACCACAAGTAAAGAAACCACTTATCCTCATACGTAAACAAGCGTCTTATTTGCTGTTAAAGAGATGACACAGCTACTTACACACTGACATTTGGGAGAGTTTTCAGGATAATTGAATTCATTTCAATGTCGGTGCAAAAAGTCTAACATCTGCTTTCATCCATCAGACGCATCAAACGTATAAACAGGAATATACCGGTGAATATCTGGTGGCTTCATGGATCGATTCAGCTACTCTCTCCAGCATCCCACTGGAACATGATGAAGAGAACAAACCACAAACCTTTGAAGATGGATTAAAAGAAAAGGCTCTTTATTCGAGTTGTCTACTGAGACACGTAGGCATTTAAGATGTCTAGCCTCACATCCATTATCCAGTTTTTACATTGACACGTTTTGTTAAACCTCATAAATTATTATATGAGCTAAGACTCTGGCGTTAGAGCTACTACAAATCATTACAGGAAGAGTTCACTTTGGGAAATACTCTTATTGACTTTTGTTGCAGGACTGACATCAGAAAATTGATACTAAACCTGTGTGTGCATTAAGTAAGCAGCTGGAGTTAGCCTAGCTTTGCATAAACACAGGAAGCAGGCACTAATAGCAAGTATGAATTCATGAAATACAGTGTTACTTATTATTTCTTACAGCAAAGAACACAGCAACACTGAATGAAATGCCCAAGCGTAATTAAAATTTAAAATTTAAATGCAGATGAGCTGCAGTAAGATGCTCTGTTGGCATCAGCAACAGTAAACAGTGAGGCTGAAATCACTGATGTAAAGTTAATTACTTGTTTACAGCGTTCTCCATGTGAATCTCTTGTGTTTAGGTAGTCAATCTGGATCCAGTGCAGGAACGCCAGTCCCCGCCACTACAATTAAAAACTACTTTATATATTAGAGACTTTAAATACGCTGAAATGATATTGCAGAAGAAAAGGATCGTAGGGATTATAAGATCAAGCCTCAAATTTGTATGTATTTGTATCATAACTTTCTATGCAGTAGCATATTACATGTTTTTTTCTGGTCCTGCTTTTGGGAAAGAGGATCTCAAAGTTACAACAGCATCATTCAAAGTAGTACAACAGTAATCTTTATTAAAACCGTTAATTGTGACATTATCAATCAAAACAATAGAGCGTAGTGGCACTTTTGTAAAATCTGATCTGACTCTATTTCAGAAACTGTGTGTGAGGGACAGATGGACAAACAAATGAACAAGCGTTTAGTCATTCCTTCATCCGTCTGTCCCTTTCATGCAGTATCTCACTCAAGCTTAACATCCCTGTCCAAATTTTATCTTTGGGGGTGGATGAAAGATGTGAGCTGTACACAAAGAGCAAAAAGACACCTACTCAGCTGCCTTGCAGCATAGACAATCACTAACAAAGTAATTGTCTATGCTGAATACAGGCCTTTTAATGGATGCAGGGCAAAATCATTTATTCAAGGGGAACTAACAAATTAGCAGCCAGCTTCTAGCCTTACTAAGTTTTACCTCACACATTGTAACAGTGGATGCTGCCGACAGAGCTTCCTGTCACTCTAGTTTTATTGGTGCAACAGCAGCTGTGTGAGGAGTGAAGAGCAAAAGTAGTGGAAAAAGCCTGAAAGGGTTAGATGCAACATGACGGATGAAAACAGACAGCAGAGAACATAGAAAGTGATGGGAAATACAGAGATATGAAATGAGCAACACGAGGCTAAAGTAAATGTGTTTAATTTTAGATACATTGACCTCGAGCTGAACTGATTTACTTATTTAGAAGTTGTGACTGGCTCTGGGCTATTTTCAGTCCAGCCACTTTCACTCCTCAGGCACAGTATGGATTTGCCGACATGTGTAGCGTGATAATCAATCAATCCAGGCTGCGGTTGTCGGGGGAAAACAGAAAGGAAGAACCAGAGTGATTTATCACACGGTTTAATCTAGGAACACAGACAAGTGACAAATGAAAGGAAAATTAAATGTGTGGAGAAACATAAGGCAAGTAGATGCTTCCAATGGTTAGTTCTGGACTTTACAGTCAACTAGTCTTAACTAAGAAACTGGACTGACTTTTAAGACAGGGCTCCCATCATCATCATCATCATCATCAGCATCAGCATCAGCATCATCATCATCATCAAAACACCATTAGAAGAATCGTATTCATATCTATTTATCATGTGGAAGCTGTTGTTGTAGCTCATGGTGGCTCAACTCTAGCTGTACTAGCAGTTAGCATGCTAATGGTAGGTCCACCCCTTTGGTCCAGACTGAAATGTCTCATCAGGCATTAGAAGAACTAACACAGAATTTCGTGTACACATTTATGGTTTGTTTTAACGTCAAGTCTATGTTTTGGATTAAGACCTAGCCCACTGTTTCTCCAACAACCTAAAATTTGACAGGTGGAGACATGACACTTGGTACTTTGTAACTAAATATTACAATGATAAATGGGAGAACAAATAATGTTGTCTACACCTTCAGATATAATTAACATCAGATTATATTCTACTCCCCTGTGTTACACAGTAACAAATCTAATCACATTACCTTTGATATTGACAGTTTTTGGTCAAAATATCACAGCTATGTTCAGTAGGCTAATGAGGTGCTCAGGGCACAAGAGCAGCGGGCCAGAAGCTTACTGCTTAAAGAAAACAACTGGAAAGAAAAACCTCTCACTAAAAAAACTACTTTCTGAATGGGGGCTTCGTCTTAATGTTCCTTTAATGTGTCATTGATCTGTAGGTTTGTGCTTGGATTAACAGGCACAACAAATGATTTCCTTTTCAACAACAAATATATTTATTCGTAAAGACTTTAAAATCCTGTTCTAACGCTAAAGAGGCAGCTCAACTACACACTGAATAATGCAATGTTTGGCAAGGAAGGGAAAGATAAAGATCAATGAAAACAAACAGAACAAGTTGAACACTGGAATCAGAGCTGCCTCAGGCTTTATTTGCAAGGTTTCCAGTCAGCACTGATTCTTCCTCAGGCAAATATCAGTGTCTGGGTAATTATATGACAAGATCAAGACCAGTCACATGATGATCACTTAATTACATTCACATGTGCCAGAGTATGGTTATCAAAAGTTAGATGGTGATGAATATGAATAAGTGAACTGTAATGCACATATTTCTTTCACAGTTGCTCGATCAGTAAGTCACAAGAGGATCCAGTGAAAGTATTAGAAAACACTAATTTCATCATAATAGAGTAACACAATAAATAGATAAAGTCCTCATATCCCAAGTGGGTTAAAGCAGAAGCCAAGAATTCTGTGCTGTAAATCTTTGAACCAGGTGTGGACTGAAGGTAGAATTTGAAACAAGCACAGGGGTGTGAAACACGGGCAGAGCCACAGGGAAATATAAAAAGGATGTTAAACGTATGTGCCTGACTTACTGTGAAGAGTGACCCGCTCCAGGGAAAAGCCCTCCGCTCACCATCAGCTGACGTGCTGCATAAAGAGGAGAAAGAGAGGGCACACACCTGCGTTCCTCCCTGTATCCCCTCCTCCTCTTGACTACTCATGCTCTGGCCACACACACACACACACACACACACACACACACACACACACACACACACACAAAGCCCACAAAGTGTCAGCATAATGAGCAAAGGTGCCAACTAAGTGAGATGATGAACAAATTCAGTATCACCTATACACATTATACTGTATGGCTAAAAGTAAATGGACACATATTTCGTGTGCTGTTGGACTAAGGATGTCATCAAAGTGTGCATGAGGTCCATTTGCTGCAGTTAAGGGAAATCTTTTAGATAATAATCTGCTTCCAACTTTGTGTTTGGGGAAAACATGTCCCTGTTTCAACTCAAAAATGCCTCTGTGCACACAGAGCCACAAAGTGAAATGGTTTTCAATGTTTATTGTGGAAGAATTGCACTGAGCTCACCCTGACTTAAACCCCATCCAACAGCTTTGGCATGAAGTAGAATGCCAACTGTGAGCCGGGCCTTATCAGCCAACATCAGTGCCAGACCTCACTGATGCTCTTGTGGCTGAATGGGAGATAATTCCTGCAGCCAGGGATTTGCAGGCACTCTCTCTGCTCTGTTAGTGTTGTTTATGGCCACACAAGTGCCTGTTTTTGGCAACAAAAAAAAAAGCTCTGGATAACCACCTCTCAACCCACCAAACTGCAGACAAACAAAGCAAATGGCCGTTTGGTGATGGTAGCGGAGCATTTAGCAGCTCAAGAGCCAGATGTTTCCCTCTGGAGTTGGTAGAGACCATTACAACAAACAGAGCTAAAAGAGAGTGACTGCTGTACTTACCTGTCAGGTGCCAGATGGCCAAAACATGACTCCAAATTAATGAGCTGCCACATTTTACTAACAAGTTCACTGAATAAACTTAACAGCTGATGATATGTCAGTGCTGTGTTCCCAGTTTTCTGGCCAAAAAACTCAGCTACTCCAGGTTTAAAGATGCTTGTAAAAGCGGCATTTTCTTGTAAACAAACTAAACTTGTGTTTATATCCAGTGTTTCTGTCTAAAACACACTCTGCGTATCCTTGAGGTCTAATAAGCATGATACATGTAGTTCCTTCCTCATACAATATTTACAAAGCCACTTTTCTAAGTTTGAATCCTAAATTGCTCACATCCATATCTACTGACAAACAGTCTTCTTCTTCTCTCGTATCTTGGTGTAGTACTACCAAGTGAGGGTCAGTGGCATAGCCCAAATATATGTGTATAAATTTAATTTCCATATATGAAATATATGGAAATATAAAATAAAACATATATATATATATATATAAAGATTAAATATACAGCGTATTATAGATTAGAACAATTTCATATATTTACATATACTGTATATCCAGCCCATACAAATATATATGTTTATGTATGTATGTTTATATTGTAGATATATACAGTATATACTGTGTTATGTACTGTGTATATGCATCTCAAAGCTTGTCAATATAATTATAATATGTATATGTGTATACATTTAATCTATATATGATTATATACATTAGGGCACAAAAGAGACCACTTTCTAAAAATGGGAAATGTTTATGTTTAAAATTAATGAGAAATTAATAAGAAAAATAAATAGATATATACAGTATATAGATTTTTTATAATAAATGTTTAAAAAACTTGCATATATAAATTTAATATATACTGTTAACATACATGCTCACAACATGTTATACCATATAGAAATGAATAATAGATATTTTTAATATATGTACATATGCAAGTCTTACTATGATCATTTCATATATATTATAAACTTATATCTTTAAACTTAACTTTAGTGCTTTAAGTCTGAAAATTCCCTTCCTCTGTATGACTAGGTTTCCTCAGTCAACCTCTCTCCCTCCAGGTATTTGTTATCTACAAAATATCTCACTCCCACTAAATCTAACACTGCCTCAGCTCCGCCAACTCTGACCTCACTTTCTTTTTCACTTACACACAGACACACACACACACACACACACACACACGCACCTAAACAAGAAGAGCACACAAACGCACTGAAACACCTACGTAAGTGCAAACACACCTAGTTGCGCACACACTCTCTATTAATTGCTGGCAGTAGGTATTATGAGACTCACTTGTTTATGGGGAAAACAAACAGCTACAGAGAACAGAGAGAGAGAGAGAGCAGAGGGAGGAATAGGGCAAGAGAGCATTAAGAGGAAGGTAGATGCATAGACAGAGAAGAAGAGGAGGGGGGGTGAATGACTGCTTCCACCGAGTCCTGCGTGGAAGGTGTCAAACACGCCCCCTCAGATCGTAAAGATGGAGGTAAAGTGAATAGAAGCCTTTTATGAACCTGAGAGGAAAAACACAGCGGCAGCTGCGTCGGTGGGAGATGTCTCAGTTGTGTGGAGTTCAGGATGGAGCCAGAGGAATCCGTCAAGTGTGTGGCGCTTGGTTGCGTCATGTTCATTCTTTTTAAGGAGGAATAAAGATGTTAACCTGAGATATGGCGAGGAAACAGAAGCAGTATAGTTTATAGGTTTACTGGTTCACTTGAGGCCCCCGGTAGTTGTCTATAAGCTGATTTACTTCACAGCAAGGTACAACTCTGGATGCTATTTAACTTTGTTTGTCTGTTGTTTTGATTTCTGAGACTGCCTCTCTTGACTGATGCATTTGTAATTTTGTCACTGTCTTTGGGGTCTAGTCTCTTTGGGTCTTTCGTACATTGGTTTTGCTGTCTTATCTACTATTTTATATTGTATCCTGCATATCAAAGTACAATTTACCAGACCTCTATAGTTCTAAGGCTGAGAAATGCTAACTGGCATTTTAAACTGTCACTGTCTCCCAAAGCCATACTACATACTGATTCTAACCTGGGTTTTAGCTTAATGTGTCTACACTGGAAAAGTGACAACAAGGGTGTACGTTTGGACTCAACATTGGTAGGGACGCAGCAGCCCCACCACCCCTCGAGAACAAAAAGATTGGCTGTTTAGTGTCGTCAACCAAACAGTTTATCAACGTATAAAATTTTTGGACAAATGTTTGGACACTTTTTGACAATTTATGTTTGGACATTTGTTTCATTTCCTGTTTTATTTTGAAATTGACTTCCTTGTGTATCTTGTGGTAATTTTACTTCCTGTCTTTGTCCTGTTTCCTTCCTACTTGATTGTTTCCCCCGCCCTTATGTGTTACACCTGTGTTCAATTACCCTTGCCTCCCTTCTGTATTTAAGTCTCTGTCTTCCCGTTTGTCTGTCAGTTCATCTGTTTTTGTTTTGCCATGTTTACCCAGTGTGTTCTTGAGCTGACGTTTTGTGTTCCCGGTTTACGGAGTATTTCTTAGTTCTATTTTGACACTTTTGTAAGTTGATTTTCTTTATTAAATCAATGCTCTCTCATTCACACCCTTTTTGTTTGTCTGCATTTTTGCTCCTTAGTTTCTCATACTTGACATAGCCTGTTTGTGTAAAATTACATATGACACCTGTTAGAAATTGGAACAATATCATATATTGACATATATGTCTAGCTACTAAGAACATGTTTTAATATGTCTGTTTATATTATAGATGTATATTAAATAAATATATGGCTGCCAAAGACTGCCAGTATATGTTCAAATTATGTATGGAAATATAAAAGATAGACATATATGTTTAAATTTAGTAGGAAATTATTAATATAATCATATAAAAACATTGAAATTTTAATTAGCATGTTGTTTTAATGAAGTCACATTTTGCTAGAAGTATATCATAATTAAAAATTTAGATCTTTGTATATCCAGGGGATGTATATATGTCAAAACAATGGATCGACTTATGTCATATTTATGTCATAAGTCATACTATAGCAAGGGATAAAAAGTCACAGTATGATAAGGCATGAAAAATTCAGTTTAGTGAGGCAAAATTAGTCATAGTATGATAAAGTATAAAAATGTAAAAAATATACTAAGGCATAGAAATGTCATAGTATAGAAAGGTATAAATACTATGACTCTTTATGGCTTCCTATAATATGTAATTTTTCTACCTTACTGTACTATGATATTTTTGTGCCTTAATATACTATATTTTTATTCATCACTATAGTATGTCATTTTATGCCTTATACTAATGTGTTTCTATGCCTAACTATACTAAGGCATTTCAAACAGTTACTATACTATGAAATTTTCATGCCTTACTATGTTGTGACATTTTTGTGCCTTTCTGAACTATAACATATTAAACATATCAGTACATTAAGCTATAAAATGTCAAAGTATGGTAAAGGACAAAAAATTCATGTTATAGTAATGCATAAAAAAATCATAGCACATAGCAAAAAAATGTCAAAAAATGTCATAGTATAGTAAAGCATGAAAATGTCAAAAAACATCATAGTGTAGTAAAAATTTTAAAAAACGTAATAGTATAGTAAGGCAAAAAAATGGCATAGTATAGTAAGACAAAAATCATCATACTATAGTGAGACATAAAAATGTCAAAAAACGTCGTAGTATAGTAAGGCATGAAAATGTCAAAACGTCATAGGATAGTAAGGAAAAAAAATGTCAAAAAACATTATAGTATAATAAGGCATAAAAACATCATACTATATCAAGGTATAAAAATTTCAAAAAATGTCACAGTATAGTAAGGCATAAAAATTTCAAATACGTCATAGTATAGTAAGGCAAAAATCATCATACTATAGTGAGGCATGAAAATGTCAAAAAACGTCAGAGTATATTAAGGCATAAAAAACGTCAAAAAATGCCATAGTATAATAAGGCATAAAAATGTCATACTATATTAAGGCATAAAAATTTCATAAAACGTTACAGTATAGTAAGGCAAAAATCATCATACTATAGTGAGGCATAAAAATGTCAAAAAACGTCATAGTATAGTAAGGCATAAAAAACGTAATAGTATAGTAAGGCAAAAAAATGTCAAAAAACATTATAGCATAATAAGGCATAAAAACGTCATACTATATTAAGGCATAAAAATGTCAAAAAACGTCATAGTATAGTTAGGCATAAAAATGTCAAAAAACGTCATAGTATAGTAAGGCATAAAAAACGTCATAGTATAGTAAGGCATAAAAACGCCAAGAAACGTCATAGTATAGTAAGGCATAAAAATTTCATAAAACGTCATAGTATAGTAAGGCATAAAAATGTCAAAAAACGTCATAGTATAGTAAGGCATAAAAATGGCATAGTATAGTAAGGCATATAAATGTCAAAAACGTCATACTATATTAAGGCATAAAAATGTCAAAAAACGTCATAGTATAGTTAGGCATAAAAATGTCAAAAAACGTCATAGTATAGTAAGGCATAAAAAACGTCATAGTATAGTAAGGCATAAAAACGCCAAGAAACGTCATAGTATAGTAAGGCATAAAAATTTCATAAAACGTCATAGTATAGTAAGGCATAAAAATGTCAAAAAACGTCATAGTATAATAAGGCATAAAAATGGCATAGTATAGTAAGGCATATAAATGTCAAAAACGTCATAGTATAGTAAGGCATAAAAATGTCAAAAAACATCATAATATAGTAAGGCATAAAAACGTCAAAAAACGTCATAGTATAGTAAGGCATAAAAAACGTCAAAAATCATCATAGTATAGTAAGGCATAAAAACGTCAAAAGACGTCATAGTATAGTAAGGCAAAAATCATCATACTATAGTGAGGCATAAAAATGTCAAAAAACGTCATAGTAGAGTGAGGCAGAAAAATGTCAAAAAACGTCATATTATCATATGGCTAAAAAATGTCAAAAAAGATTATGGCATAATAAGGCATAAAAACGTCATACTATATTAAGGTATAAAAAATTCATAAAACGTCATAGTATAGTAAGGCAAAAAAATGTCAAAAAACGTCATAGTTTAGTAAGGCATAAAAAAACGTAAAAAATCATAATAGTATAGTAAGGCATAAAAACGTCAAAATCGTCATAGTATAGTAAGGCATATAGATGTCAAAAACGTCATGGTATGGTAAGGCATAAAAATGTCAAAAAACGTCATAGTATAGTAAGGCATAAAAATGTCAAAAAACGTCATAGTATAGTAAGGCATAAAAACGCCAAGAAACGTCATAGTATAGTAAGGCATAAAAATTTCATAAAACGTCATAGTATAGTAAGGCATAAAAATGTCAAAAAACGTCATAGTATAGTAAGGCATAAAAATGGCATAGTATAGTAAGGCATATAAATGTCAAAAACGTCATAGTATAGTAAGGCATAAAAATGTCAAAAAACGTCATAGTATAGTTAGGAATAAAAATGTCAAAAAACATCATAGTATAGTAAGGCAAAAAAATGGCATAGTATAGTAAGGCATATAAATGTCAAAAACGTCATAGTATAGTAAGGCATAAAAATGTCAAAAAACGTCATAGTATTTTAAGGCATAAAAAACGTCAAAAATCATCATAATATAGTAAGGCATAAAAACGTCAAAAAACGTCATAGTATAGTAAGGCATAAAAAACGTCAAAAATCATCATAGTATAGTAAGGCAAAAAAATGTCATAGTATAGTAAGGCAAAAATCATCATACTATAGTGAGGCATAAAAATGTCAAAAAACGTCATAGTAGAGTGAGGCAGAAAAATGTCAAAAAACGTCATATTATCATATGGCTAAAAAATGTCAAAAAAGATTATGGCATAAGAAGGTATAAAAACGTCATACTATATTAAGGTATAAAAAATTCATAAAATGTCATAGTATAGTAAGGCAAAAAAATTTCAAAAAACGTCATAGTTTAGTAAGGCATAAAAAAACGTAAAAAATCATCATAGTATAGTAAGGCATAAAAACGTCAAAAAACGTCATACTATAGTAAGGCATATAGATGTCAAAAACGTCATAGTATGGTAAGGCATAAAAATGTCAAAAAACGTCATAGTATAGTAAGGCAAAAAAATGGCATAGTATAGTAAGGCCTATAAATGTCAAAAATGTCATAGTATAGTAAGGCATAAAAATGTCAAAAAACATCATAGTATAGTAAGGCATAAAAACGTCATAGTATAGTAAGGCATAAAAATGTCAAAAAACGTCATAGTATAGTAAGGCATAAAAAACGTCAAAACACGTCATAGTATAGTCAGGCATAAAAACGTCATAGTATAGTAAGGCATAAAAATGTCAAAAAACGTCATAGTATAGTAAGGCATAAAAACGTCAAAAAACGTCATCGTATAGTAAGGCATAAAAACGTCATAGTATAGTAAGGCATAAAAAACATAAAAAACGTCATAGTATAATAAGGCAAAAAAATGGCATAGTATAGTAAGGCAAAAATCATCATACTATAGTGAGGCATAAAAATGTCAAAAAACGTCATAGTTTAGTAAAGCAAAAAAACGTAAAAAACATTATAGTATAGTAAGGCATGAAAAGTTCATAAAACGTCATAGTATAGTAAGGCATAAAAATGTCAAAACGTCATAGTATAGTAAGGCATAAAAATTTCATAAAACGTCTTAGTATAGTAAGTCATAAAAATTTCATAAAACGTCATAGTATAGTAAGGCATAAAAAACGTCAAAAATCATCATAGTATAGTAAGGCATAAAAATGTCAAAGAACGTCACAGTATAGTAAGGTATAAAACTGTCAAAGAACGTCATAGTATAGTAAGGCATAAAAACGTCAAAAAACGTCATAGTATAGTAAGGCATAAAAACGTCATAGTATAGTAAGGCATAAAAATGTCAAAAAACGTCATAGTAGAGTGAGGCATAAAAATGTCAAAAAACGTCATAGTATAGTAAGGCAAAAAAATGGCATAGTATAGTAAGGCATATAAATGTCAAAAATGTCATAGTATAGTAAGGCCTATAAATGTCAAAAATGTCTTAGTATAGTAAGGCATAAAAATGTCAAAAAACATCATAGTATAGTAAGGCATAAAAATGTCAAAAAACGTCATAGTAGAGTGAGGCATAGAAATGTCAAAAAACGTCATAGTATAGTAAGGCAAAAAAATGGCATAGTATAGTAAGAGATATAAATGTCAAAAATGTCATAGTATAGTAAGGCATAAAAATGTCAAAAAACGTCATAGCATAGTAAGGCATAAAAATTTCATAAAACGTCATAGTATAGTAAGTCATAAAAATTTCATAAAACGTCATAGTATAGTAAGGCATAAAAATGTCAAAAATCATCATAGTATAGTGAGGCATAAAAATGTCAAAAAACGTCATAGTATAGTAAGGCATATAAATGTCAAAAACATGATAGTATAGTAAGGCATAAAAATGTCAAAAAACGTCATAGTATAGTAAGGCATAAAAACGTCAAAAAACGTGATAGTATAGTAAGGCATAAAATGTCAAAAAACGTGATAGTATAGTAAGGCATAAAAATGTCAAAGAACGTCATAGTAAAGTAAGGCATAAAAATGTCAAAAATGTCATAGTATAGTAAGGCATAAAAATGTCAAAAAACGTCATAGTATAGTAAGGCATAAAAATGTCAAAAAACGTCATAGTATAGTAAGGCATAAAAACGTCAAAAAACGTCATAGTATAGTAAGGCATAAAAACGTCATAGTATAGTAAGGCATAAAAATGTCAAAAAACGTCATAGTATAGTAAGGCATAAAAACGTCATACTATATCAAGGTATAAAAATTTCAAAAAACGTCATAGTAATAGTAAGGCATAAAAATGTCAAAAAACGTGATAGTATAGTAAGGCATAAAAACGTCATAGTAAAGTAAGGCAAAAAAATGTAAAAAACATTATAGTATAGTAAGGCATGAAAAGTTCATAAAACGTCATAGTATAGTAAGGCATAAAAATGTCAAAACGTCATAGTATAGTAAGGCATAAAAATTTCATAAAACGTCTTAGTATAGTAAGTCATAAAAATTTCATAAAACGTCATAGTATAGTAAGGCATAAAAAACGTCAAAAATCATCATAGTATAGTAAGGCATAAAAATGTCAAAGAACGTCACAGTATAGTAAGGTATAAAACTGTCAAAGAACGTCATAGTATAGTAAGGCATAAAAACGTCAAAAAACGTCATAGTATAGTAAGGCATAAAAACGTCATAGTATAGTAAGGCATAAAAATGTCAAAGAACGTCATAGTAAAGTAAGGCATAAAAACGTCAAAAAACGTCATAGTATAGTAAGGCATATAGATTTCAAAAACGTCATAGTATGGTAAGGCATAAAAATGTCAAAAAACGTCATAGTATAGTAAGGCATAAAAACGTCATAGTATAGTAAGGCATATAAATGTCAAAAATGTCTTAGCATAGTAAGGCATAAAAATGTCAAAAAACATCATGGTATAGTAAGGCATAAAAACGTCATAGTATAGTAAGGCATAAAAATGTCAAAAAACGTCATAGTAGAGTGAGGCATAAAAATGTCAAAAAACGTCATAGTATAGTAAGGCAAAAAAATGGCATAGTATAGTAAGGCATATAAATGTCAAAAATGTCATAGTATAGTAAGGCCTATAAATGTCAAAAATGTCTTAGTATAGTAAGGCATAAAAATGTCAAAAAACATCATAGTATAGTAAGGCATAAAAATGTCAAAAAACGTCATAGTAGAGTGAGGCATAGAAATGTCAAAAAACGTCATAGTATAGTAAGGCAAAAAAATGGCATAGTATAGTAAGAGATATAAATGTCAAAAATGTCATAGTATAGTAAGGCATAAAAATGTCAAAACGTCATAGCATAGTAAGGCATAAAAATTTCATAAAACGTCATAGTATAGTAAGTCATAAAAATTTCATAAAACGTCATAGTATAGTAAGGCATAAAAATGTCAAAAATCATCATAGTATAGTGAGGCATAAAAATGTCCAAAAACGTCATAGTATAGTAAGGCATATAAATGTCAAAAACATGATAGTATAGTAAGGCATAAAAATGTCAAAAAACGTCATAGTATAGTAAGGCATAAAAACGTCAAAAAACGTGATAGTATAGTAAGGCATGAAAGCGTGATAGTATAGTAAGGCATAAAAATGTCAAAGAACGACATAGTAAAGTAAGGCATAAAAACGTCAAAAAATGTCATAGTATAGTAAGGCATAAAAACGTCAAAAAACGTCATAGTATAGTAAGGCATAAAAATGTCAAAAAACGTCATAGTATAGTAAGGCATAAAAACGTCAAAAAACGTGATAGTATAGTAAGGCATAAAAACGTGATAGTATAGTAAGGCATAAAAATGTCAAAGAACGACATAGTAAAGTAAGGCATAAAAACGTCAAAAAATGTCATAGTATAGTAAGGCATAAAAACGTCAAAAAACGTCATAGTATAGTAAGGCATAAAAATGTCAAAAAACGTCATAGTATAGTAAGGCATAAAAACGTCAAAAAACGTCATAGTATAGTAAGGCATAAAAACGTCATAGTATAGTAAGGCATAAAAATGTCAAAAAACGTCATAGTATAGTAAGGCATAAAAATGTCAAAAAACGTCATAGCATAGTAAGGCATAAAAATGTCAAAAATGTCATAGTATAGTAAGGCATAAAAATGTCAAAAAACGTGATAGTATAGTAAGGCATAAAAACGTGATAGTATAGTAAGGCATAAAAATGTAAAAAAACGTCATAGTAGAGTGAGGCAAAAAGATGTCAAAAAACGTCATAGTATAGTAAGGCATATAGATGTCAAAAACGTCATAGTATAGTAAGGCAAAAAAATGTCAAAAAACGTCATAGTATAGTAAGGCATATAGATGTCAAAAACGTCATAGTATAGTAAGGCATAAAAATGTCAAAAAACGTCATAGTATAGTAAGGCATAAAAACGTCATAGTATAGTAAGGCATAAAAACGTCATAGTGTAGTAAGGCATAAAAACGTCAAAAAACGTCATAGTATAGTAAGGCATAAAAACGTCATAGTATAGTAAGGCATAAAAACGTCAAAAATCATCATAGTATAGTAAGGCATAAAAATGTCAAAAAACGTCATAGTATAGTAAGGCATAAAAAACGTCAAAACTCATCATAGTATAGTATGGCATAAAAATGTCAAAAAACGTCATAGTATAGTAAGGCATAAAAAACGTCAAAAATCATCATAGTATAGTAAGGCATAAAAACGTCAAAAAAACGTCATAGTATAGTAAGGCATAAAAACGTCAAAAAACGTCATAGTATAGTAAGGCAAAAAAATGGCATAGCATAGTAAGGCAAAAATCATCATACTATAGTGAGGCATAAAAATGTCGAAAAATGTCATAGTACAGTAAGGTATAAAAACATCAAAAAACGTCATAGTATAGTAAGGCATAAAAACGTCAAAAAAACGTCATAGTATAGTAAGGCATAAAAACGTCATAGTATAGTAAGGCATAAAAATGTCAAAGAACGTCATAGTAAAGTAAGGCATAAAAACGTCAAAAAACGTAATAGTATAGTAAGGCATATAGATGTCAAAAACGTCATAGTATGGTAAGGCATAAAAATGTCAAAAAAAGTCATAGTATAGTAAGGCAAAAAAATGGCATAGTATAGTAAGGCATATAAATGTCAAAAATGTCTTAGTATAGTAAGGCATAAAAATGTCAAAAAACATCATAGTATAGTAAGGCATAAAAACGTCATAGTATAGTAAGGCATAAAAATGTCAAAAAACGTCATAGTATAGTAAGGCATAAAAACGTCATAGTATAGTAAGGCATAAAAATGTCAAAAAACGTCATAGTATAGTAAGGCATAAAAACGTCAAAAAACGTCATAGTATAGTAAGGCATATAAATGTCAAAAACGTCATCGTATAGTAAGGCATAAAAACGTCATAGTTTAGTAAGGCATAAAAATGTCAAAAAACGTCAGAGTATAGTAAGGCATAAAAACGTCAAAAAACGTCATAGTATAGTAAGGCATAAAAATGTCAAAGAACGTCATAGTATAGTAAGGCATAAAAACGTCAAAAAACGTCATAGTATAGTAAGGCAAAAAAATGGCATAGTATAGTAAGGCATATAAATGTCAAAAATGTCTTAGTATAGTAAGGCATAAAAATGTCAAAAAACATCATAGTATTGTAAGGCATAAAAACGTCATAGTATAGTGAGGCATAAAAATGTCAAAAAACGTCATAGTAGAGTGAGGCATAAAAACGTCAAAAAACGTCATAGTATAGTAAGGCAAAAAAATGGCATAGTATAGTAAGGCATAAAAATGTCAAAAATGTCATAGTATAGTAAGGCATATAAATGTCAAAAACGTCATAGTATAGTAAGGCATAAAAATGTCAAAAAATGTCATAGTATAGTAAGGCATAAAAATGTCAAAAAACGTGATAGCATAGTAAGGCATAAAAACGTGATAGTATAGTAAGGCATAAAAATGTAAAAAAACGTCATAGTAGAGTGAGGTAAAAAGATGTCAAAAAACGTCATAGTATAGTAAGGCATATAGATGTCAAAAACGTCATAGTATAGTAAGGCATAAAAACGTCATAGTATAGTAAGGCATAAAAATGTCAAAGAACCTCATAGTAAAGTAATGCATAAAAACGTCAAAAAATGTCATAGTATAGTAAGGCATAAAAACGTCAAAAAACGTCATAGTATAGTAAGGCATAAAAATGTCAAAAAACGTCATAGTATAGTAAGGCATAAAAACGTCAAAAAACGTCATAGTATAGTAAGGCATAAAAACGTCATAGTATAGTAAGGCATAAAAATGTCAAAAAACGTCATAGTAAAGTAAGGCATAAAAACGTCATAGTATAGTAAGGCATAAAAATGTCAAAGAACCTCATAGTAAAGTAAGGCATAAAAACGTCAAAAAATGTCATAGTATAGTAAGGCATAAAAACGTCAAAAAACGTCATAGTATAGTAAGGCATAAAAATGTCAAAAAACGTCATAGTATAGTAAGGCATAAAAACGTCAAAAAACGTCATAGTATAGTAAGGCATAAAAACGTCATAGTATAGTAAGGCATAAAAATGTCAAAAAACGTCATAGTATAGTCAGGCAAAAAAACGTCATAGTATAGTAAGGCATATAGATGTCAAAAACGTCATAGTATAGTCAGGCAAAAAAATGTCAAAAAACGTCATAGTATAGTAAGGCATATAGATGTCAAAAACGTCATAGTATAGTAAGGCATAAAAACGTCATAGTATAGTAAGGCATAAAAACGTCAAAAAACGTCATAGTATAGTAAGGCATAAAAATGTCAAAGAACGTCATAGTAAAGTAAGGCATAAAAACGTCAAAAAATGTCATAGTATAGTAAGGCATAAAAACGTCAAAAAACGTCATAGTATAGTAAGGCATAAAAAACGTCAAAAATCATCATAGTATAGTATGGCATAAAAATGTCAAAAAACGTCATAGTATAGTAAGGCATAAAAAACGTCAAAAATCATCATAGTATAGTAAGGCATAAAAACGTCAAAAAACGTCATAGTATAGTAAGGCATAAAAAACGTCAAAAATCATCATAGTATAGTAAGGCATAAAAACGTCAAAAAACGTCATAGTATAGTAAGGCAAAAAAATGGCATAGCATAGTAAGGCAAAAATCATCATACTATAGTGAGGCATAAAAATGTCATAAAAATGTCATAGTATAGTAAGGCATAAAAATGTCGAAAAATGTCATAGTACAGTAAGGTATAAAAACGTCAAAAAACGGCATAGTATAGTAAGGCATAAAAACGTCATAGTATAGTAAGGCATAAAAATGTCAAAAAACGTCATAGTATAGTAAGGCATAAAAATGTCAAAAAACGTCATAGTATAGTAAGGCATAAAAATGTCAAAAAACGTCATAGTATAGTAAGGCATAAAAACGTCATAGTTTAGAAGGCATAAAAATGTCAAAAAACGTCATAGTATAGTAAGGCATAAAAACGTCAAAAATCATCATAATATAGTAAGGCATAAAAACGTCAAAAAACGTCATAGTATAGTAAGGCATATAAATGTCAAAAACGTCATAGTATAGTAAGGCATAAAAACGTCATAGTTTAGTAAGGCATAAAAATGTCATAGTATAGTAAGGCATAAAAACGTCATAGTATAGTAAGGCATAAAAAAGGTCAAAAATCATCATAGTATAGTAAGGCATAAAAATGTCAAAAAACGTCATAGTATAGTAAGGCATAAAAACGTCATAGTATAGTAAGGCATAAAAACGTCATAGTATAGTAAGGCATAAAAACGTCAAAAAACGTCATAGTATAGTAAGGCATAAAAAACGTCAAAAATCATCATAGTATAGTAAGGCATAAAAACGTCAAAAAACGTCATAGTATAGTAAGGCATAAAAAACGTCAAAAATCATCATAGTATAGTAAGGCATATAAATGTCAAAAACGTCATAGTATAGTAAGGCATAAAAACGTCATAGTATAGTAAGGCATAAAAATGTCATAGTATAGTAAGGCATAAAAACGTCATAGTATAGTAAGGCATAAAAAAGGTCAAAAATCATCATAGTATAGTAAGGCATAAAAACGTCAAAAAACGTCATAGTATAGTAAGGCATATAAATGTCAAAAACGTCATAGTATAGTAAGGCATAAAAATGGCATAAAACGTCATAGTATAGTAAGGCATAAAAATGTCAAAAAACGTCATAGTATAGTAAGGCATAAAAACGTCATAGTATAGTAAGGCATAAAAAACGTAAAAAATCATCATAGTATAGTAAGGCATAAAAACGTCAAAAAACGTCATAGTATAGTAAGGCATAAAAACGTCATAGTTTAGTAAGGCATAAAAATGTCAAAAAACATCATAGTATAGTAAGGCATAAAAACGTCATAGTTTAGTAAGGCATAAAAACATCAAAAAACGTCATAGTATAGTAAGGCATAAAAAATGTCAAAAATCATCATAGTATAGTAAGGCATAAAAACGTCAAAAAACGTCATAGTATAGTAAGGCATATAAATGTCAAAAACGTCATAGTATAGTAAGGCATAAAAATGGCATAAAAACGTCATAGTATAGTTAGGCATATAAATGTCAAAAACGTGATAGTATAGTAAGGCATATAGATGTCAAAAAACGTCATAGTATAGTTAGGCATAAAAATGTCAAAAAACATCATAGTATAGTAAGGCAAAAAAACGTCATAGTATAGTAAGGCATAAAAAAGTCAAAAAACGTCATAGTATAGTAAGGCATATAAATGTCAAAAACGTCATAGTATAGTAAGGCATAAAAATGGCATAAAACGTCATAGTATAGTAAGGCATAAAAACGTCAAAAAACATCATAGTATAGTAAGGCATAAAAACATCAAAAAACGTCATAGTATAGTAAGGCATAAAAACGTCAAAAAACGTCATAGTATAGTAAGGCATATAGATGTCAAAAACGTCATAGTATAGTTAGGCATAAAAATGTCAAAAAACATCATAGTATAGTAAGGCAAAAAAACGTCATAGTATAGTAAGGCATAAAAATGTCAAAAAACGTCATAGTATAGTAAGGCATAAAAACGTCATAGTATAGTAAGGCATAAAAACGTCAAAAAACGTCATAGTATAGTAAGGCATATAAATGTCAAAAACGTCATAGTATAGTAAGGCATAAAAATGGCATAAAACGTCATAGTATAGTAAGGCATAAAAATGTCAAAAAACGTCATAGTATAGTAAGGCATAAAAAACGTCAAAAATCATCATAGTATAGTAAGGCATATAAATGTCAAAAACGTCATAGTATAGTAAGGCATAAAAATGTCAAAAAACGTCATAGTATTTTAAGGCATAAAAAACGTCAAAAATCATCATAATATAGTAAGGCATAAAAACGTCAAAAAACGTCATAGTATAGTAAGGCATATAAATGTCAAAAACGTCATAGTATAGTAAGGCATAAAAATGGCATAAAACGTCATAGTATAGTAAGGCATAAAAATGTCAAAAAACGTCATAGTATAGTAAGGCATAAAAACGTCATAGTATAGTAAGGCATAAAAAACGTCAAAAGTCATCATAGTATAGTAAGGCATAAAAACGTCAAAAAACGTCATAGTATAGTAAGGCAAAAAAATGGCATAGTATAGTAAGGCAAAAATCATCATACTATAGTGAGGCATAAAAATGTCATAAGACGTCATAGTAGAGTGAAGCATAAAAATGTCAAAAAACGTCATCGTATAGTAAGGCATAAAAACGTCATAGTATAGTTAGGCATAAAAATGTCAAAAAACATCATAGTATAGTAAGGCAAAAAAACGTCATAGTATAGTAAGGCATAAAAATGTCAAAAAACGTCATAGTATAGTAAGGCATAAAAACGTCATAGTATAGTAAGGCATAAAAACGTCAAAAAACGTCATAGTATAGTAAGGCATATAAATGTCAAAAACGTCATAGTATAGTAAGGCATAAAAATGGCATAAAACGTCATAGTATAGTAAGGCATAAAAATGTCAAAAAACGTCATAGTATAGTAAGGCATAAAAACGTCATAGTATAGTAAGGCATAAAAATGTCAAAAACGTCATAGTATAGTAAGGCATAAAAATGGCATAAAACGTCATAGTATAGTAAGGCATAAAAATGTCAAAAAACGTCATAGTATAGTAAGGCATAAAAACGTCATAGTATAGTAAGGCATAAAAATGTCAAAAAACGTCATAGTATAGTAAGGCATAAAAAACGTCAAAAATCATCATAGTATAGTAAGGCATAAAAACGTCAAAAAACGTCATAGTATAGTAAGGCATAAAAAACGTCAAAAATCATCATAGTATAGTAAGGCATATAAATGTCAAAAACGTCATAGTATAGTAAGGCATAAAAATGTCAAAAAACGTCATAGTATTTTAAGGCATAAAAAACGTCAAAAATCATCATAATAAAGTAAGGCATAAAAACGTCAAAAAACGTCATAGTATAGTAAGGCATATAAATGTCAAAAACGTCATAGTATAGTAAGGCATAAAAACGTCAAAAAACGTCATAGTATAGTAAGGCATATAAATGTCAAAAACGTCATAGTATAGTAAGGCATAAAAATGGCATAAAACGTCATAGTATAGTAAGGCATAAAAATGTCAAAAAACGTCATAGTATAGTAAGGCATAAAAACGTCATAGTATAGTAAGGCATAAAAACGTCATAGTATAGTAAGGCATAAAAAACGTAAAAAATCATCATAGTATAGTAAGGCATAAAAACGTCAAAAAACGTCATAGTATAGTAAGGCATAAAAACGTCATAGTTTAGTAAGGCATAAAAATGTCAAAAAACGTCACAGTATAGTAAGGCATAAAAACATCAAAAAACGTCATAGTATAGTAAGGCATAAAAATGTCAAAAAACGTCATAGTATAGTAAGGCATAAAAACGTCAGTTTAGTAAGGCATAAAAATGTCAAAAAACATCATAGTATAGTAAGGCATAAAAACGTCATAGTTTAGTAAGGCATAAAAACATCAAAAAACGTCATAGTATAGTAAGGCATAAAAACGTCATAGTATAGTAAGGCATAAAAATGTCAAAAAACGTCATAGTATAGTAAGGCATAAAAACGTCAAAAAACGTCATAGTATAGTAAGGCATATAAATGTCAAAAACGTCATAGTATAGTAAGGCATAAAAATGGCATAAAACGTCATAGTATAGTAAGGCATAAAAATGTCAAAAAACGTCATAGTATAGTAAGGCATAAAAACGTCATAGTATAGTAAGGCATAAAAAACGTCAAAAATCATCATAGTATAGTAAGGCATAAAAACGTCAAAAAACTTCATAGTATAGTAAGGCAAAAAAATGGCATAGTATAGTAAGGCAAAAATCATCATACTATAGTGAGGCATAAAAATGTCATAAGACGTCATAGTAGAGTGAGGCATAAAAATGTCAAAAAACGTCATCGTATAGTAAGGCATAAAAACGTCATAGTATAGTAAGGCATAAAAATGTCAAAAAACGTCATAGTATAGTAAGGTATAAAAACGTCAAAAAACGTCATAGTATAGTAAGGCATAAAAACGTCATAGTATAGTAAGGCATAAAAATGTCAAAAAACGTCATAGTATAGTAAGGCATAAAAAAGGTCAAAAATCATCATAGTATAGTAAGGCATAAAAACGTCAAAAAACGTCATAGTATAGTAAGGCATAAAAACGTCAAAAAACGTCATAGTATAGTAAGGCATATAAATGTCAAAAACGTCATAGTATAGTAAGGCATAAAAATGTCGAAAAACGTCATAGTATAGTAAGGTATAAAAACGTCAAAAAACGTCATAGTATAGTAAGGCATAAAAACGTCATAGTATAGTAAGGCATAAAAACGTCAAAAAACGTCATAGTATAGTAAGGCATATAAATGTCAAAAAACGTCATAGTATAGCAAGGCATAAAAACGTCATAGTATAGTAAGGCATATAAATGTCAAAAACGTCATAGTATAGTGAGGCAAAAAAATGTCAAAAAACATTATAGTATAGTAAGGCATAAAAATTTCATAAAACGTCATAGTATAGTAAGGCATAAAAACGTCAAAAAACGTCATAGTATAGTAAGGCAAAAAAATGGCATAGTACAGTAAGGCAAAAATCATCATACTATAGTAAGGCATAAAAATTTCATAAAACGTCATAGTGTAGCAAGGCATAAAAATTTCAAATACGTCATAGTATAGTAAGTCATAAAAATTTAATAAAACGTCATAGTATAGTAGGGCAAAAAAACATCATACTATAGTGAGGCAAAAAAATGTCAACTAACGTAATAGTATAGTAAGGCATTAAATTTCAAAAAACGTCATAGTATAGTGAGGCAAAAAAATCTCAAAAAACGTCATAGCATAGTAATGCAAAAATCATCATACTATAGTGAGGCATAAAAATGTCAAAAAAACGTCATAGTATAGTAAGGCATAAAAAATGTCAAAAAACATTATAGTATAATCAGGCATAAAAACTTCATACTACATTAAGGTATAAAAATTTTAAAAAATGTCACAGAACAGTGAGGTAAAAAAAAATGCCAAAATACATCATAGTATCGTAAGGCATAAAAACATCATAGGATAGTGAGGCATAAAAGTGTAAAAAAACGTCATAGTATAGTAAGGCAAACACACTCAATTGCTGTGTGCAGGTTGCCATTCATTCTTCTTTATAAAGGTCGTGGAGAGAAAGAAAGGGGGGCTCTGATGGACACAAAAGTGTAACTGGGATGAATAATCCACATGGTGTTTCATTGATAAGCATTTACATGAAATTACATGTTATTGCCCTCATACATGTCTCAAGTCATGTAACGAAGAATGAATCATGAATAATAATAAAGCTTTCAAACAAAGTGCAGATTATGGAATCATTGAAATATTTTCAAAGACACAATAATATAATGTAATAATCTAGGAGCCATCTATTAGTTGTGTGTATTTATGGTTGTTTATATGTGTAGTCTTGGTCAAGCCATATCATGGATGGTAGTGCATTGTAATGGGACAGGTGGAGTCTGTATGTGGTACAGATCCAACAGACTACCTCATGATGAATGGGTGACGGGGAGATGTCACAGTTTTTACTGCTGTCATCAGGGACACAAAAGCTAAGCCAGCCATCACACCGTCTCATTTCTTAGTTGCAACATAAAAGTAATTTGCAAGTGCGTCAAAAACAAGGCTTTCTCCCACACCCAGCCAAATGGCTTGTTTCTGGTCAGGATAGTTGCTACAAATACAATAGTAGAAAGACTGTAAAGAGACTACACTCTTTAACACTCTAACCAATAACTGGACCACAGAGCCTCTGACTGGATTGCACATTAAACACATGGATCCAAGAGCCGTTTAACCGTTTATTTTGTTCAGGAAATTCATCAAGGAACTAATGGTAGGATGGATGATTTCTTTTTTACAACAAACAAAAGTAAATAATTTGCCATGCATACAACAAAAATAATAAAGTGTGACTAAAACATCTTACATTCTTAATGCATCAAAAGGGGGAAAAAAAAAAATTTCTCTCAAACATTCACCAGGGTTTTGCTTATACTGTTAACAAAGAACATAATTAAATACAGGATACAGCTTAACTACTTCTGGTTCATTGAAGGTAAACAGAATTTGAAAGAAATAAACAATAAATAATAACAAAGGATATTGGTTTCCAGCAAGCTACTGGTGTGGCAGCATGGTCTCTAGCAAAGGGATCTCTGTTGTACACACCCAGTGCTTTTGTAAACTCCCCTATGCAAACATCTGTAAAAAGTCACTGTCCACGATTCCTCAGCAGCAAACAGCAGACAGACACAGTCAGAGAACAGCTGCTGAAGATAGTGGAGCATTTAGCAGCTAAAGAGACAGATTTCCCTCAGGAGCTGGTGGAGAACAAACACAGAGCTAAAAGAGAGGGAACACTGGACTGAGATCTTCATGAACCATCAGGTGACACAAACTCCACTCCAAATACAACAAATAAAATATAATAATAATAATAATAATAAATAATGCAAATTAAAAGTTATAAATGGAGATAGATAAAGTCCTCCTGTCTTCTCTTCATCTCTTCCCTCCACAGTCTTTCCAACAACAGTCACACAGTGTGACACACCTGCAATGTGAGTGAGGTCAGTGTCAATCCTTTTGCGTTAGCAACACTTATGCAGATGTATGACGTTGGCAGCTGGAGGGGTTTTTCCTCCAGGCAGCGGCCCCCGCTCTGCCACAGCAGCTTCAGGCCGCCTTCCTCTTCCTCTAGGCTCCGGTCCTGGGTGCAGGTGGTCCAGGCAGAGGAGGTGGATGAACAGAAGAGGGGAGTGGTGCTGGAGCAAGGGGAAGACTAACAGCACTGGATGAGGGGCCAGGCTGTTCATCGTTTGAAGGAAGAGGAGAAGGAGGAGGAGGCAGACCCCTGCCGGAGGGCCCAGGCTGCTCCTCTGGGACATTGAAGTCCTTGTCCCCCTTGTACCAGGGACAGACCCTTTGCTGAAACGAGAGTCTGGCCAGCGCCTGGAACACAGACAAACACAGACTGTTTTAGGATTTTCAGCTTTCATTAAAAGATAAATCACAGAACAGATTACAACACACCAACAGCTTTATGACAAACTCTTACCACTGAGTCCTCAATTTAATTCAAAGAGCTGGATGTTGGTCTGAGCCATCAACCCCGGGCTGGCCAGCACTGCCTCTCTAATGGCCACATAATCCTTGAGGATGAGGGACCACAAAGTCCTCCTGGTCCCTCCAGACACGTGGCCACTGGGTGAAGATGGCAGAGCTGGCTGCAAACGGCCTCCACCAGGCGGCTGGCACTGGGCCAGTTTGCAGGGCCCGAGTTCAGTCCAAGACAGCTGAGAGATAATCAGAGAGTAGTGTGTTGATATAGATCTGATATTCATTAGAGGAAACAGTGATATCTGAAGTGAATCTCACCTCTGGAGACTCTCCTTCCCAGGACGGGAGGCGTTCTTCCCCGTCGCTGCCTTGTACTGTCACCTGGGCTGCCTCTCCTGGTATCTGGGAGGGAAGAAGTGAAGTCTGTGAAGTGATTATGTCTCAGACAGCTCTTCCATCCTGGTCTTCTGCAGGGTGGATGGGATGGCCTTACTCAGGGTGGTACAACGTATGGCAGGGTGTTGCTGTGGCAATATTATGGGGAAAAACACATGCCACAATAATGCCGCCTACCTTGAGTCTATGTAGGCACTGGAACCAGGATTTGAGCAGGCCTATAGTCCTCCTGAGGCTCTGGTCGTCCTGTGGGCCACATGGAAACTCTGTTGGGCGTCTGGCTCTGGGTCAGGGGTCAACAGAAACTCTCCTGTAATTATGTAGTGGATACATTTTGAGTGTGTCAAAGGAGCTTTACTTACTATTGTTGCTCAGGGTACATATGATCTTGACAGAGCAGTTAATGGGAGATATTGGTTGCAGCACTCTGTGATGTTGGTCGTCATTATTGTAAGACAGTAGTCAATGCACCTGCATATTAATGCTGTGGAAAGACTCCCTGTTCACAGTCACCTTCATTAACTGAAGGAGCAGTGATATAGGGAGGTGTCTGCCACTGATGCAGCGTGTCACGTTTGGGAAACCCTGCAAAGTAAAAAGGAATTACTGCTCCCACTCTGAGGTCGCAGCAGAACATCATTAACAGAGTCTAATTTAAAATATTGTCATTAACTTCAGCTGAGTAATTTGTACATCAGTCAACTGAAATGCTGTGGAGTTTTTCTTTGATTGTCCTCAGAAGTTTATACCCAAGAAATACTAATGAAATGTGCAGTAGGCGTTTAAGTGAAAGGGATGCTTTTCTTACAGCTTTATAAACAGTTGCTTTCCTGCATGACCAGTGTTATAAACAGAAAAAAACAAAGAGCAATAAAATAATTAGCTCTGATCTGACAGCATGTCCGTGGTGTGTAATATTAGAGCTGTAAGGCCAGAGAGTGTTGCTCAGATAAATGACAGAGTGTGACAAAAAGTGCTGATGTTTAATTGGGTAGACATCAGGGAATGTTAACACAGCTAATCAGGGTCTCTGCTCCCAAAATAAAGCTATGCAAATGATATCGGCATCACTATTGATCGGGACACCCCATGTCCGACAGCTGCTTCGGGCTCAGCCAGAGGGAGGAGATACTCATGGATTGTTAAAGGAAACCTGCCAAGCAAGCGAGCAGTTAGCAGTTAGGTTTACAGATTCAGTTACCACGGCAACTGACCCCGAATTTGAATAAACTCTCTTTCTGGAACATCTCAGTGAACTCAGGGGTTAGTAAACTTAGTTTTCCCTCTCTCTGAAATACACCCCGACGGTGTCATGAAGAAAAAAATTTGTATGAATTAATTTGTACTCTTCAATTAATCCGTGCACACAAATTAGTATTATTTTCTCCCAAGCGCTTTAACAATGAGCTGTGAAGCCAAACTTCATAATAGTCAAAATTAATTTGAAATGACTATGATACAGTTATCATCAATCATCTCTACCGAGCCAAATGTTTGGAATGCTGTTGCCTGCTTTTGTGAACCACAGCTTTGTCTTTACAGCCAGATGTGACCGTTAAAGGTATCATCATGCTGGTCTGTGTAGTCACAAGTCATTGGTGTTAAAGCTGAATTCAGTTTACTCACGACAAATACCGCTCCACTGGTACGTGACAAAGACTCGAGCCCCGTCCTCTTCCGCCACTTCTTAATCACTCTGCAAACTATTTTACTTCGAGCTTCTTTTTTTTTCCTTCCACACCACCAACTGCTACAAGGAAATGAAAAAGCAAAGCTGCTCAAGCGACACCAACTGAAACAGAAAATTCAACTTAATTCAACAATATGGTTTTCATTAAAAAACAATAATAATGAAACACTGTCTTGCCAGTCTTGCTGCTCAATATTACCACTGCTCCAAATGCCAGCAGCGTCACGGTTTTTGCATCCTGATACATCAGCCACAATTTGAAGGTATTGCATTAAAGGTATTAGGATTCAGGAGGCCTTTACGTTGAGCTATGAATTCTGCAAGTCCACTCCTTATATATGTGATTAGGTTCTTTATGAGGTAAATATAATGATTTTGTTTAAATTATTGGTTTGTAGCCTTATGAGGTTTGATTAAAGGAAATTATAAAAACACTGTTTATATGCATACAAGTGGTAGGAAGGTTATATATGCACAATGCGCTATGTTTACTGCTGTGGTGACACTAATCTGAAATGCTTTCATACGTGGTGTTATTGTGTTCCCTCACAGAAGCTCACAAAGGCCACGTACAGTGAGACTCTTCATGTTTCAGGGCTTTGTTACCTGTTTTTCTGCTGCACAGTAGGTGCACAACAGACTCACACAAACTCATTACCAGCTTTCCACTGTAGACACAGCGAGGCAAGTGGCATGCTGCTGACCGATGTACTAAACACACATGCGTGCACGCACCCACACACACACACACACACACACACACACACACACACACACACACCCACACACACACACACACACAGACATAGATGAATGAGCCAGCTTGCAAACATGCAGATAAGTGAGTTCACACTTTACACCATCTGATACACATAAGATGAATGAGCTGGAATACCCTCAGATAATAGCACACACGTGCACACACATACACACACACACACACACACACACACACACACACACACACACACAACGTGGAACACTAACCGTGTGAAACGTGTAGGTTTACATACACAGTAATGAAGAATTGAGCTGAGCATATGGTGCGTAGGATTGTGTGTGGATGGAAAGACAGAGGGAATTATCTGCACTTATCCGGTGACCCAGTGAATGTGAATGAAACACCCCTGCCTGTGATCTGTCCTGGCACAGAGGGAGATCAGGTGACTGGATGGAGAGAATTAAAAGCTTCTCATTGTCACAAGAGAAACAGGCTCGTCGTTGTTTGGAGAAGCTGATCCGAGCCTGATCTCACCTGGAGGCTGAGACATGTGTATGACAGAGACAATGCGATGTACAGCGACTGCATAATCTTCTGCTTACATGCCAGAGACAGGAGTAATTAATGAGCATGTTTATACTGCCAATTAAGTGCTGATCGAGCTCATTAACAAGTCTCCTCTCGGATGAGGAGAGACAGCTGTATCATCAAGTATATTCTGCCTTCATTAATGCAGCGACAGTGACTGCTGCTAGGATCCATGGTTATGGTGATGACAGTGGATCATGACTTGGCAGCGACATGTCACTGGAAGCGTGAGCAGGTGGTTTTGGGGGAGAGGAGCGCTCAGTCTCTGCTGCCATCTGCTGCTCAGAGGAGGTAGCACTCATTTAGAAAAGTTAGTTCGGAGTTATCACATCACAAAGAAATAATAAAAGTGAGCCACCATCGTGGATGTTTGGTCACCGTCTGTGCCACCAACAATTATGAATCCATGTTGTTATAATCTGAAAATTCATGTACATCTCATGGTAACGAAAACATTTGTTTTATTTTCTTTTTCTTTCTTTCTTTCTGTCCGTTTTGTTTTGTTTTTTTAAAGATGTCCACTGATTGATTATTAATGTTGGGGGACTCACAAGAGACGGATTTAAGAAACAATGGCAAAAAATATAACAAGCAACAACAGAGGTTAGTTAGTTTCTTTTGTAGGAATAAGTTAATATTTAGGGAGATACACTTATTTGCTTCATTGCTAAGAGTTAGATGAGAAGACCAATATCATTCTCATATCTGTCTGCTAAGCATGAAGCTATATCTAGCAGCTGATTAGCTTAGCCTAGCATACAGACTGAAAACAGCTAGCCTGACTAGCCTCAAGTGTCTTCTGGTTCTGTGGCAATACTTTAGTGACAACAAGCCTGGTGGCTCCCGGCCAAGAAATAACCAAATTAAAACCACATAAATGTGTCATTTACAATAAAATGTTTGAAGGAATGAAACAACTAAGACTTAACATATTAATTAGGAAACTTCAAGGGTTAGGCATTAGGTAGGTTTGCATAATTTGTTACTCTCAGACAGAGCTATGCTAAGCAGTTTCCTTGTTACTAGTCTTTGTGCTAAGCTAACATCTGCTGGCAGTGCTTTCATATTTACTATACAGACTTAAGAGTGGTATTAATCTTGCTATCTACCTGTCAGCAACAAAGTGAATAAAAATATTTCCCAAAACTACTCCTGTATTCCTATAATAATCTGGTCACCAAACCCCAATAACCTCATCAGGGATTTTAAAGCCACAGAAGACAGTGGAGTTCCCTTTTGAACCCATGTTCCATTTAAATTACATGTCAAACAATCGGTATAATAGTTTAACAAATAATATGTCAAACACTTAATTCTGTTGTACCTGCAAGTTGTACGCTGACAATAAAAGTACTGAATCGAACGTGATGTGAATAGAGATCCAATTCGTTGTGTAAAGTCAATTTTATTTATTCTGATTCATAGAAGCATTTTTAGAAAATATACTCATTTTCAGGCCTGCAAAATCAGATTAAAACTGCAAGTGATCCACTGACTGACTTAAATACTAAGTGCATGATAACACATTTCTCAATCATCAACATCAGCATACACCAAAAGCATACTTACAAACACAGTTATCAAATGATATATTATCACAAATAAAAACATGATTGTTAACTGGTAGAGTTACCACAATGGCTAGTGCAGTTTTATATTCAGTATTTACACCGTCATTAGAGTAAATACAGTACAAACTCACTTTCAGTAGTCACAGATTGTCAGTAAAAGACAGGGAGGGGATGAGAGGACAGAGTATTTTCAACATCAAATGGTTTTGTACAAATGCATAAAACAGATTATGATTATACTGGAGAGACACTGAAATATTGTGTGTTCGTATGAAAAGTACTTTATGTACTGCAGGTCAGAGCTTCCCTTATGCCTGAGAAAAAACCATAGCAAGTGCAACCCGTTAAAAACAGAAAGCATACAGTACATGCATTTTCAGCAACAAATGTTTATATGGATTTAAAAAAAGCGAAAAAAGAAGCTGCGTCAGTTGAGTCCACAGTTTTAAAAGCTTGTCTCTCTCCAGTCCTCCGTGTTCAAGTCGTCTCTTCCCAGCAAATTCCTCCTGGTCCACTGGTAATGTCATAACGCATCTCTGTTACCAAGCTGGGGGCTGTCATAACCTAAAGAAGCAAATATAATATTAATGCATGGCTTTAAAGCTGCACTAATGAAAATGATGTAGGAATTGTAAGTTTTTTTTAAGAAAATTACAAGCCAGATATTTTTTTCAAGAGTTTGATGGAGATCAAAACAGAGTTATCTCCAAGTGGCTTAGAATAGCAGTTATTGTAGGTGTAAAGCTGCACAATCAATATTTTACATTAACAGTGGATCAATTGATGATGTGCAATGTGCAAAGGTGTTTATCAAGTGCTAAACCCAGAGAGTAATCACTAAATGATGCAGTTGCTTTTAATTCTGTGAAGCTTTTTAACCCTTTTGAATCATTGTTTTAGATTTGTGGTCCACAACCCGCTCTCATCAGCCGCGTCTTGAATCACAGCAATCAGCTGTTTTCAGAAAAAATGCTCTGATAAACCAACTGTCTGCTACCTGCCCAAAACCAAACATCAGACAGACAAAGTAGCTAATGAGCATAGTGACACATTTAACTGCAAAAAAAAGAAAAAGAAAAGATAATTAATATTGGACTTGAATTGATCAGGTCGCAGGAAACACAACTTTAAATGAATGCTAATGTTGCTCTGTATCTTCTGGATGTGTAAACGGTTTGCTAACACTCTCGCCAAAAAAAATCTAATAATGCAGCTTTAAGTTTGCCAAACTTGGAATTAGTTTCTAATAATGAGATTTCAGTGTGAACACGGAACTCAAATGTGATAATGTGGTTATTGCCCTGAATATAAAGCATCTGCTTGATATTTCAGCCCACCGAACATTTAACCAGACGGCTTTTTTTGCCACCATTCATGACATGTGGGCCCTTTTTATCATTCTCGCAGTGATGGTAATTGAGTCCCCTGCAGCAGATTTTTGATATATAGTTCTGCATTACAGAGGTAATTGGCAGTGGTTTTTGCCATGTCATTAGTGCCCCTTGAATTCCACTGCCTCAGGTTTTCATCTTCAGTGCCAAACGACTCAGTGTGGAAAGTGATGTTGAATCAGCTAAACATGGCTGCCAATTATCTCAATAATGGAACACGGTATCAAAAAGAAATCAGCTCCAATTACAGCAGGAGTGATAAAAGGTCCTTATTTCAAAAATGATGAAGTTCTCGTCTAATAGCACACTTATCCAGGCCGTGTCAGATCCAGCTGCCAGCTGCAATGACACATATCTGGAAAACAGCCAAATTACATCTTTAAATTATGTTTTATGATCTTTCTTTGGTCAGCCATTCATCAAGTACTGGAACGAGTATGTATTCAATATGCAGGGTGTGACTCATCCATGTACAGTGCTGTGAAAAAGTTTGCACACACTTGAGTTTTTGCAAGAGTTACAAATTGACACTTTTGCACAAGCTTTTTTTTTTTTTTTTTGCTTGGATTTAATTAACTTTATAAAAAGACAAACTGAATGTTGTACTACTTCCACAAATTTAATTAGCTGTAACACAGCAGACAATTCATTCTGAAATGATTTTTTGTGGTGCAATAATTTGTACAAAAACCTAAAGAACTGTGCAAAGTTTTCCTGCCCCATGGCTGTCGTACCACACATATTTACAGGAAGTGAAACAGATACATACACCTGGTCCCAGCAGGATAATCCAGAGATTTGTTTCTGTACTGGGGGAAACAGGGCTTTTTCACAGGGAATCTGCGATCTGAAGACCTCTCCAGATCGTAGGGACTGTCTCGTTCCATGCCTGAGGGAAAAGGCAGGAGACAAACACACACACACACACACACACACACACAGTGGGGTGCAGGAACTCAAAAAAGAGGGGTTGCAGGATAAGGCAGTCACACGGTGCACAGCCAGCAAGGTCTACAGGCTTGGGAGAACATCAAACCAGACACTCGTGCTGCTTTCATTAGATAAAAAATAACAAAGGCTTCACGCCGCTGTTATGAATTATGAACAAAAACAGCAAGATGTGCATTTGCGTCAGACCTCCATGTGTGTAACTAAACGGCATGCTTATTGTCTCTACATGTAACATATACATATAATGTGTACACAGCAGCAGGGGTGCAGTAGACACACGTCAGACATACAGTACCTATGTCAAATGAGTTGGACTTCCTGGTGTGATGTGATGTTGCTGGAAATCCATTACGGCCTTCTTCCTCATCTGACAATCATAACCATCATCATTATCATCATGCACACCATCTTTTTCTCTCCATAAGGCCTCACTGACATGGACACATTTTGTCTCCTTGAGGTTTGTCAGTTTATCCGAACTAAAATCCATTAAAGTTATATTTAAGTGTCACCAATGCTGTTTGATTATGACTTCTACCACAACACAATTTGCCATCATATACTATACTTTATCCTTTGCTGTAAAATGACATGTTACCTTGGCTGAGGGCAGGATCTCCGGCCTCTGTCCCAGCCTTGGCAGATGCTAGTGGGCTTTTCCTCTCTGTGGTCCCCTCGTCTTGCTGAGCCGGGGGCAAGCTCCTTTGGTCACTGGCAGGTTCTTCTCCTGGACTGATGGGTGAGGCTGTGGGAGGGGTCTTGGTGTTTTCGGGAGAGGTATTGTCTCTCGAGAGGTCAAGACTGGGCTGAAAGTGGGACATACAGTGATATTTGGTGATGTATCAGAGTCTGCTGCACGGACGTTACTTTTTTGTCTTTCACATACATTGACACATACCTTATTGGGAATAAGAGGACGCTGTCCCTCCGGTCCTCTCACTCGCTGCTTCTCTTCACGCTTTCTTTCACTCTGCTCCTCTTCCTCCAGCCTTCCTGCCTCTTCTGGTGAGACAGAAACACAGACATCACGCAGTCGTTACAACGTTTTTATTCTATTTTAAAATAAGTACAAACCTTTATTGACAAGTAGCAGGAGCACACATTTCATGTGCATTCCCTCATTGGAAATGATTAAAAAAAAACTGATAAATGATAAAACACAGACCTATAATGTAAAACAAACGATAAAACACCTACAGTTATAGACTGTTTCTGTTAGATTACCTGTGTTAAATGCTTCCTACAGCTTCAAGAGAGTCAAGCAGACATATGCATAGAAGCACCTGGCCATCTTTTAATATGCTTATACATCTGTTTAGTAGCATGTTTATATGCATGACGGTTTGTCTCTGACATCAGCGACAACTCACCTTCAGTTACGGAGGAAAACTCTGCAGCAGCTATTTCAAATACTTCTTTGCTATTCACTGCACAGAGGCTTTCAATCAGAGGATAAAAGTTTACATGCCTGTATCCTCTCTCCATTTTCAATGTCAATCAGCAGATCATTACACTGATTTCATGACATGACCAGTTCTGGCCTCTGCACTGATCTTTTATTTCTCCTTGAGCCAGACTGCAGTCTGCGGCTCCTCTTGTAACTGAGGAGGTTTAGCTCGTTACAAAGTCTAGACTCGAAACTAACAATAGCTCTTAACCATGGGCCTCTCTCTGTAAAGACCCCTGAAGTTTGGAGCAGCAGACCTTTTGGACGACAGCGAATCAAATCACTGCCCTTATACTTCATCTCTCATTAAACTCACTTCGACAGACTTCACTTAAACTAATCTTTTTTTAATGATACTGAGCTAAGTTTTTAACTGCTTTCTAACTTTTTACCCAGAGCTTTTTAACAGTAAACAAAAAAAGAGACACAAAGCTGTTAGCCAGTATTAGTTAATATCTATCTTATTCGTGCTCCATGTAGATCTGATAATGCATCATCAATGTAACATTATAGCTACTAATCATTATTACCCGACAGACTCACTTTATTAAGAAAATGTGCTACATGCTGCGAGAAAAGCTCAGAACTAAACACAACCATCATGTGTTTACAGTAAATATAACGCAGCATTACAACTGATCTGACCATGACTCTGACTGACACAGAAGCTTTATAGCGTTTCGCAATTTCTTTGGCTCAGTATTCCAGACAGATTCAATCTGCAAATTTCATGATGCTACATTAAATGATACTATAAACACTGATGGCATCATTTATGAGAGCATCACAACATTATGTTTATCACTGAATTTAGTTGTAAATAAAATGCGTCAACAGTATCAATCTTTCCCCACTGCACAGTTATTGTTTATTTCCTCAATTATACAAACAGCGATGAGGAAAAGTGAAAGAAGTCAGTATTTGAAATGATGTGGAGGAACAAAACTTTAATTTGATTTATTGAATATGCTGTGCGACTCTAACGACAGATAATCAAGTCAATTTGCAATAAAATGAATCCTACATTAATAAACGTGTGTTGTTATTGTCAACATCACTCCATCAAGTTACTGAGCTCAAAGCAATCATAAAACATTGTAGTGTAACCTCAAATGTTGTTTTAACTTGCAGTACCTAAACTCTCCTGCAGGTGTCTCTGCCTCATGACAGCCAGGCTGGGCTTGGTGCTCTGTGGCGGCGGCTCTGGCCTCGGCCCACAGGGGGCCACATTTCCACCGCCGCTCGGTCTGTCCTCCTCCATCTCAGTCCGTGAGTCTGTCAGGGGTACGATCCTCTCCTGCCGGCCCGTCTCCATCTGTCTGTCCGTCTGCTGTTTGGAGGACACCACGTGGCCGTTACTCCGAGTATCTGCGGGGGCATCTGAGATGGTGGTCGATCTGTCGATGTCCTGGTCTGTCGCTTTGATGTCACAGTTGCTGCTGCCATCTGAGTCCTCGATTTCTGCCCCGATGCAGCTGTACACCATGCTCACCAGGTCTGTGGACTGTACAGGGACAAAGACGGACATACATGCGCAAAGTCAAATATTACACCTCATACATTTTTATACAGGATATATAAAGCTCTCTGGGATTCACAGCTTGTTTTTGATGATCTACTGAATCTGTCTGGTGGTAACAGTGGAGAGAGTGAAGCCTATGATTAAAATTTATATTAGTATTCAATTATACCAAAATTAAACTATCCCTCATTTTGCAAGGGGTGTCCTCAAAGCCCCTCAAGGATCAGTGAGGATCCATGGTCTCTACTTTTAGAACCAAAGGGATTTGGATGAGAGTGAGTGTGTGTGTATGTGTGTGTGTGTGTGTGTGTATTTGGCAGAGATTTAAAATAGGCCATACAGTCCTCCACACCTCAGACATGCTGAGGCTGAGGCTGAGAATAGCAGGTGGTGGGCACAGCATGCAACTGTGCACCGTCGTGTCATGTGGGACTGTAGGAATTGGGAGCAGGATGCTCACGGTTCAGATTCATGTATACGAGTTAGATTGGAAGCAGACAGCAGAGAAATAGTATTAGAAGACATTTGCATTCAATTGAAATGGTTTGGTGTTCCAAAGTGTGCACTATTGCACAGAGGAATAAAACTGTGTGTGCTTATATGGAAGTTAAATACACACTTAAGAAAGCCCTTGTGCTTTCAAAGGTCAAAGGTCAGGATTAACTAGAGAGCAGAAGCCCTGGAGCTGCAAGGGATTGAGTGTTGGTGGCGTCTTGCTGTGATAAAACTTCAAATTTAGGATTTCTGGTCACTGTGACTGTCCCTAACACTGTACCTGTCTCTGGATGAGGCAGGGGGGGCTGGCAGCCCTCAGCCCGTGCACAGGTGCGCCCTGCATTGGCCGAGGTGAGGGCATGCTCCCGTTTGCTCCTGGAACAGCGCTCTCTGGCCTCACAGCGTCCTTAGGGTGCTGAATCATCGAGTAGACGTTCTCTGAGGCGCTGCTGGAACAAACCGACAGAAAAGAAACACATTTTCTTGAGTCTTGACCTTGGGGGAGAGGGAGGATGTTAGTAAGTGGTGGCTGATCTGATCTGCCCTCAAATTGACTTTCATGGCTTACAGATTTTTAATGTGCTGTAAATCAACAATCCTTTTAATTATTTTTACAATATGCAATATAAGCATGTGCCTTCTTTGTCATTAATTTTAAATGTCTGCATTAAGGGACAGTTTTTTGGCCCAGATTCTGTTACGCTTTCCAGTTTGTCTCTGTGCTGCTGTAAAAAAGACAAAAGAAACAGAGTCAGAGTGCAGCCAAGTGAATACAGCAACAAACAATCTCTTTGATTGCTTAGCAACAAACTGCAGGTAAAACACTACAAAACACTTTAAACCGTTTTTAAAAAGCTGTTTCTATCTATAGCCGGCCTTCAGATGAGTCATCTGTTCTTTTATTCTTCTCTTTCAGACTGCTGTGAAACTTGGCTTCTGTTTAAGTGTGCAAGTCCAGCACCACAGCCGGGTTGTTAACCAGCAGAGGAGAATACATCACCAAGTTTTAGTTTAGCCACTATTCCTTTAAGTTTAATTTGTAACCACTTCTGCCAGCTGGAACACACGGTGCAGCTCTCACCGAGTGCCTTTTTTCCTTTCATTTTGTCTAACTGTGCAACCCCCCCTAATGGTGAGTGCCTACTGATTGCTATATTTTCCCCTCGGTTACTAATCTGTGTAATTACACATTGTAAATTTTCCCCTCTTACCAGACTGCTGTCTACTTTTTAAACTATTGTGCCATTATGTAACTTCACCTTCAATGTTTCAGCGCCGTAATTTTAAAGCAAAGAAAAAACAGTTGGAGATGGCGAAATATTTTCTTCCACTGAAATATTTATGAAGCTATGAAGTGACATTAATGCCCAGTGCTGGATTAATTTAACAGCCGTCTCATTCTCTGGGTCCATGCACTTAGATGTTACTTTCACTCCCTCCTTCCACTCTCCCCTCCTCTGCGTACGTACTCCGAGTCCTGGTTAGAGATGGTGGAGTTGCGGTTCTTGCGGAAGCCGGAGAAAATGGACAACACGCTGCGCCTTTTCTTCCTCCGCAGCGACTGGGCCTGATGGAGGGAGGACAACTGACTGAAAGGGAGAGAAAGGGGAGGAAAGACAAGGGGGGAGAGAGAAGACGTTATTGGTAAAAACAAGAGGAGAAATGGATATAGAGAAGGATACATACAGTAGTACATACATATACAAGAGTTAGAGGTTGTTTTTCATGGGGTTGTGCTGTTAAAACCATTATTGCACCATATCCTGTACAAGTCATCGCTAGCTACCTGATCCCAGTGTTAACATCACTTATACGAATGAACCATTTGACAGTGACGGACAGACTTTCTCTTCAGAGTGGCCTGTACACATGGTTTCACATATTTGACAGAAGGCGTATTATTTGCTGCCTCAGTGAATCTTTTTTATGCACCGACTGCCGGTTGGCATTAAGCACACATGGTCATGAAGCCTTAACACTGTTTGGGAACTGTCATTTCCAATGTGGCTGGAGCAGACATGGTGCTGTCCAGCTCTGAGCTGAACGTTACTGAGCCATTTATGGGGATCTTACAATCCTTATTTAAGTAATTTGCTCAAAAATGATGATCACAATGTTCATTACACCACCTGAAACCCTTAACCTAAACTGTAGACGTCACATATATAATTCAACTATTCAAGATTCACTAATTACACCATCATTTTACCAAGTGTAGTTTGTTATTGAAGGTTTTTATTTGATTGGCTAGTTCAGTGAGAGCGTCAAGCCAGAGGAGCTTTGGTTGTTAGTGATATTAGACCAAAGACCTGCTGCTGTGATTTGACACCTTCTTTAATATCAAATTCAAGGACTTTCCAGGCCCAATTCCCTCAAATTCAAGGACCCAACATGTCATAAGTTTGAGACATGGATCAAGTTTAATTGTTGTTACAACAATTTTTATAATGAGAATTAGCATGCTTTACAGAAGCTCACAGACAATAGCCTATTTGCTAATGTTAAGTATCAATAAATTATAAAACTATTTTTGCACATAATATATAATATAATATATATAGTATATATAATATATTCTCCCTTTTGTCCTCCAGCTAGTCGCTAACTGTGTCTGTATGTTGTCTGGTGCAGGTCAGGTTAGTGAAAAATGGGTTTTTAGAGCATTTTGGCTCAAAACTAAAAAGCTCTGACGAGTGTGAGACTGTAGGTTCATCGCTTAAAGCCACTCCACCTTCACCTACAAGCAGTCATGTGATCCACTGTAAATACAGAAATCATTACTAGACCAAACTATTCAATACACTGCTTTACTGGAATTATTAAAAAAGATTATTTTAAGTTTGTCGTGAACTTTTACATCAAGTGACAATGATAAACAGTCTGATATTAAATTAGCACCTTTGTGATTTACTGTAGAATATACAGCTGAAGCTAATTACTGTGTGACGTCCATGTGAAGTGTATGTTGATGTCGTTGTGTCTCTCTGATATGTAATTATTCTGCCGAAGGTCTGTAAACGCCGCCAGTTAGTGCTGCGTCTAATACAGAGAAAAGACAACTTTGCACGACCTGCTGCAGTTTCAAGGAAAATGAGATGGAAAATAAGAGGCTGGGCTGTGACAGTAAACAAAATGATTTATTCTATGTAATGAAATATGTTCTAGTTATTTCTCAAATAGAGTTACACATGAGGCCTCTATTCAGTTCAAATGGAACCTCTCCATGTCATTTGTGCCAAAGTGCTTCAGGGGCATGCTGTGTATTTATCACCAATAACATAAAATACCATGACAGAACAAAAGCATTGGACAGGGAAATTCAACAGTCCTGTTTTTAAAGCATGATGACGTTCCTTGAAGGATCACAGTGGCAGAGCATGAATCTGTATGTTGAAGTGGAAAGGTGCAGACCAGGAAGTCACTCTGCAGGCAAGCATCAGTGACTTGAATTTGATTGGGAAGCCAACGGAGGTCAATGAGCAGTATGCATCAAGAGGTAGGTGGCATACTGAGGCAGGTGAAGCTCGACTTTTGTTATGTTGTATAGTGCAAAGCAGAACAACTGGGAGACGGACGCAACATGGTCAGAGGAGGAAAGCCGGTCATCAATCACGACACACAGGTTTCTTGCAGCCTTGCTTGGCATGAGAGATGAAGAGGCGATTTTTACCTGATGCGGTTGGATTCAAACCAAACACGGGTTTTGCCCGAAATGCCAACATCAGAGAGTGCAGATCGCATTATGGGTAGCAGGATGTGGCGGTTTACCGTGTTGAAGGCTGCTGATACGTCCAGGAAGACGGTACAGAGAACCAAGCTGCAGCTCTAGCTGACCTTAAGGTTTCTGTCTCAGACAACAGAACCGTTTCAGCGGAGTGGCCGCTGTTAAAGGCCGACCGGTGTGGATAAAGGAGGTCGTTCTGTGCGAGGAATTCTGAGGCCCGTTTGAAAGCCGCACTTCCGATGGAGAAGAATGGAAGTAGTTTCCAACTTGAGCACGGTTGAGTGAAGGCGTCTGAATGCGGTTAGAAACATCGCCAGTGGAAGCTGGGAGATAATTGGCTTGGAGGAGGTTGGTAGGAATGGGGTCTAGTGGACATGTCGTAGCAAGGCTTCAGGTCAGGAGGTTTGACACCTTGTGAGAGGGGTGAATGAAGGAAGTGCTGCGCCATTCATCGGAGGAGGCAAAGAAAGGCATTAAGTAGGACTTCTACATGTTTGGCTTGCAGATGCCGTGCCCTCAGTGCGAGGGCAGACCACGGAGAGCGATGCACCCTTAACCGACCGGAACCGGTTGTCTGAGTGGTTCAGAGAACTGGCCACTGATGGCCGGCACCTTTTCAGTAAAGAAAGAGGCAAAGCTATAAGGTGAGAGGGCTTGTGTCCGGTGGAGGTAGTGGACGACTGAGTAGCGTTATGAAGGTGGAAAATAATTTCCAAGAAGTCTGCTGCACTGCTGATCTTATCATTGTATAAAGCAGTTTTAGCAGCGCTGATGCTGCAGGAGAGGGAAGATAGGAGTGACTGATAACCCCTGAGATCAGAGGCATAGAGGAGGAAGCCTCGTCTTACGGAGGTGTATAATAATACATCGCTATTTTTGGTTCAGCAGGTTCACAGGTGCTATTACCAGATGTGTTAGTGAGGCTGGTATTGCCTTCACCTCGAGTGTGTGTGTATGTGTGCGTGGTTATATGTCCGTCTGTCTCAAGATTAGAGCTTAGCATCTTGTAATTATGAGGAAACATTTTCATAATTAGGAAATCCTCTTCTTTTCTGCCTTTGTCAGCGCTGCCTGTGTATCTGCTGAAGATTGTTAGGAATGTGTATTGCATAACCTGCCCCCCCCCGTCCTCCTCACCAGCTTTGTTTTGAATGATAACTTAACTCTGATAATCACATTCTTTCATTCATTATGAAAGATGATCATTATGTCATACTAATGAGAACTGTCATGTATAATTGCAAGATGAAGTTCAGTGCTGTGCAAGTTCACACTTCACATGAGCTAGCTCAAAGTTCAGCTCACACAGATTAAACTAGTTCATGTTCATTTCTCTCTTTTTTTTAATGAGTTGCTCTGAGCTATTCTTTTTCAGTAGAACCTCCTCCTACAACATTCACCCCCCCCCCCGCCATCACTGCCACTTCCCCAACTAAATTTTTCACTATACGCGACTACAGAATCATAGACAGCTTTGTTTTAATTGATTCTCCTGGTCTGAACCCGTTATAATTCAGCTGCTAGGTGCCAGTTGCTGATGGCAGTCCATGCGGCGTCCGACACCACCGCTGCAATGTTTGAATTGCCAGCATTAGCCATGCTAGACGCACACTGGGTGCAGCTCCTCTTCTCTTTGGATGGTTTTTTGGCAGTTGGCAGACAACTTTTTGGGGCGTTTCCGCCGCCTTCTGGTGCGAGAGGATTGTTAACTCTTGTCAGACTCAAAAACGCTCAGGCCCCCTGGTGTTGGCAAGCTGATTGGTACATCTGGAACACCTGTGGCATGTGTTCCAGGGTATAGAAGTCCTGGCTGCCAACAAATCTCTCTCTGCTCCTCCCCACTGGCACATCACATTTTGGGTTTGGTTATGTTGTCTTAGGTTAATCCTTATGTTTAGTTCTGCACCTTACAACACCTGCACTAACCTGCCTCACTCATGCACATTACACACTACTGAATTTACTGATTTCCACACCTCATACTCAGAAGATTTAATTTGGCATCTGGTATTTGGTTTAAGAAAAAATATTCTTTATTAGTCTCATCCATGGTGTGTTTCCCTTTTGTTGTGGCCACTTAAGCCAGAGTCATAACGGCTGCAAACTGATAACGGTCAGTTAACCATTCAATGAACACGCTCATTTAGTGCATTACTGCACGTTTAGCTGGCTTCCTCCCTTTTAGATGCTAAAGAATAAAATATCAGGTATGAACATTTTTTCACTCTTGCATGTGTGTTGTCCTCAGGGGCCACCGTAGTGAGGAGGCACTTACTGCATTTTTTAACGACTATATAAAAATAAAACTGATTCCGTGAGCTACCTGTCAGGCAGGACTCTCTTGCTGTAGAAATCAGGTAGTCCATCCTCCAGCATGTTGACTCCTCCGTTCTCTGAGCAATGCTACACACACACACACACACACACACACACACACACACACACACACACACACACACACACACACACACACACACACACACACACACACACACACACACACACACACACACACACACACACACAACAGGAAACAGATAACAGATAAGAATAACAGGATAACAATCATCAATCCGCCATGTTGACAAAAAGCTGAAAGGCTCACAAAAGGTATCATCATTTCAAATGGTTGGCTGGCAAACCCGAACGCACTGCCAACATAGGTCTGTTTATAAAACAACTCCTCATCATGCTGCCCTAACTCAGTTTGTAGCGATTTCAAAAAAAAAAAAGAAGCTTTTTACAAAGTCTCAAAACAAACAAGCCGCTAAGTTAGAGGCTGCCCCACGGCCCCTGGGAGATGGCTGTGCGTGATTAACATTTGAGTCACAGAGACACATGCGACAGCTTCCTACTTTAAAAGGAACTTATTTTTGGAAAGTGCCACTGGCATGGGAAACAAGATGAATAACAAAAGTTCACACAAAGAAGTCGAGAGATAAATAAAAACTAAAGGGATAAATAAATAAAATGCTAAAAAACTATACATGTTGGGTTTATTTTCTCACCTCTACACCCTCCTGAGCTCTTTTGTGGAAACATACGGACTGAGCGTCACGCTGCATTGTGAGATCAAAAATGGGGCAGTTAAACATGATAACACACAATGGTGCCACTAGCACAATATAAAAACTCTATTTCCCCTCTAGGTTCCATAAAAAGACCCAATTTAGGAAGTGTTACCTGTGTTAGAACCAGGTCGGAATACAAATCTCATAGTGTTTGTTGAGTGGAAGGGGAGGCTGCTCCCTGCCCACCTCAGAACAAGGTCAGAGGTCACTGCAATGCTATTGGCCGTCAACTCACAGATTCAGGTGGTAGGTGCCCGGCTCTGTGTCTCCGCGGCGGGCGGGGCCTGACGTGGGTCACATGGCGTAAGGGCGAGCCGTTGGTGGGGAGTGTGGACAGACACTCCCATGATGCCGAGTGGGTGAGCGGGGCAGAGTGGGGTGGGGCAGAGGGGGTGGGAGAGGAACAGGGCTCGTCACCTAAACCTATAATGACACAAAGGATTGCGACAAAATGGAGATTATTCTCATGTCTTATCTTCAATTATCTATTTTAAGGTGAGCCCTCTTTGATTTTGATTAAATATGAAGCTCCTTCATAATCACTTACAAAAGAACAGTTGGAATCACAACACAAATATGAAAACTTAAATGCCTGCAGTTTTAATATCTAGGTCCTTAGCCACATTATCTGCCCTGTTGAAAATGAAGTGTCAACTCTGCTATTCTTAGACCATTATTATAAGGGGAAAAAAAATGGAAAGTTCGGCCTGGGGGCAGTGTCATAGAAAAGGCCAAGTTAATCTTTTAATTTTAGGATATTACATGCAAAGATTTAATACACAGGCTAAAAGCAGAGTTACTATTAGCATAAGCATTAGCATAGACGGAGAAAAAGTTGCACACCACTTGGGTGGCTGAGGAAACAGTACTTTTTTTTTATTTGATTAAAAGTCAATTGACCCTGACCCTGCTGTTATTTTAAATATATGGTGCTACATCAGCACAAGTCAGAGAAGCAGAGGACTCACTCAGTCTGGTGGAGACGGGACGGATCCTCCTGGTCCTGGCGCTCCGCTTCTTGATAGCCATGGTGTCCTGTGATCAAAGAAGATAATTACATAATGAGCAGTGATTTTATTTTTAGGGCCCAAACACACTCAGTTAGCAGTTTATAAGGAAACCTAGTTAAAACTAATGCAGTCTAATGCAAGAGTCCTGCAATAAATGAAGGTTATAACGTTCGGTTTTCTGCTGAAACGGTTTCAGAGAAGTGTTGAGTCGACTTTATGATCGTGCCGGAGGCTGTAGGTTGTTGTACTGTTGAACTGTATTGTGTTATACTGAGAGGCGTTTCTACTATTTTGCCCACCCCATTTACATCAAATAGAGCAGAATAAATAATGGAAACGCATCTCTGTATAATGCAATACAATTCAGCAGCATCACACAGTTCCTGCAATAACAGAAGATTATAACCTTCATGAAGGAGAATTTATTGCAGGACTCTTGGACTAGACAGCAAGAATGTTCCCACCTTTGTAAGACTACAGTGATTCAGTCAGTCGGCCTACAGATAATCCTTACACTTGTTTTACTGGTGTTACTCACTCACTCTTCACACAGCGCTCACGTCAATCAGCATGTTTGTTTTGCTTTTCTTTTTGCTCATAAACCGAGTGTGCTGTAAAAAAAAAAAAAAAAAACTCCAACCTGTGTTGTTGTTTTAAGTGTTGTAATGATAATGATATCATTATCAAAATCAAAATGATGTGAAAATGAATAGTTTTTAGTCAGCGAACATAAAATGTCTCGACGCCAAACCCCTCAACCGAACGACCCAAGGGAACTTTTTCAAGCTGCTCATATTTCCTTCCACAGCCAGAAATCCAATCATATTGAATTTGTCAGATTTTCTACAAAAGGAAAGAGGAAAATTCTCACATTTCAGAAGCTGAAACCGGTAAATGTTTTCACTTTTTGTTTGAGAAATGGTGTTAACTATCAGCAACTGTTGCCATACATTTGCTGAAAATCAAATAACTCATTCACTATCCATAGTGCTTTTCCTTATAGGGCCGCCAATTCGCCTAAAACCTGCATGTCATTGGACTGTGGGAGGAAGCTGGATCACCCAGAGGAAACCCACGCACCCACCCCACACAGGAAGCCCCAAGCCGGCCGGTAGGTTTGAACCCAGAACCTACTTGTTGTGAGGCAGCAGTGCTAACCACTGCACCACCAAAATTAAATAATTGCTGTTTAGATATATATAAAAAAAATACTATTCACTAAAACATACACATAAAATCAAACACTTACTATTCCCAAGTTGACGCCAAAGTCCTCATCAGGGAACTCCAGAGACTCGACTAATCTGGACTGTCTGATCGTGCGTCTGCCCGTCCCCACGTCATCCCAGCGCTTGGCCTGAGAAACCTGCCGCAGCTGATGCAACACACACATTAAACACCATTAAGCACCATCACACACACAATTCATACACAGTGATGACATCTGCAACAATATCCTTCCATGCAATCTCAAGAGGGAGAAGCGCCTCCGCCCTTCTTTCCAAAAAGTTCACAACCAAAGCAATTGGTACTTTGATGTCGTTGTTGGCAAAGCCCAAGAAAAATTATGAATAAAATACAATTTCTTGATTTTCAAAGCGGAGTGAGGGCGTAATAAAGGACAAACTGGCACTGCAGCAAAACGGGGAAAGGAGAATGAGGCAGTGGATGGAATGCAGAGCAGAGCAGGGAAGGCAGTGTTATTGCCAGACATCTATTTTTGCCTCCTTTTCCCACAGCCTTCATTTTAAACAATTTAATTTTACGGAAAGGAGAACCTGCAGGGTGTAATCATGTCCTTAACTGACTCAGATCCAGTTGTTATGTTGTCTCTGGGGGCCGTGCTCTCCTCAAAAAAAAAAAAAGAAGCTACTTTATACTTAAAAACCTTAATCCTAATGACACATGAACCAGAGTGCCTTCTTCAAATAATTACACACACTAGTAATTCAAGAGGCGCAGGCTTTTCGACAGCCTCAGAAATTTACATCAAAAACTCTCGAGACTCATCTGATTGTGACGGGTCCTCGGACACGTCAGAAGAAGAGGCTCCACAGCTGATTCTTAACTCACTCAATTTAATATATAAATAAATGTGTGTGTGATTTGTGATAAAATGGCTTTTTTGTACATTTATGTATTCACAGTAATGGTTCGACAGGGAGACGACATTCTTTAAAAATGCATTTCTGAGAGTTTAATTCAAACCATGACTCATCTTACTATTGAGAAATATGGACTCAGACTGAAATCATCATATCGCACACAAACACACTGCATAAATCCTGCAGTGTACACGGTAGTGAATGGTTTTGTTAAAGCCACAGTAGGTTACTCATGGATTATCATTTATATAGAAGCAATAAAAATAAATTCTTTTTTTTTTTTTTATCGTTTTCGGTGAGTAGCGAGTGTGGGAATGATCCAACCAATTAGAGGAAGTCTGAGGCACAGAGTCTGCCTGCATCCTGCCAATCACCAGTTTAAAGGCCTGAAAACCAGTTTTCTCAATCAGCTTCTTACTGTGAAGGATGGGGACAAACATAAATAAAACACACTATTTAAAGGTGCTATATGTACTTGTACTTGGAGGTGGTAATAGTTGATTGCGGTTAGAATACGCCGTCTGGACAGAGCTACTTCCTCATCCTCTCTTTCCACCACAGGAGACAGCTCTTGGCGAGTAAAGGAATTAAGTTTGATGGTGAACTCACAACGTTTCCTCTAGACTGGTAAATAAACAGCTGTTAACGCTAACGTTGGCGATGTAGCAAAAGTAAAAACTTACACACAGCTCCTTCAATGCCAAAGGAGAAGTACTTTGAATCGTTTTAAAGTGGGTTGGACTTGGCAGAAAAAACATGATGTCACATACTTCAATGCACCAGTCAGGATTTAGCAACATTTGAACATTTGAATCACAGTTTGACGGCAGTTGTTGAGTTGTTTACTTATGTTGCCAGGCCACTGTCAATTAAATATGATCAGACCACAAAGACATGCACACACAGTTCTCACAAAGCAGATAAGCAGAGTTATAAACTCTCAATTAATAATACAGATTGATTTTTGCTTATTTTTGGCTGTGACTTTTTTAATTTATTTATAAATGATACAGAAATTTACTTTGATGAAAACAAGCTTTAAGAGACTTAAAGGAATAATTTGGCATTTTGGAGAGAAAATCAATATCACTCTCATCTCTGTCTGCTTGATGAGAGCTGGAGCCAGGAGACGGTTAGCTTAGTTTAGCTTAGTTTAGCATAAAGACTGGAAACACTACCAGCACCTCTGGTGGGGTTGTATCTTGTTTGTTTGATTAAAAAAAAAACTGAAGTGTAAAGAAACATGTGGAACTATTCTTGGCTGGCAGCAGGGACTTCCTGGTGACTTGTCATCACTGTGAGGTTGCCAAGCAACCAGCTGAGTCACATCCAACTCCAAAGTGAACAAACACAATTCTCAGAGTGTCAAATTATTCCTTTACAATGATCATGCAGAAATTTAAAGCTGAAATCTGTAATGTTTTGTGTTAGGCTTATTGTTGGCCTGTCCATTGTCCTATATCTTTGTGGAAGTACCAGTCAATCAAAACCAAGCTGCATCAACTCTGTCAACACCAGATGCTCCTACATCACACATCTGTGCTGGAAAGTAGTTACAGATTTCAGCTTTAAACCAGAAGACAGATTTTTTTTTTTTCTACAAGCTACAAAGAAGTCATGCAGTAAAGGGATATTACCAGTACCAGCGTTTTATGAGTGGTGTAGAGCTCTTGCAGAATCTGATCCACTATGGAGTTGGTCAGATAGGAGACCACAGACAACTTCACCTCCCTGAGAGACAAACAGAGAAACACACACACACACACACACACACACACACACACACACACACACACAAGAAAGATACAACAACTCAGTCAGTATCTTCGCTGAAGTTCTTCGCTTGATGTTCCACCAGCTCTCTCTCTCTCTCTCTGTCTCTCTGTCTTACTCCAGGGCTCTGTTGATATCCTCAGCTGCTCTCTCCATCAGGGCGTTGCGGATGGCGGAGCGAGGGATCGAAACTTGCTCAGAGATGGATGAAAGAGGCGGGTTGAGTCTCTCGGCTGCTGCGCAGGACATGGGACACAACTCTCGGCACAGAGACACCATGGAGTCCACAACCACCTGGACACAAACACCCAGAGAAATGCATCACTACACAAACACACACACAATTATCCACATTTTCAAGAAATAAATATGTTTCCAAAGCATTTAATAATTCATTCAGTGTTTTCATCTGCTCGCTTCGCCGTTACTTGTTTTCATCTTTTATTTCTCTACAAAGCAGCAAGCATCCATTTATCAACCAGTAACTATTCACATCTGTTCAGATCTGTTCCAGATGTTTAACTTGAATGAACACATACGTGAACATTTTCACATTTTAATTGATTATGACCCCTGCAAATCAGAAATGTAACCTTGTGAATAGCAACCAAATTAGAAAGTACAGATAGAGCTGTAATAGGGATGTCACGAGATCCGAGGCTTCGGTTGATGATGATCTGAAAATGTGACGGTACTTGTTTTCCCACAGTACCGTCAGTATCAAAGGTATTATAGACGTCCTAGCTTCTAGAGATGTGATTCTTCCTGGACTGATGAGAGCAGTATAATAACACTACAAGTGTCCTAGTCTGACATCAAACTCAGAGAGAAGAAGAAGCCAGCAACGCGTGGAATGGACGACACAGAAGAGGTAACACCTCAAACTTATCTCAGCGGCTCAGAGACAGACATCAGATCTCTACACAGAGTTCAGGGTGAGTTTCAGTTGTTAACTTTACATCAACAACATCTCCTCAACATGTTCATGTCCTGAAACGTCACTTTTATTGTTTGTGACTTGCGACAGCCGACATGTGTTGTAGCAACGCTCCACACACAGCATTCACAAAGGCTAACGTTAGCTTGTTTATGCTAACTAGCATAAGCTCCTAACGTGAGCTGAGTGCTCACAATATTAGCAGGCTACAGTCATCACTATTCGGTCTGTTAAAATATAACACTGATTTTTTTTTTAATGAATATTTTCACACCTTGAGTCTGTCACCTTCTTAGTCAGTTTAAAGTACTGCTGTACACTCACTGTGTGGGCAGTGTGTGCTCTTGTTTTCTGTTTTTTGGTATCGAGAGTCGTGGAATATCAGTGGTACTGGTGCAGAGTACCAAGATTCTGGTATCGTGACATCCCTATGAATAGTGATCAAGTAAGTTGGAATTCAATAGAAAGCCTCCCAGATTCATCCCCAGGGTCTGCTGCTTCTTTATCATTCAACCACATTGTGCTGCTGAATCCCACTGGGACCAGACCTGAACTAAAAAAAGTGTTCCCTCCCTGTGAATTTATATGCTACGTTTCTTTTGAAGTCAGCGTACCTGCACTGCACACACACACTCACGCACCATAAATGGGCAATTTAAATGCAACTAGTCCACATATGGAACAGCTGTTTATCAAAGCCACGGTTTAACCCCCTGAACATACCTGCAGCTCTTTGTCGGCCGCTTTGGCCAGTTCTCCAGCCAGAGTGTCCAGGCGCTGTTTGACGGGGCCGTCCACTGACAACACATGGGCCAGCTCACACAGAGATGGGTACAGCTAATGCGCACACACACACACACACACAACACACACACACACACACACACACACACAGGCAGCAGGACAGGGAAGAGAAGGGGTTAAAATCAGTAGAAGAAGAATTAAGTATCAAAAGTAAAAACGTCTGAAAGTTATAACATCATATGTCTTATATTATTGGATTATTACTATTATTATTTATAAATCAATCCAAGTGGCATTTTGATATTGCAGCTTATCGAGGTGAAGCAAATTTTGATGATGGTTGGTGTAATCTATAAGAAAAACGTCATATTTTATAAGCTGATCACCACCTTCTAATTTATCTAGCTACCACATTTTCAATGAATCTAAATCAAGTTTTCTGTAATTTAAACATAACTGCTGACCTGAAGGATTATTCATCAACCTTTACCTTAAATTTTTTTCATGCTTGAATTTTTATCGAGTTTTCACAAGAATATAAACAGAGCAGCACATCAAAAACGAAACGGGATCACATGTACACAACCAAATACGAAATATCATCATGCAACTATTTTAATCAGGCATTCGTTTAGTCCGTGTTGTGTCTCATATAAATGTTCCATCTTTTCCAGTTCTTCTTCTCTGACTCTCAAAAGATACGTCAACTTTTCCATGATGAAAAAATTTAAATTTCCAGCCACTGTTCTTCATTTGGAGCATTTAAATTCAGCTTCTGGTAACAGCTTTCTTACTTGCTGACAGCAGAACATTGGTCAGGCAATATTAACCTTATCTTTGTACAGTTCCAGAAAATGTGTGAGTGGTCAGCCTCCATGGTCCCACGCAGACTCCTACAGTGTCGGAGGCTTCTTTTTTTATTTTGGGTTTTATGAAAAAACGGGTTGAATCTTCCTGTGTAATTCCCTTCATAGCTTGAGTGAGCTTGTGGATGTACATTGTGTCTCACACATTTCATACCCCTCTTCCTCAGTTACTGGAATCCTTAACTTTGCTTCTTTTGCTTTTATGCAGGTTGATTCCTGCCTGCTGTTTGTATGCATCCACAATCAACCTAACACCATATGACCATAGAGATTTTTCACAACCTGGCAAACTAAAATTTGCTGTAATTAATTGCTTATATCTGATCAATTAAGTATTAGTAAAAGATGAATTATTAAGCCTTTCTTATTGAGCCTTTATAAGAAAGAGTGAGTGTCTCACATCCTTCAGTCTGACTCTGTGTGTTTAGAGCTCCGACATGCAGACTGAACCAATATTAAAAAACTCATTTGTTACAGCTTCCATTAAGGTTTGAAATAGCAGCAGTTAAATGTTGTATTGTTGTACTGGAACTTCGTATGGTCACAGAGCAATTTGAGGCAGCATCTACACTGGCATTAGCAATATTCTATTTGTCACTTTTACTGTTGTGTTACACTCGTGCAATGTTTTTTCTGGTCATATTGATTTTATTGGCTTCAACAGTATCGACTGTATTTTATGAAAATAATGCCTTTTCATGTGTGAATGATCATGAGGATGCTGCTAATGTTCTGTGACACAGTGATGCTGAGCCAAAGATGAGGTATATCATGTCTTTATTTGAAAGTGTGAAATGATATAATCTGCGAAGTAACTAGTCACTAAAGCTGCAAAACAATTGTAATGGAGTGAAAAGTACAATCATTCGTAGAGATATAAAGTAGCATAGTCTCTCAGTCAAGGTTTAGTTACAACTCTGGACTAATTCAAGATGGATTGACGCTGACTATTGATTAAATATTCAATTTAAAATGTTGTTTCGCTGGGCCTACAGGGCAATATGGATGCACATCTCACAGTAAATAATACTCATCGTGTATTCAGCCAAGCCATGGTCTTTGAACATTTCCTAAACTGCTTTAGCTATCATGAAGTTTTTCCATTTGTTGTTTTCTGAGAAACAACTACTGTAATGAAATGCAATTCAACAAATAAAGAGTGTAAAATAAACCTGTGTCTGCCTACACTTTTTCCACAACTCTTAAGGGAATTGATAAAGAATTGGACCGATTAGCAGAATTACCGATACTGATAGTGGTATTGGTATCAATAAAATCTTAGCAATTCCCATTCCTTGTCTTTACCACACATTCTGATATATGTATTATATGAATCATTACAGTTTACAAGTAACGAAAAAAATGTCACTCACAGCTCTCGAGTTCCTGACTTCTTTGAGGATCTGTCTGGCCGTCTGCACCTCCTCTCCTTCCTCGCAGCCTTTCAGGACACACACCTGCTGCTGCACCCGCACACACAGACGCTCCATCACCTACACACACACATACACACACACACACACACACACACACACACACACACACACACGCGCGCGCACACACAGACACACACACACACACACACACACACAAAAAAAATCAATCCATATAATAAGTTACAAGCACAAAGACATTCAGTCTACGATAACAATAAGAATCTTGACTTGTTTACCATTATGTGCACAGACAGACACACACCTGTTCAGCAGTGCTGGTGACGAGGCCTTGGTGCAGCCTGAGAGCCTGTTTCTGAGAGAAACGCTGAGTCTGGTTGTTTCTAAGCAGGGCACGCTGGATCTGTCTCACAAACACACACACACACACACACACACACACACACAAACACACACACGCATGCGTGCACACACACACACACACACATAAAACAAACAAGGAGGGAGAGGGGGGATGACAGGTGTTTACAAAGCGCAGTATGCAGGAGACAGGAGACAAGTCCATTTGCATCGTAATAAGGAGACTGGAGAGAGAATTTTCATCCCCAGAAATAAACTGGATGCCTTTGATTTTTTTTTTTCTTGACTCAGCAGGTCGAAGTGCTCACTGCTTAATCATCTTATGTAAAGAAAGATGGAATCAAGTGTTCCTCAAGGACTTAGGAGCTTCACTGACAATGCACAGACAAAAACTCCTCTAACCCCAAGTAAACACTACAGTATACTCCAAGCAAAAGCAGTTCAGTAAGAACCAGAGATGATTCATTAGGCTAGAGCCACAGCAGAACCATTTTCTAATGTCAGTGCACTGTTGATATGTTGTTTTTATTTTCCTGAAGATGCATCAGAAAATGCTCCTTTAGCCTGCGAGCCCGTGGGGAGGAGAGATGTTGTGCATGATTGACTGACAGCCGAGCCGGCCGGGAGATCGAGTCTGACATGCAACGTAAACAGACTTGCTCTGTTAACTGCAGCTTACAAGCCAAGTGACAGACAGAATTTATTTAGCAGTGGTGGTGAAGAGAACTGACCACATCATTCAGACAGATCTTGATGTTGCGGGACTGTTTTTGAAGCTGTTCTTGAAGCTGTTCAAAGCAAAACTGATGAGCTATCTAGCAATTTATCATGCCTAATGATGTTAAGCAAGCGCACATCTCCCTCATGGATGATTGTTTACGGACTCAAACAAGCTGTAAGACAGGATGTTAAAAGAGGCACTGTGACTAAAAAAAGCTTTTGGCACACAGTGTGTTCCTACACATAGATACATAACCGCACACAGCCATCATACGGGGCAGAAAATTAAAAATGTGAATGTCTGCCTCTTGTGATCCAATTTATGATGCAGTATAGCTCATTTACAGAGAGAGCTAAAGGCAGGATACATCTGAGCAGAGAAAGTAAACACAACAGTGCTCGCTCCTTACATTTTATCACCATCACGGGAGCCCAGACTAAGGCCCTTTACCCTGCCTTTAATGGCTACAGTGGAGCTGCTCAGTAGCCAGCAGATAAAAATAAAAAAAATTCAGTTGGACAAAAACAACTGCAAGTTCAGTAACTCAAATACCAAGCATCAATGTGTCAGGCAGCGCTTTCAGATGTGAGTTTGTAAAGTGACATTAGGCACCAACTGAGCTACAAACAGGCTGGCTGGCTTCAAAACCTCCCAAGTGCTTTTACATTACTTGGTCTGAAAGTTCTTCATAGCATAGCGCAGCATAACATAATATAACATAACATAAAATAACATCATAACATAACATATCATTACATTAGGTTATAGTACATCCTCTGAGCAGCACTACATTTTCAGGGCAGATTAGAGGCTACAGTGAATCGCTATCGTAAAGCAACAGGCAAGGCAGGGCTAGCTGTTTAGCATGCTAGCTTCAGTAGAAGAAAAGACGTGATCGAGACAAGAGTTAACATTGGCATTGCTTTCTAATACTGGACACAGCTCTTGGTGAGAAGTTTGGCGCTGCAACGTTTCTTCTAGACTGGAGAGTAAACAGCTATTAATGCTAACGTTAGCTATGCAGCAATAGCAAAACTTACAAACAGCTCCTTCAATATATATATATATATATTTTCATTTATCTTTTTAAATTTAGAGTGGGTTAGGCTTCCTTGTTGCTTTCCTGTTATATGAAATGATACAAGCTGAGCTATTCGAGGATGTGCTTTTATTTTGTAATCTATTCAATTAAATTGAATTCCAGAAACTTAATTTGTCCCCAGGGGGCAATTTAATATCTATTCTGTATAGAACTGGTTAGATATCACAACCCAGATAGTCATAAGACACTATGAAGAATCTGATGTATAAAAACGCTAAAACTTTCCATGCAGACTTGCTACATGGCACATACCACATGTAGTTTCCACAGCAGCAATATAATCTATAAATACTTTCAGACTTAATCATCACTTCTGACGCACAAGCAAATGAAAGTCATTCATCAGAATGTACCATCTCAGTCCAAAACTAATTTTCAGGCAAACGCTGTTATCCACCATCTGCATCTTTATAACATGTGAAAGCGAAGCTCCTCTCACCTTGGTCAGGGCTTGGTCGGTCTTCTCTGGGGCGCTGCGGTGTGCCTGGGCGACATCACTGAGGGGGAGGGGCATGTACTGCAGGGTAAAGTTGCTGTTTAGTGGCGAGAGGAGGGAGAGAAAGAGGGTAGGAATGAGGGATAATATTACCCTTGCAATAATAAACTGGATGATTTATGATGTTAACAAGAACAAACAGAAAAACACCCAGGGCGTTTATAACAGTTGTCTCCAATTCCCTTACACACAAATACACCCACACACTTTTGTACACACCCACATGCACAGACACAAACACACGAGCACAAACTTCACACCCACGTTTGACTGGCGCACGCACGTCAAAAGCCTGATGAAACTCCATGCAATAGTAAACACTATACAAAAGATGGCTATCTGCCTTTCATATGTGTGTGTGTGCGTGCGTGCGTGCCTGTGTGTGTGTGTGTGTGTGTGTGTGTGTGTGTGAGATCCGTTTTATGTGTGTATTCCTTTCTTCAAACACCGTGTGTTTTGTGTTCATCTTACTGCTCCAGCGCTCTCGCCACATCTTGGAAGCCTGTCGCTGTGGTGTTGTTACGATCCCATGTCACACTCCTGAGAGGGATCAAACCGGCAGGAAACAGGGGAAGACAGGCACAGAAGAGAAGAGGAGCATGATCAGTCGCTTTTTAGACACACACACACACACACACACACACGCACACATCTTTGTGGGGACCCGTTATTAACATAACCCGAACCCTAATTCTAACCCAAGCAAGTCTTAACCATCAAACAGCCATTTAAACACAGTGGGCTCCTGGTTTTCAGACCCCACGAATATTGTAAACACAACCCCCCCTCCCCACACACACACACACACACACACACACACACACACACACACACACACACACACACACACAGAGGACATAATATCACAGTTCCACTTCTTATCTGACCATGCAGCTGCACAAACATATCACAGAAGGATTATCAACACATTTGTCAGGACTTGTTTTTTTTTTGCTACATGCATAGAATGAGTCCATATCACAACATTAACAATGCATGAGCGACTGCCGTGCAACTAATGAGCTTCTGTTATTTCACAGTGCAGATCCTCCACCTACACTCGACACTGTCTAACTCCTGTTTTTAATACATCACTCATCTCCAGCCCCTCTTCCCTTTCATCCGTCCTCCTCCTCCATCCTCATCTCTCTGTTTCCCCCCACCCCACCCGCTCGCTCTCTTTCTCTCTGCCCTAGAAATTCAATCAGCAAAACCCAAATCTCACTCCTTAGGTGGTCTCCCTCTCCCATCCCTTCATAACTTTTCTCACTCTCAAGTCCATATCCAGCCGTTTCTCCCGTCATAATACTACCATCCTACCCCCTGTCTCGCTGCTGTCCTCCTTTTCCCCCACCTCTTGTTTTTCACACCCTCCACTCCTTCACCCCCAACACACCTCAAAAACAAACACATATCTTCACTCAGCCTCTTCTTTTCTCTTACTTCAGCGTTGTACAATATGTTGTATGCCTCAAGGCCATTTCTCTCCATCCCTCCTCCCCCTTTTCTCTCCCTCCTACCAATTCGACTCACTACCCCTCCGACTCCTCAGTCTTACCTTCTTATCTCCTACACGGTTCACTTTCCTTCGCCTGTCTTTGAAGCCCCACAATGAACTCACCGTTCTGCCTCGCAGCAGCCTCAGTGTGTCCTGTCCTCAAACGATACCTATAATATTAATATTCTCTGACCCTATTCTTTCATCTGTCCTCTAAAACCTCTTCTTTTCCTGTCTTACTCTTCTTCTTCTCCACTAATCTACAAGGAAATCCCTCTTCATTCCCACTACTCTAGTGACTTTCAATTAAACACACACACACACACACACACACGCACACACACGCACGCACACACACACACACACACACACACACCTGAGTGTTGTGTTAATCTGCAGGGCTTTGCTGAGCATCTTGGCCCCAGAGTCCTCCAGGAGGTTGCCGCTCAGGTCCACCTTCCGCAGGCAGGCGTTGGAGCCCAGGGCGTTGACCAGCACCGTGCCCCGCTGGCGAAGCCTCGAGTCAGCCAAAGAGAGGGACTGCAGGGCCTGGAGAACACAGTGAGAGACAGCGTGTAGGGGGGGAAAAAAAGATGGAAAACGATTTGATCACTATCAAGGGTGAAGGGTGTTTTTTTTAAACTGGACCTATGCTGGCTACTGCTTATTTGCACTTCTTTTCATGTTTCTTGTTTTAGAAACACTTTCTGAGCACAGTGCTTTCTTGCAGCATACACATACATTACATAACTTTTAAATGAACTCACTTCAGTGTTAAAACTGGTTTCAACCAACTTGCTAATTTTACAAATTACAGACTCTTCAGTGAAAATCTGTAAAACAACAACAACAACTTGCCTGAATTGTAGGTTGTGGTGCTACGTTTTAGCCTTGTGACTAGAAGTTGAATCCTATTTTTGAATTTCTGAATATACTTGTGATGAGCACCAGCCAGATTTTTAGCTGTTCACTGCAGCCTCCATATCTCTATGTTTAGTTTGTGTTTTATAGGGCTGGCTTGGTTTAAAACAAGACATTTTGAAAACTAGTCACTCCCTAGGCAAGAGTTACATGTGGCATCTCTGTTTGCTAAATATAAAGCTGGAGCTAGCAGGTGTTTGGCAGGTTAGCGTAAAGACTTAAGAACAACCTACAACTTGACATTTTTACACTTTGCTTTTAGTAAAGCTTAATTAAACAAGATATATGTTAATTAACAAGCTTTAGAGGTGCTGGTTTGCGGTTTTTGTTACCTTTGGACAGAGCCACGCTAGCTGCTAATTATATTAAGCAAACAGATAGAGTGATAGCAATCCTCCTATAACTCTTGAGGAGAAAGCGAATGGACATATTTCCCAAAATATCAAAACTATTTCTTTCAGAGTTTTTTTTCCCTCCAAATTTTTGTTTATGTATTTTGAATTTGCTGCATATCATTTTAGCTGCTGGGAGTTCTCGGTTTCTCACTTTCATGCTAGCAGCCTCCTATGACTCACTGGAGTGTTAGCATCAAAGCTCTCTAGAAGACACACACAGATGATTGTGATGTCGGTGTCGTCATCACTTACTGGTTGAGCTGCCTAACAGGCTGACCTCTGAGGAACATGGTGTAAAGCCTTTTACCTTACACATTTACAGTGGCTTATGTGCGCACACTTTCATGTAAATATCAGTCTGTGCTTGGTACGGGAGCATAGTTGTGAGCTATCCCCATCAACAGCGGTAATTAATTGAGAAAGCTACTTGTCATGCTGGATTTTCAGAGTGGAGAGCAGATAGAGCCTCGGGAGTCTGGTGAATAAACTGAGACCAAATGAATCACTCGCTGGGCCCACAGACATCATGACTCTGTGTTCGCACCTTGCACCTCGTGTATGTGGCAGGTGGGAGATTAAGCTTAAATGCACATGAACAAGGATGCAAGAATTTAAATGATGACAAGTGTGTGTTTGTGTGTGCACAGGATATGTGTGTGTGTGTGTGGTGACAGATCTGTGAGGTATGTGTAGGCGTGCGTCTGTACATAACGCCACAGAGGATTTCTGTGTGTACGTATGTGTGTGTGTGTGTACACAATATGTTACATAATCCAACTCACACACTCTTCCTCTTGCACCAAATGAACTAGTTTCTGCAGAATCTCATCCAGCACCCTGAGGAGGCAGAGAGAAGAGGAAAACAGTCAACATCAGTATCATCATCTCAGCCATCTGTAGTGCTGGCTCCCCATGTGGTCCGTACCTGCCCTTGATGTTGAAGTTCTTCCCCAGCATCAGGTGTTTGAGGGAGGGGTGCCTGGAGAAAGCTGGGATGACAGCCAGCAAGTCAGCATCCAAACCTGCAACACAACACAACACCGTACACTGGAGCATCACTAGAGTAAAATAGTGCAACGCAAGCAATACTACGCTCTACTGAGCCTCTGTTGAAACCAACTTCAAAGTAGATTTTAATTACATCCTTGTAAGTAACAATCAAATGAGAGAACACGCATAAAACTTTAAGATTAAACTGAAAAAGTCAGATTTCTACTTGGCTGTCTTACCAGTGACTCATCATTTGCCAGTTGCTAACATTTCTGGCTCTCAAAGCTAATTTTTTTTTGTCTCACGATCTGTTTTGGAACAAAATCTCACTGCCCACTGAAATTCCAAAATACTCCCAATTAACCCCTCTCCCCCTCCCCCTCCACTCCCACCCACTCACATTCTCGAAAAAGAGGAAGCGGTTACCATGGCAAGATATTTTACCAACAAAGACTGAAATGGCTCATTCAAAAGAGAAAAAATAAACGTCTGTGGTTAAAATACGCTTACATACTTCTAATTTGATGTGAATTTATTTTTCCGTCAATGACAGGAAGCTGTGATATGACAGAGCAGGAGGAAGCAGAGGAGCTGCACCAGAGGAGACACATGTTAATGTTTCTTTCAATAATACTGGTTCTGTTAAACTAATAAATACACTAATGGCGGTTTGGAAATAAAGGCAGAGCCATCGCTCTGTTTTTGTCAGTGGGAAGCGGTTGGCAGGATAAATGGTAAAAACAGAACACTGGCAGGAATACATCCTCAAGATATGCATTTGTTTTTATCGTTAGCAGATTTATAGAATTTAACTCAGTGGTGACGTGTAGATTGTGTATTGTGCAGCAGCGTCAAGGTGAAAAGGTTTCCATAAAATTTCTTCTACTGGATGAAAACGTGTCTTCGATCCAGTCATGTGTGACTTTCAAATTACAACGCAGATTCACATGGCCTGTTCACCACGTCGAGATAGTGAAGTGGTGATATGAAATGTATTTTAAAATCGAGTCAGAGGGAGAGAGAATCTTTTTTGTTGTAAAATGAGAAAAGCTTTACAACATAATTCAACATTTCATAGGATTCTGACAGCAAGGTTACATGATGGTAAACATGGCCATAGAGGGGGGGGGGGCGTTGGAGAAAAAAATGCTGGTGGACACATGAATACACCACCCTGTGTATTTACCCTGTCATCTCTTATTTCCCATTAAGTACAGGGCACTCACTGTAATACCTGTCATTGCTATTATCATTCTGCTATTGCATTAGGATGTGATGTTTACTTGAGTAAAGGAAGAGTAGTTGCTACACCTTGGTAAAGGCTAATGGGGATACAAATAAATACTGTATAGAAGACCAGAGATCACCTAGTACAAATATACTGGAATAATAAACACAGTTTAATGTAAAACAAGCAACATCAGCACAGTATGAACAAAAACAATAAAGGTTTTAAAACTATATTTTGACACAGGCCCAGTTTCCCTAATAACAAAGGGTCTCTTAGTTTGTATTGTGTGAATTTCCAAAAAGAAATTAGTCAAATTACCAAGTGACATGCTGTGACCCTGGGACTACTGGGGTCCCTGAAAGTGTTATGAGACAGGTCTGGGCCTTTGATCACTTTGCTCAGTTGGTAATCGAGCCCTGAATATAAAAGACAAACCACTTGTTGCCTTATGAATAAATGCACCGTTGCTGTTTTATGGGGCACTGCATTAGTTCAGACACGGCACTGAGGTCGCATTTGCATTAGGTGAATAACATCAGCTGTGTTATTCATGCGTCAGTTGCTGATTCACCGGCTGACTGGGAACATCCAATCACACTCATGCAGGTGCACAGCACATCCGTTACAACCTGTCACAATAACTCATACCAAAGCAACTTCCTCCATCATTCAAACCTCCTGCTCATGTGATTAGCTTTTGAAATTGTTGATTTAACTAAGATTGGATGTTCATAAGCGAGAGTTAGTGCTCCAAGCCTAATTTTCTGACAAATCTAAATGTACAAGCATTTCAGATACAGTAGGTGTCACTGACTGAATCCTTGCTGCTCTGTTAGTAAAAACATTGTACTAAATAATATTAAAATTTTAAGGGGAATAAAGTATAAAGACCTTGAAATACATGTTGACACCCAGCTGGATGTATCAATCTCCTTTAAAGGGGTACTCCAACAATTAAAGGAGCCATTCGTAAACTTCACACTTCCAGTTTGTAACGCAGGCTGCTATCATCAGGGTTAGATTGATAGTTACTCACTAGTTTTCAAATGATGCATTTCAAATAAAAACTGCACGTCAGAGCCCAGACCATGGCACCTGCCATCAGAAGGGTTTCAACAGTGTGTCACCTTGCGGGTGTATGAGCAGGCGTGTGTCTCTTACCATTATCGGCGATGTCTAAAGTCCCCACGCACGAAACTCGAGGAAAGAGCTCCTGAATCACCCCGGCACCTGCTGACCTCAACTGTGGGTGGAAGACAGAGAGGAGTGGAACATGATGGGACAGCCACGAGCATTAATCTATGAAGAAGATGAGTGAATATACCTAGAGCAGCACAGACTGACAGAGCGTACCTCACAGCTGCTGATGTCCAGGTGTAAATCAGTGATATGAGGGTTATTGGACAGACCCAGGAACAGAGCCCTGAAGGAAAACACAGGCAGGGTTGGATAGGAAAAGAGAGAGAGGGAGAGAGGGAGAGAGAGAGAGAGATAGAGAACAGGAGAATGCAAAAGCAAAGATAGAAGCAAAAAAGATTAATGGAAAAGCAGATAAGGAAGGAGAGGAGTGAGCAGAATGATAGGTAGATAAGAAGAAATGGGGGAGAAACAAAGGGCAATTAATGGACAAAGGCAAGGCGAAGATGACAGAGTGAAAAAATTAGAGAAGGGAAGATCAGTCCCACATAAATCCAATTGCTGCTTTTCCTCCCTCTAACAACCTGAACGGATCATCCGACCCCTCCCCGGTGCCCCAGCCTGCTCCACGTTCTCGTCTGCACACCTAAAAGTTTTAGAGCCATCTTAAAGGATTTAGAGAAAAGTAGCTTAGGAAGAAGATTCATAGCTCACTAAGTCCCCACCAGAAATCACCTCAAAAACCTTCAGTATTTATTCAGTATAGTTGGCCAACTGTTGTGTGTGAAGACACAGCCACACGGGCCAAGCTGGATGCAGAAAGGAAAACTACATTTGCACATCAAGGCCCTGCTGGAGCTTGTTCTTGTGCAATGAATACACATTTAAGAGTTATGCACCATGAGGAGGTAATGAGGAGAAGTGCTAAGTGGGGAGTCCACTCCATCCATTTTGGCTGGGATCCATCATGCAGCACACAATCATCTCAATTGTTGGCAGTTTGCTTTGTTTACTCAGCGACTGATGGTGCTTTTTGGCTACGAGGAGCAAACAGCAGGCTGAACACCTAACAGAGAAACTGTAATATAGCGATACTCCACTCATCCCTGTAGGGAAACTCGCTTTTTGCTCGGCTGCTCACTGAGCTGGTTTAGTTACAGATCTCCTGAAGCTGGTCAGGATACAGAGTCCTGCACAAAGACACATAAACACAGCGGACGCTGTCCAAATACGGACACTTCAATCCGTGTCCTCTGATTGAAGGCCAGTTCACTAACATTACAGAAAATAGCTCCACTGTTGAAGAAGAAACGTTTGAAGCCTAATGTGAGCCTTGATGATTGAATCTCCTCGAGGCTTTGGATGCTAATTACTCCCCATATGGTATAAAGCTATTTTAGTATTCAAGCCTGAGACAATAAAAACAAGAAAAATAAATGCTGAGTGGCTTTGCTTGTACTGATGGTGGAGCATACCAATGTGCATGAGCTATGCATTAGGGTCAGATTGCCAGCAAGAGAACGCCAGGATAAATAATTTAAAGTTCCTCTCCAGACATGTTTTAAACTCTGTAAAATACTCTGCTGTGATGAATATTTTGTTTAACATGGTTTTTCCACACAAACTGGGGCTGGAAGCACATCTATTCTTACTTCCTCATCGACAACTCTGGATCATGTGCCCCACCCCACCGCCGCTGCTGGCGCTCGGTTGACAGATAAAACAGCAGTGTTAACAAAACCGGCAGCTAGAAGACGTTATCAGAACGGTTAGAGTAGTTCATCGGTCATGTTGTTTGTTAGCTTGTAACTGGCAGTGGCTGACGCAGTGTTAGTGGCTGTGCTAATGCAGACTCCTGCTCTCTGTACTGAAAGGTTTTTGGATTTATTTTGCCCCCCCCCCGTTCCCACAAGTTGACGGGATTGGTTCTTTTGTTATGACGTATGAATCCCTGGTTGTTTGAATCTGTTTTTATGAGACTGTCATTCCTTCACTGCGGTGCAAGGTGGAAATACACAGTCATGGCGTTGACTGCTTATTTCCCTCATATTCCCAATAGGTCTTGTATTATATAAAAAAACATCATATGGAAATGTTAACAAGGTTAAAAGCTTGATTTTCATCAGAGGGGGTATTTAAATTGTTTGACTCCGTGCTTTAGGATCATGAGTGGATATAGTTTTAGCATGAGTGGCCCAGGTGAGAATGTATCCTCTAGCACTCGAAGGCCTCGAGTTGACTAAATATTTCAGCAGCACAAATGCTTGTTGACACAGAGAGGTGGTATCAGTACTTTGAATAACACACACACACACACACACACACACACACACACACACACATACACACACACACACACACACACACACACAGAATAATAAGCTGCATGGGTTGTCATAGGTAGAAGATACTCAAATCATAAACCTTCACCTGAGCTAAACATAGCATTATTTCAGATCTGCAGAGTTTCATGGCTCCAGGAGAAACACTGGCTCCAGTGTTAGAAATAAGGCAACATGTCCCCTACACCTCCTGATGTGCAGTATTTCATTTCTTAATTGGATTATTTTATGGATTTCATTTACTCCTACTGTGTGTGACAGTCATTACAAAAAGGCTGTCACAATACATTCACTTAGTTTATAATTCTAAGCCTATAGTAATATTCCTATAATATTCCAGTTAGCACTGTGATGCAGTAATATCCAGAAGGATTAAGTGACTTTACAGTGATATTTTACATCCTTTTATCTCTTTTATAATGCCACTATAATATTTAGAATATTGCTGTTATATCTTTTCTCTCAGTGTTTTATTTATTATTCACTTAACATATGATATAGTAACAAACTTTCTGCTGTGGTTCCTCAGTGAGTTTATGCTATCGTTCTTACATAATGTCAGTATAATATTACTCGAACCGCCTGATGTGTATATTAGAGCATCGTCTTGGCTTTTGTTGCTGTTTATTCTGCCAGATAAGTGTGTTCGTTCTGTCCAGAGCTTCTCTAAACGAAGGGGAAGAGAGATTCAGTTGCCAGTTGGCTGTCACAAGTGGTGATGCACTAGTCAAGGCTGAATATAGTCAGCAGAATATTCATTACACAACCACATCAGGAACGCCATAACTAATGCAGCATTAATAAAAACACTCAGAGGAGATTTGGTTACCAAATGAGTGAGTGCTGGGGTGTCGGCCACTGATTATACTAGTTTACCATTGTAAATAGGGACGTACCAGTCCAACTTCTTGTATAATAGTTTCTGACTTAGTGTATTTGTCGGTCTCACTCACCATTTCACGTAACATGAAGCCAGGGTTTATAATGACAGTGACAAAGAAACTGCACTTAATGTGGATTGGTTATGTCATGATTGCAGACCATAATTAGGACACTGATTCAGATTCAGTACATGTGATTGGTGCATCCTTAGTGATAATTTGGGTTATTTGATGTAGTGTTGTGGTACTTATCTATAGTCAGTGTGTTTCCTGCATTAGATTCAGATCAGCGTGTTTCCAGTTCAGAAAGCAGAAACTACAGAAGCTGAGTGATGTGCTGCTGTGGACAAGGTCAGTAAAAAATGTGTTTTAGCCACTTAAAAAAAAACCCACAGAAAACAGCTAATATCAGTTTAAGTGTACGCTTTATTTTGAACATTTCCACCGCTTTATCTTGCTGTCAAACAGCCCTTTCCTGTGGCGCGCTGTAGGTGCGCTTGTGCACAGGAATACGGTAGTTCCAAAGGAAAGGTTTGACTGCAAGATAAAGCAGTGAAAATATTCCAAATAAAATGTACACTTTTCTGTGGGCATGTTTTAAAGTGGCTAAACCACGTTTCTCAGCTGACCCCGTCCACAGCTGCTCGTCACTCAGCTTCTGTGCCGGTGCTCCTGCTGCTTCTCTGAACTGGGAGCTCACTGATCTGAATCTACTGCAGGTAATACACTGACTATAGAGAAGTACCTCACACAACCCCACGTCAAATAACCTGAGCTATCACTTTAAGGATGCACTGATCACATGTTCTGACCCTGAATCGGTGCCTTTATAATGATCTGGTATAATTTCGCTTTCAAACCTCAGTAAAATCGGACATTTATTATGTAATATATTACCATCTCAACCAAACTGAGTCTACACTTAATGAATCCTAATGACAACACACATTGTTCCCCATTTAAACTTGAATATGTTCCCTGACCCTCTTTCTATGAACTTGGATTCAGATGGTGCTTTGGTAACTTGATCAGAAATGCAGGTCACATTCTTTTTGGTTTTCCCACCGATATAGTGAAAAAAGTGGCCTTAAAAAAACATGAGTGTATCTTGATGGTGCATCTTTCTTGGATCGATTTATTTATTTTGTATTATTTTGTTATATTTATACAGGTTTTTATATCTGGATGTATCTTATGAGTAGTGTGGCCAGCTATATGCAAAGTGACTTGGGGGATAGCATCTTTCATACACCTTGGTTATATATCTATTGTATTTCTGCTGTACTGAATTACAATCTGATCATCCCAGATACATACAGTAACAATGACACAAGCGAGAGGGGTCGGACTGAATGAAGTTAAGATGTCCAGCTGCTCCTTTTTCAGCCCTTTGCTGTTCAAACAATACCAGTGATTTGAATCGATGATACGCTCACAGATCCTCAGGGTTTCAAAGGTCACTCTAAATCCACGCCTGTGACAGTGACTCACCTCAGTGAATCAGGTGGGACTTTCATAGAGGCCAGGCTGACATGGGTCAGGCTGAATGCTGAGCTGAAGAACTGGCGGAAAGTTGGCAGAGAATCCCTGGCTTTCCTGGAAAAGAACAGTAAAGAAGAGGAGAGAAAGGTTTAGAAATATGAATGGGAACAGGAGGGCAGAGGGTGAGCATTAACGATGGATCACGATCAGGCATTTCGACAGACAGAAAATGAAAGGTGGTGAGGGAACGATGAGGACAGATAAGCGACTGATCGAGACAAGACAGAGGATGACAGAAGGACGTGATACGCTGACAGAGAGTGACAGAAAGATTGCAGCAGACGAGCGGAGAAGTGACAGAGAGGGAACGGAGCAACAGGAATGAGAGAGAAAAAGAAGGCTAAAAGCAGACAGATGCTGCCTGTGACATTTAGGTCAGTATTATATCAAGCAGACAAAGTGAAAAGGTGAAGTTGGCATTAATTACTGCCACCAGTTAAAAAGGTAACACTGACCAATTATCCAACCATCTGTCTGGCATATACAATACATTAGCCTATGTGTGTGTGTGTGTGTGTGTGTGTGTGTGTGTAGACTACAACATCCCTCTGAGTCACGGTACATAAGGAGACTATCACAGCACTCACAGGATGGATGTAGTACACCGGTTCAGAGCTGTGTTTAGAACTTGTCAGAGCAGCCAATCTGCCATTTCAACCCCAACTGCACAAATAATTCACCACAGGGGAGGAAGAGAAGCGGGGGTTTGGAGATGGCAGGAGAAAGTGATGAGAGGCAAGAAGGAGGAGGAGGAGGAGGAAAGAGATAGAGAGAGGGGAAGAATGAATTCATCTTCCAGAAAGACGAGGTTCGTTGTTCTGGAACAGATTACCTGCTACCTCTCTCTTCAGGCAACTGATATTTTGTTTACTTGAGCAGCACAGAAGCTTTTTTTTTATCTTTTATTTTTTTTTACTACTCTGCTCTTTCATCCTCATTCTGATAAACAACAGGTACTGTTTTCAGCAATGAGGGTCTTTTAATGCGCACGCACACACACACACACACACACACACACACACAGAAAAACACAGAGAGCTTGAAATTTACTTTATAGCTCACCAGCCAAAATTTTGACAGTCACAATGAATTTTCATCGTTTTCTTAAAGCCAACAATCTCATCACGTCAGAGAAGATGAAAGCCACAGCTCGGTTAATATGACACTAATCTATAACATGACACGTCATTTCAGGTTTTTTCCAGGCGGACATTTTGGCTCATCTTTGCGGGAAAAGCACAGGTGCAGCTAATTTCGATAACGAGGACTCAGCTCCATAAATGGGAAGCAGTCATTAATGTTATTAACTACATCAAACTATGTCTGCGAAACCGTTTTACTTTTACTTCCATTGTACAACTTTTCTTTTTGCTACAGAACCCTTTCGCAACAGATACGGATGTGTAGATCATTTTCTATACTTCTTATACTTCGCACACTCGCCTCCTTTTACACATATGATGACATCCCGATGTGGTCTAATCGCCGAGGACTCACGTGGCAGTAAAAGTTTATTGGTTGCCTCAGAATGAAGCCGCTCCTGATTGAACTAACCTTTGTTACTCAGCTCTAAACCCGAGGTAAAGCGCAGGCTGAAGGAGATCCCATTAGTAAGCTGCTGCAGGTCAGACAAGTAGTGGACGAATCAAAATGATGATGCGCACTAGATGAAAAATAGACTTTATTTCAGTGTATCTACAGCTGCACAACTGCCGAGTCACAAAATTACTGTTGAGTTTCATTTGCCACCAAACTACTTCTACACTGAAGTCAAGCGTTGAAGTGTCTCATACTTTTTTTTTCTCTGTGTATTTTCCAAACAAATAGATTTCAAATCAGCCTCAAATCATTTGAAAACCTTCTCTTCAAAGAATCCTTCATCTCCTCTCAGCAGTTTTATTTTAATTATCTTCTAAAAAGCTTCCAGCAGTTACACTTGAACTGACTTCAGCAGTTTCAAAAGACTTCAAACACCTCAACTCTTCTTCATGCTCATGTTTCCACCTCCACTGACTCCTGAACTACTTTGATTGTTTTAACTTCAACTGACATTTCACTTCCTTTAACTGCTTTGACTCCAGCAGCCACTTCCATACAGAGACATTTTGAAGTTTTCAAAAACTCTGCAAGTTACAGACATTTAAACTTTTTCAAACATTTCAACAATTGCGATTTTTAAGCTGCGAGCACAGATATGGTGGCGTGCATGATCTTCTCTCAAAATAAAACCACACATTACAACACATGAGACAGGTACTGAGCGAAGCCTGACTTTCACTAATTCCACTAAATCAAATTCAGGCTAAAAACGAGACATCGCCTGCCTCTAGCAGCATATCTGTAATACTGTGCATACCTCCGGGACATCATAACTGAAAAGCTGCTCTGCACTCTCCCCTCTGATTGCTGAGCCAATTTTGTCATGTGCCCATGTGTTTGGCACAGCTGTTTAATAGGTATGAGACCCGTAATGTGACTGGCTGAGAATATAATGACTAATCACTACACCCTTCCAATTTCTATTCCACTCTGCGCATATTGTGCTGTGAGTATTATCCCTTATTGTCCTTGTGCACATGACCCACTGCTTTACACTGATTGTTATGATTGCGCTGTTAAAACAGGACCATTAAAATATGATTTAGCACTTGCCAAGTTGGTTTGTAACTTGACAACATTATCTACCACAGGTGATTTGTGGAGGATGTTAATTTCAAGCCCCACACACACAGAAGCTAAGCCGAAAGACAATTTTATTCCTCGAGCTGCAGTGCATCCATTTCCCCCCCCCGTGATAAAGCAAATGTATGGTTGACCGACTCACACGTCTTCCAGAAAGCTCCAACATTCAGCCCACGCAGATAAAAGCATGTTAACTTGGTTAAAAGATAAAACTGCATGTGGTGAGAGGAAACAAATAGAAAAGAAAAATGAGAGATGAAGGCCGGGGGAGGGGGTGGGGGGGGTGGAAGTAGGAGAAAATGGAGTTATGAGGGGTAAAAATGGAAAAGGTCATAAGGGAGAGAGCGACGGTGGGAGGGAGGAGAAAAGACGGAGATGAAGACAGTCAGATAGCTGTGAGGGAGAACCAGGCGGCTGCATTACAAGCCCCTGTCACTGCTTCTGATAACCTCCAAGTGTGTGGGACACCAGCTCTTCTCTGACCTGCTTCGTCATAATTAGCATACAGCCTGTCAGGACTCCGCGATACAGAACGGCTTCTGTCGCATAAGCAGATGCAGTGTCACCGTCTCTCTCACACGACAGATCTCCAGAGAGCTGCATCAGCACTTTGTTACCACGTGTGCACATGTGTGTGTGTGTGTGTAACCGTGTCTACATGGACAGCTCATTGTTTCTCACGAGTGCAACATCTGTGTGTGTGTGTGTGTGTGTGTGTGTGTGTGATGGGTGAAGGAGGGGTCTGAGGCGGTCCGTTCCATATTCATGAGCGGCAGCCGCGCGGTTCTTATCAGCTCGGTTCAGCTTTGTGGCTCTGTGTTGTCACCACAACATGGCAGCCGTCTGACCGGCAGCAACTGAGCCGCCGTGCATTTAATACCAGAAGACCCATGACCGGCAGGAGGTGGAATGAACTATGAACAGAGGGGGAAAAGGAAAGGAGGGAGGGAGGAGGGGAGGAGGGGAGGAGGAGCAGGAGGATGCGAGGCATGTGAGGCATGTGAGTGGTGGGGAAGAAGATGAAGGGTGATAAAGAAAGAGGAAGAGGAGCAGGAGGGGATGATGGAGTGAAGGAAACAGTGAGAAAGAAGAGAGGGATAAGAGAGGTGGAAAACAGCCACTGGAAGCAAAGGATTAAAACCAGCCAGAGAAGATGGATGGAGTGTGGATGTCAACAGTAAGGGGGGGGGAATTCAATCTTCTCATTATAAACTGAGTTGAGAAAGAAGAGTTATGCGGCCAAGAGCTCCAGCAAGAGAGGGAATTCACATAACAAAAAGTAAGTAAGGTGAAAAACTGAACAAGAGGTGCAGCCAGATATATGCAAAAAAGAAAAAAGTAAATGATGGAAAAAGAGAGAGAGAGATACGGTAGATACAAAGAAACAGAAGGAAAAAAAATGCAGGCGTGGGAGCCTGGGGAATGGAACCATAATTCCCATCTAAAATTAGTCTCATTTTTCTCTGTAATTCATGTAATGCAATATGCTGAGCAGGGAAGCTCCTGGGCTCCTGGGGGACATGACATGATGAGAGCCGGAGCTGCTTCTTGCCTGCTAGCTAGGTAAACACACACACACACACACACACACACACACACACATATAAAATACACTTGCGGGAATGCATACAAGTGCTTGACAGACAGAACACTTGTTAGCAAACAGAGACATGTGTACATTACAGAAAGACGGAAGCACACACACACACACACACACACACACACACACACACACACACACACACACACACACACACACACACAGAGTAAGGCAGAGCAAATGAGAGGAGCGAGGCGAACGTGCACGTTAATTCCGTCAGTGAGGTCCAGAGCTAAACACTAATCTACAGCAGAAAATAAATGATGATGCTCGCTCTGCTCGCTGCCTCCTGACTGGAATTCCTCCAGAGCCGTTTGGCTGAGTCAGAGGAGGAAAACTAATGGGTCTGTGCGCTTTAAGGAAAGTACAAGAAATGAATCAGTTAACAGGGATTTACACTGGAGGTGAACACCCACCTGTGAGAGAAGGAGTTCTTGGACAAGTTCAGGTAGGAGAGGTCAGCGCAGCACCCTCGCAGCAAGGCACCGAACAACTGGCAGAGAGACAGAGAGACAAACGGGTGTTGTGTTACGTTCACTACAGTGAACACGGTTGTGTCGTACAGCAGTTGTTTTGGCTACGAGGCTGCACAAATGGTTGCAGTGTCGATTAAAGCTGATGCACACAGACGGGTTAAAAAAAAAAAGATGCTACTATATTTCAGCTGAAACTTCTTCAATAAAAATGTCCCTGCAGCGCTACAGATACAAACGGGTCCAGCAGTCTGAGACTGCTTTCCCATCAGGAACATGAGGTTCTAAGTCCAGAACAAAATGAGATGTAAAATCAGGATAAAAACAGTCTTTGCTTTTATCCTTCTTGTGCCATATGGTTGGGATTTGTTCAAGATAACACAATGTTTACCAAGTTTATTAAATAACACAACAGGTGGGTTGAGCTTCTGTTGAATGTGATTTCTAAGACAAATGGCATCATCAGATCTGAATGTCAAATTCTCCAATATGGCTTTCTGTGTTTCTGTTAAGACTAGTTGCTCGAGATGAGGAAGATGCTCCATTACTGCTATGTACATGTGAGCAGAGCACGAACTGTGTTCTGCTGTTTGGCTCAGATAGTCACTGATGATCCCAGCGTGTGAGCAGCATCTGCAGCTTTTCTTCTGCTCCGCAACATTTCAGTTGGGAGAATATTGTGCCGTTTACTTCGCTACGTTTATCTGACAGCTTAAGATAAAACAACATATGATAACGTCATAAAAGCACAAGGCATCGGTTAAGATTTAAACCGGAAGCTCTCAACGTTTTTGGCTTGTGACAACACGCAGAAAATCAGTATCTAGTTTCAGATGTCTATGAGTTATTAGCATTTCCACCAAAGAGACTTTTGGTTTAATCTAAATTAATCAAAGCACAAAGAGGTGAAATTATCACACAAAAGAAAAATTAGAGAAAGTCCAACAAATGAATATAAACTTGTGTATTGCAGCTTTTTTAATCATCTCATGACCCCTCAGATTTCTCCTGGGAACCTTTACAGGTTGGGAACCAATGGACTAATCAGCCCACCTGTATTTAAAGTAGTTAAACCTAGAGTCAAAAATAAAACTCTTATGAGTGTTTTTACTTTAGATTTTTTAATTAAATTTTGCTTTAAATACTTTTACTTAAGTAGGATTTTGAATGCAAGACTCTTACTTATGTAATTTAAATATTTTTTTATTTTTTTATTATTATCATTATTCAATTATTTATTTTATATTGTTATTTTTGGTGTTTGGTTGTTGCTTGTATCTAAGTTCTTCTTTCATCACAACTGGCTGCACGCACACACACACGCACGCACACACACACACATACATACATATATATATATATATATATATATACATACATACATATAGTTCAAAATGTCTCAATTCAATGAAAAAGTTTTTCACTTTAAAATATTTATTTTTTTACGGTTGATACAGAACTTTATTTTAATGTGGGAGTGAAATTTGAATTCCATTTTCATACCTCTGGCAATTTGAAAAAGAACAAGGATTTTCCGTGTAGTTTTCACTCCTTTACAGCCTGGAAATCAATTGAAGCTTGAGTTGAACTATTGATTCACTTGTTGAGAAGTTACCTCATTGCAGCATTTCCACTATTTATGGCCACAGAAAATGTTTAGGGTATAAAACTTTTCTAACAGTCTGACAAAAAAGTTTTGAATGTTTTTTTAAATCTATATGCTAAATAGAAAACTATGAATTCATAAAAGAAGAAGAAATCGTGTTTTGGGGTTTTTCTTGATTAATTCTTGTCCATTTAAGGGTCAATGCAGCTAGCTACAGCAGCTGAGTGAAATATAGCAGACACTGTGTTTCTACCAGTCTTTCAAAGTGCGTACGGAAAGTGCTCATCTGTCAGAGAAGTCAACTAATTCCCGAAAGCAGGACCAAATGGGCAATAAGAAGTGTAATTGTATTACACTGAATCAAAGTCAAGCTTTACCCATACCAGGGAAAAAATGAATTACTCACAGTTCCTCATTTTGTTATATTGACTATCCATCAAACGTCAAGTTTCATATTAAAAACTGAGAAAAACGTGTAAGAAATCAAACGTGCTGTGTCACCTGCAGTTTCCCTGCTTACATAACATCATGCTGCAGCACAGACATTCAGCCACCATCCATCCAAGTGTGTATCAACTCAAGCTCTCTTCTTCTGAAGATATCGCTCACTTTCAAACTAAAAGGCTGCGGAAAATATAGGAAATTAGTGTTTCGCAAACCTCATGACCCATTTTATCTTGAAATAAAGAAGAAGTACGTGCGTTTGTGAACAGGAGAGTGCTCCGAGCAAATATGAGCAGCATCAAAAAAAAACAATTTCTGGTAAGACTCTAAGTATCATCTCATCACTTGTGAGAGGTTAAACTATCAGACAAATCCATTTTTCCCTGGCACTGTGATCCATCACCCAAATTGACTAATCGACCGGCGATGGTATGTCAGCGCAGATTAAAAAAGGAACTTATTAATAATTCAATCCCACAGGCCAACACTAAAAAAGACAAATCCTCCCTCAGACAGTTTCTCTCAAGGATAAATGATAATTAACAAAACAGGACATGAAGCAGCCATTCTAGTCTGCTGGTCTGAAGGGGAGTTTTTAAAAGAGATAAAGACAGACAAATATTGAGAACTTAAAAATAACAGACACACTGACTTCCATTCATGCACATAATTCAACACGAAATCCATGGCCCGCTTTAACAAGAGGGAGGAGGATTAGTTTTCACAGGTCGGACTGTTCCTCCATGGAACCGATTCCTGCCCGACAAGCTCGCTGCTCCCGGGTGTTTAAAAGTGACGTGCAGCGAGTGAGGAGAGCAAACACATCGCAGTGAAGAGGAGGGAGGGAGGAACCACGGCTGGAAGAGAAATTAAGACCCTTCACTGAAGTATAAGTAGAACAACAATGTTTTTGTTTTTTTTTTCCCCCACTCAAAATCCTTTTTTAAAAAAGTAACACAAGTAGAATAATAAAATAGTATTAATATTTAATGTGTGAGCCGTTGTAGTTGGTCGAGGCGCAGTTGCTTCATTAAGTCTGAGGCAGTTTAAAGTTAAAATCCTAGGGCCGTTTTATAGAAATTTCCTAACTTGCAAATCCTATTTTAACTGTTTGGTAACCATGGTAATTTGGGTTATTAGGATCTGATTAAGGAAAAAAGCCATTACAGATGAATATTTCTGAAGTCAATGTCCCTATCTCATCTTATTTCATCCCGTCTTATCTCAGGTTAAGAAATCCTAAATACTCAATCCAACATCAGTTATCAACTTTTGTGTCTGTTACCTAGCAACAGATGCTACTTTTCCTCATCTCATCTCACTGACCCATTAGATTTCTCATTGAAATCGTACAAACAATGGAACTAAAACAACGACGGGCTCTCAACTTCGAGACAGGTGAGTTTTTTTTGGTGAGATTTACAACAACAACAGTAACACGGGAGATAAGATAAGCCTGTTTCTACAAATTAGTGTTTCGTCGTCAAACCACAACACATCGTTAGCATCTCTGATCAGCCTCTAAGTTCAGCCTGTTGACATTTCGTTGGTTGTGTAAAAGCGATAAAAGATGAGCAACATTGGATGAGACCGTTCCCCTAAGTGATGGAAAAGTGAAAGTCATATCATCGGCTATCCTTTCTTAAATTAGGATTTGCTGCTGTAATACCAGTTTGGGAAAAATCCTGTCTTATACTTTTCATGTCTTAAAACTTAAGATAGGAAGTTTCTGTAACACAGCCTGAACCGAAATCCACTGCAAGAACCATTCAGTGTGTTTACATTTGAAAATGACCTCGTTATATGGTGGTTTTCATTGTTAGTTTTCATTGTGAGTCCACATGTCCAAGGGATTCACATGAAATGATGCGGCACGTAATGCAGCAGTCCAGTCTGTGATCGTGGCTCACTGACATCAGCCTCACTGTTCACTCTCTTAACACTGTTATCGAGTTACTGCTAATGTAAACTGATCATTTCCTACTGCTGCTCGTTCACAGGGTGACTTTTGTTGTGAAGCAGTCACAGGGACATGCAGTGTGTGTGTGTGTGTGTGTGTGTGTGTGTGTGTGTGTGTGTGTGTGTGTGTGTGTGTGTGTGTGTTTGTCATGGTGGTTAGTGCTGACAGCTATCATTCATCAAAAAGGCATTCTGGTATTTTGTTTCAGATGTGCTCCAGGCAGGCCACAGAGCTAGTTAGGAAAAATGTATTTTATCTTGACACAACTTGCACTGAAAACAGCTTCAAATATTTGTATTACACCAACGTATTTCTTCGATCTTTTCTTATGCATTTATTTAACTTAATGAATGACTCAAGTTCTAGACTAAAATGACCTGATAACAACAATGAACAACACTGTTTCTTACGCTGATGATGGCTAAAACAGAAACGCGTCCGTTGATTGCCCCATATTAAATAATAAGACTATTTAACTGCGAGTGCCGGCATTTTCTTATCTTATCAGTGAACAATGCATCAAGGAGAAGCTGATTACATGTTTTGCAAGAAAAATAATCTCCAAAATATGCAAAGTAACCAGTAACAATAGCTGTTAGATAAATGTAGGAAAGAAAAAAACGCAATATTTACTTCTAAAATGTAGAGTACGTATAAAATAGAATAAAATAAGAGTACACGTTCCACAAGTACAGTAAAGTAGAGTAAATGTACTTCTTTATAGTCCACCACTGGGAAGAACACAGTACTGAATCAGCAATGGGATAAAAATGTGTACTATGACAGGACATCATGGCGGCATGGGGGGGGTGGGGGGGGGGGGTTGGTTCACTGTTCTGCTGAGGTGTCACTGAGCACGAGCAGAGCTCAGAGCAGATCTGTAGCGGACACTGACCTCTAACCTCCCTGCAGCAGAAGGACAAATGAAAAAAAGGATATTTATGTCTGTTGGATCTAACCTTGCATGTCCCCGCTGCGCGTCCAGCCCTCAGCAGCCGATACAGCACTGACAACGCAGCAGACATAAACAATAAATGTGACCTCCCGATCAACCGGCACTCCTCACAAAACTCTACATCTTCCAGAGGGAGACGGACACCGGCAACATCCCGAGTACAGCTGTAACTTTCAAGTCTGGTGTATCCACAGTGAACTAGGCAGAAGTGCCGTCTCAGCAGTAACCAGCAGGGGCAGAAACATTGAAGCGTGGTCACTGAAGTCTTTCACAGGGAAAGCTCTGTCATCCTTTCAGCTGCTAGCGTATCCGCTAATGCAGCAAGACACTGTTTTGTCACAGTGGCAGACGCAGTTTAAATTTAGACACAGTGACAACACAGACAAATTCATCTCTTTGAAGTGACAAAGATGTGAACAAATACACGAGACAAAAGCTCGTGCATGCCATTCATACAATGGATCATTTGTATAATTCATAAGCGGGTATACATTTGTATTATAGTGCCTTCTAATAGCTTTCACTCAAGGCTTTATGCACAGAGGAGCTCAGAGAAAGGCTGTGAGTCAACTGAGGTAACAGTGTTTTTGCTCAGTGGGCCATTCGTATTCAGGACGCTACGCCTTTCTGTTTCTTGGCCTGAATCCCATCCCAGAGATGAGATCGGACACAGATAGGTGGATAGTGACTGTTACAGAGACAGTGAGTACATACCGAGTCCACAGTGCAGTCTGTCCCAGACAGGTCCAAATGGACCAGGCAGTTGGGCTGGGCCAGGAACAGGTACAGGTTCTGCACAGGAAAAACAATTAGAAAATCAATACAGAAAATATACCTACATGCTATATATAGTGCTGTGCAAAAGCTGTAGGCACTTTAGATGTTTATATCCTTATCCATCATGCAATATCATCAGGAAGGTGTCTGATCAGTCCCTCCAGGGTTTCCTTTCTTCAGGGACAAGAGGAACAAGGAGTCCCGCGACAGATGGTCCGTCCTCCACAGAGCTCTGATCTCAACATCATACACTCAGTCTGGGATTACATGATTTGGGACATGAGAGTACTTAGTTTTTTTTTCTTGTTTACTGCAATAAAGTGAATTGATAAATAAAAACTATTCATGGCATCATGTTTGAAAGCCTCCTCGCTTTACTTTTAGTGCCTAAAACCTCTGCACAGAACTGTTTACACCAAATATACAGCGATTATAAAATGTTTTCACCCCCTTTGGAATTTTTCATGTTTTGTTTTACAACAATGAATCAAAGCAGATTTGATTTGGCTTTTTTGACATTAATCAACAGATAAAAACATTAATATCAAAGTGAGAGCATATCTCCAGAAAGTGATCTAAATTAATTACCGATATAAAATACTAAGCATGTCGAAAGCTAATGGGTTTTAAAAACCACATAATTAAATGGAGATTACCTGTGTGCAATAGGCTTCAGCTGACTGTAGTATAAATGCACCTGTAGCTGGGATGGCGGAAATTTTGTGAGTCTGTTTTGTGGCAAAACTACCGCCTTAAAGACAAAGGAAGACTCCGAGCAACTCCATAAAAAAGCTGACTGAAAAGCCAGGAGACGCTTACAAGAACGTTTCCAAGCCACTGAACATCCCCTGGAGTCCAGTTGAATCGATCAGTAAGAAAAGTAGAGAGTTGGGCACAGCTGTAAATCCGCTGAGTGACCGGACGAAGAGACGAGTGAGAGAGGGCCACTCGGAGACCTGTGACACCTCTGAGGAGTTTCATGCCGCAGAGGTTCAGATTGGAGAGACGGAGTATGAATCTGCAGTTGGTCGGATGTTTCACCTTTCACAGCGATATGAAAAAGACTCATCTGACATCTGAGCTACTGTTTGCCACAAGGCACATGGGAAACTTTGAAGTCAGGTAGAAGAAGCCTCAGTGATCTGATGAGACCATAACTGAGCTTTCTGGCCATCAGACATAACGATAAACATAACATAACATCCCCAGTGTGAACTATAGTGGAGGCGGCATCATACTGTAGGGATACAGTAAAGATATTGTTGCAGAAACAAGCCCAAGCATGAAGCCAAAGCTACAGAAGAACGGCTTGAAATCAGCAGCGTTAATGTAGTGGAGCTGCCGAGAATCAATCCAAAGCAGAATCTGTGGCCCGATTGGAAAATGCAGTTTGCTCACGATTCCCAAACACCCCGTCAGCGCGTGAGCAGCTGTACAAAGAAGAATGGGTAAATATTTATGCAAACATGTAGTTTTATGATTCATTGAGTTTGTCACTTTGTCAAAATCTGTTTTCACTTCGACATTTAAGGCTCTTTTTCTGGTGACATTAAGTCCGTTCATTCATTCTTTTTTCATTCCTTCATTAGCCACACCAACTATCCAGAGCTGGAGCCGATCCCAGCCGACACTGGGTGAGGAAGGGCTTCACCCTGCACAGGTTGCCAGTCTATCACAAGGCTGAAATACAGAGACAAACACCCATTAACACCTACGGGTAATTTAGAGTCGCCAATTAACCTGCGTGTCTTTGGTTTGTGGGAGGAAGCTGGAGAACCAGGAGGGAACCCACACAGGCAAACACAAAGAAAAGGCCCAAGCCAACCCAGCAGGTTCAAAACCAGAACCTTCTTGCTGTGAGGTGACAGTGCTAACCACTGTACCGGCGTGCCGCCCGACATTAAATCCCCTTTTGATTAAATGTTGTAAAACCACTTTGTGGAAGCTAATGGGGATCCAAATAAAGAAACAAAGGTTTCCACTCCAGGTTATAACCCAATTTCAAGAAAGTTGTGAAAAGAAAATGCTAATTAATGCATGTTTCTATCCACTTCCGTCATTTAAATATAACGAGTTGGGAGCATTGTGATAATGAGTCAGGTGCCGTTAAACAACTGCAGAAGAAGAGGATGCAAGAGATGAAATAATTACAAGTGGCCAGTCCAAACGTCAAATGATGGAGAGCCATGTAGAAAATGTGATGGCATGTGTGTGTGGTTCATGTATTAATGCGAGGAAGGTTACAGTCTCATTACTGATCACTCAAGACATAAACAAATTCCAGGAGGGTGAATCCTTTTCATAGACGCTGATACTGTGTTTTTGAATGTGTGTTCCTCACTGTGGCGTCCTCTCCGGACAGAACCCCGGGGTTTTTGCTCAGGTCCAGGTGCAGCAGAGAGTTGGAGTAGTCATCACTTGAACATAACGCCTGCGACAGAGACACAACACCTAAATGGGGGGGGGGGGGCGACAGAGGAGGAAGAACAAAACAAGTTATATTCATCCTTGAGTCATTTAATCACCTTATAATCAGCCTGTTTTTTTCAGTGGGACAATTTATTGCTCTGGACGTGACTTATTAGCGACTAATGAATACAAAACTACATAATGGAGGAGGGTGAGCAGGCTCTGTGGTACAAATATAATTGCGGAGAGACTGGTGAGCTCAGGCTAGTGTGAGAAGAGCTTTTTGGAGGAAGCCAGAAACGTTTTTTCCGCCTATCCCAGGATCCGAGTGCACCCCCTGAAATGCAAAAACAAAAAAAGAAAACCCATTTTCTCAAATCAGATCACTTCGCAATTACACCCACGGGCCTGAAGGAGCCCCTCATTAAAATCCTCACCCTGCAACACTGACGCAAAGCACAGCACGCCGCGGCAAGCCGAGGATTAAATATAGACCCAACGACAACAACAACAACACGGGAGGAACATCTATCAGCAGCGACGAGTAAAACAAAAAGTCTAACAACCGCCATTACTCTGCGTGCTGTTCACTCTACCATATGTCCTCCATTACAGCCAGCAGTTGCAGGAAGTGCGTTTCTCCCTGTTCTTTAGAACTGGGAGCCAGCTCCCGCATGTGCCGCTCTGAAGCTGGCAAGGCACTAAGCTCTTCATCCCTTATTTGTAGCGATTAGGAGCGAAATGAGGGGAAGAGGGGACAGGGTGTCTAATCCTCCCCCCCTACCCTCCCCTCCCCTCCCTCCCCCTACATGTATCTATCAGCTGCTCGATTCTTCTGAAAGTGGAGACTTTTTTCGAAGCCATCCGGTCTGTGTGACAGTGTCAAGTGTGTGTGTGTGTGTGTGTGTGTGTGTGTGTGTGTGTGTGGGAGCAGGAGGTGTGAAAACATGCAAGATGTATCTTGCCTGTGTGTGTACGTGCTTGTGTCGGCATATGTGTAGGTGTTTTAGAGACAGAAGACAGAGGGAGGGGAGTGAACGGGGGGAGAGAGAGAGAGAGCGAGAGAGAGAGAGAGAGATGGATCTATAAATATTCAACAAAGAATGCCCAGCCCCTGCAAAGTCATACCAGCACCCACCCATTCAAGGTCAGCACCATCACTGCATTCCTCGCCGAATCACTGCCTTTGTAAAAATCACACCTCTTGTGGTTTTCCCATTCATAACATAGACTGGCAGGGTACGAAGGTCATTGTCTGTGGCAAATATATGCAGTGCATTCAGAGAGTGTTCAGACCACTTCACTTTTTGTTGCAGCTTTTCGTTTTTTTCCCTTCTCCCTCATCAATCTACATTTTCACAAAGTGAAAACAGAACAAAAACAAAAAGGAAAAACTGAAACATCACATTGATAAAAGTATTCAGACACCTTGCTCTGGGACTTAGTTGAAGCATCTTTGAACGAAACTACACCCTTCAATTTTCTTGGGTATGACTCAAACAGCTTTGCACACCTGGATTTGGGGGAATTTTCTGCCACTCTTCTCTGCAGATCCTCTTAGGCTCTGTCTGGTTCGGTTGGGGACCGTCTCCAGAGATGTTCGGCTGGGTTCAAGTCGGGGCTCTGACTGGGCCACTCAAAGAGAGTCACAGAGTTGGGCCTAAGCCACTCTTGCGTTGCCTTGGCTCTGTGCATATAGGATCTTTGTCCTGTTGACTGTGAAGCCCAGTCTGAAGTCCCGAGCACTCTGGATCAGGTTTTCATTAAGGATATATGTGTAAAGCTTTCCCTCTGCAGAGAGCTCTGTGCAGTGGTGTGATACCAACCATCTCATTCTAAATGTGAGAAAAACCGAGGAGAGGGTTCTGGACCCCAGGTCAGAGGGGGATCGCAGTCCAGTGGTTATACATGATGATGTGATTATACTTCCTACTCAGACTCAGGGTGTACAGCGGTGGAACAGAGGAATATGTTCTTATTCTACCAGGCTGTATTAGGGAGCAGTCAGCTATGGGATGTCATCATGCTAAAGCAATCTCAGTGTACACTTAAAAGCTTGCTGTCTGGTTCAGCATGCAGTGAAGGTTATGGGGAGAGATGAACCAGTCCTTCCAATAAGATAACTATATAAAAGGAGCCTGTACTCGGGCAAGCACAGAGAATATTGTCCGACCCATCTGATGTTTTCCATGAGTAAGAGCTCTTCCCTCTGGCAGACGATACAGAGAACCACAATGTAAACCCGACTGTTTTAAAAACTCATTTGTGCCAACCTCAATTAAAATTTTAAATAATGCTGCCTGATGCTGCAGGGGTTGTGCGCTAGCTTCATGGTGTTCTTATCACTTTATCACTGGTTGTGTAATATGTGCAATATGTGTGATATTACACACACAGTGTGTGTAATGTGTAATTTGTGGCAATGATTTGCTACAGTATGTGCCGCTTCGTTTATATGTTGTTTGTTATTTGTTTTACATTACTATGGAGGCAGTTACGTGTGAGTACAAAGACACATTTTCCCGTGGGGACAATAAAGTGTATCTTGTCAAATCTGTCAAACCTGCTGCTGAAAAACGCCCCCCCACAGCAGATGCTGCCACCATCATGCTTCACCGTAGGGATGGTGCTGGGCAGGAGATGAGGCGGTGCCAGGTTTTCTCCAGACATGATGTTTAGAATTGAGGCCAAACAATTCAAGTTTCTCCATCTCCACACAGGATCTCTGCAGCTCAGCCACAGTGACCACCAAGGCCCTTCTCCTCGATTGCTCAGTTTGGCTGTGCAGCCAGCTTCTGGAAGGCTCCTGGTTGTTCCATACTACCTCCATTAAAGAAGGTAGTATGGAACAAGGCTCTGCTTCAGTGCAGCAGAATTTTTTCTTGTGTCCTTCACCAGATTTGCACCTCAACAGAAACCTGTCTGTGAGCTCTGCAGGCAGGTCTTTTGACCCCATGGCTTGGTTTTCACTCTGATATGCAGTGTCAGCTGTGAGACTTTAGACTGATGTGTTTGCCCTTACAAATCATGCCCAATCAAGGTGTAGAAACATCTCAAAGATGATCAAGAGAAATGGGAAGCTCCTGAGCTCATTGCAAAGGATCTGAATATCTATATCAATGTGATATTCCAGTTTCTCTTTTTTAATACATTTGCAAATATTTCTAAAATGTTTTCACACTGTCATTATGGAGTATTGAGTGTAGAATGAAGGGGGAAAAACAAAAATCTAACATAAGGCTGCAGAAGCAGAGTATAACACCAACTTTCAGCCTTATAATTACATTCAAATCCTCCTCATCCATGCTGCCCAACAAAGGCAGAGAGCAGTAACTGCAGAGGCAGAGGAGTTGAGATACAAGGGTTTAGTGTTTTCAAGCTGGTCAGAAAAAGTAACAGAGAGAACCCCCCCCCCCAACATACTGATGAACCAACACCACAACTAGAAGAAAGATGATACTACCTTTAGATAATCTAAACAGAACGTTATCTTTCAGTTTTCTTATCCGCTTTAACTATAAACTATTTAAGAAAGTAAACTTTTTTCATTATTCACAGCCCATAGTTCTGGGTAAATAATGAATCCCTGTTTAGCTATGTCTGTCTGCTATTAATATGCAAGCAAATAGCTAGCATCCACTAGCATCAAATGGTACAATAGTTACCTCTACTCTGCTATGCTAGTTAGCTTTAGCTGGGTTTATTTTCCCTCAACGTTACTACCAAACCAGAGTGCAGTTACTGTGGTTTGTTTTCTAGCTTATTTATGTAGTTACTGCTAATTTTATATGCCGTTTCACAAATTTAATCTTCCGTGGCATAAAAGTTTTTCATATGGTAAACATAGACCAGATATCAGAAATTCAGAATTAGTTCTTTCACTCAGTTTTGACCAAATTTGTGTCTTTTGCCTTCGGAGGGCAGCATACTACTCTTCTGCAACTCATATAAGCTAAATCAGATAAAAATAATCATAACCCATTAATGCTATAAAAAGAATTAAAAAATGCATTGAAATATGTTATAATGATCAAAATACCATAAGGATAAGGCTGTTAATGTATGGATTTACATCTGTATCAATGTTATCTTTTGAATCTGCTGTAATGCTGCAGGATGGCGCTACTCTGCAGGATAAAAGCAACAGAACTGGGACACTGCACTAATGCCTTTGTAGGATTTTAGGGGGAAAACAGATCAACTACTTATGATTCTGGCCTGATTATCATGTGGTAGATGGATCCTACTGTACATGCACGGGTGTGTTGATCTGTGTGAGGAAATGCCAGCCCAAACGAAACTGCATATGTGGCAGCATTGTGGTTTGTGAGACTTTTTACAGCAAGCTTCCACTCTGCTGAGGCGTCTTTGAGCAAGACACACAGTTTTGCACCAGCTCCAAAATTTAATTGAACATTTATTGTGTGTGTGTGTGTTTGTGTGAAGTGTCAGCCACTAGGGGCTGCTGTGTCTCAGAGGAGCAACTCCTACCCTTGGAGGACAGGGAGGTCTTTGAGAGGTTGAGGAGGCGCAGTCCCTTGTTGAGGCGACACACCTGTTGAATCAGGTTGGAGACTCCTGGTATGAGAGGAGAGGAGAAAAAATAAAAGCTTAATTTAATCACACATATCTACCTATCTAAAGCCAAAATGAATAATTAATATTAATTCCAACCAATCAAATGTGAATTTTTGCTGGTTTTGTGAAGTGAAACCGTTGGATTTTGGAATATTAGTTGGATAAAATGAGCAATTTGAAGACTATGTTGGGACATGTTGATGGACATTTTGTATTGTTTTCTGTTATTTAAAGAACCAAATGCTGAAATCACTTAATCAAGAAAATAACCGACAGATTAATCTACAATGAAAATAATTGATGCTTACAGCACTACACCCATCCCCTGCTGAAGAGTTATGACTACGACAGTAAATCAGCCCACACACAGCTTTGTCACATAACAATGAAATGCTCTGTGGCAAATTCACCTCCTTCAAAACATACACAGACACTAAACACACTTATAACCCACATGCATAGCCTGCTACAGCTACAAGAACATAATACCATCATACTTCACAATCTCACTTTCTCCCACATACCCAGTGCAGAGACAAACCCATATGAATACCATATGCCAGGCTGGATTACGTAACGTACTTTCAGCTCAGCCATTTGATTAAAGAAACTGCAGCCATGATGATAATATGAAAGGCTCCGCTTTATTAAAAATGGAATTCATTGTAACGCCAAACCTCGTTTCCTGGTTCCTGCATTTTCCTGGCTTTCTCAGCTTCTATTAATGTATTCATGTACAGAGCTCTTACTTTGAAAGGCAAAGAAAAGTAAGAAAACACATTGTAACTAAACAGGCACAGCACTGAAGGTCATTCTTATTGTTATTACAGGGTTTTTTTATCACTATTATGGTGGAAGTTAAGGCGGCAGTGCTTTTTCTTTCTCTCCAATTACAATAAAGTAAGTGGACACACTGTCAGTACACACAGAAACACACACATGAACACACACATACATAAAGAGAGGGTGGCAAGTGTGAGCACATAGAATTCATTGAAGTGAGTGGAAGTGACATGTGTCAGACAGGAGGACAGAAATTAGCTAATGAGTGATATTTGCATGCAAGCACAGCCTGACCCTGACACACACATATACACACACACTTACCCACTCATTCACTCACTCACTCAGCGCAGAAAGGTGTATAGTGGTTAATATATATCAACAGTGACTGAGGCAGACACAATTGAAAATTGCATTTCTCTATAAGTGTGTGTGTGTGTGAGAGGGAGAGAGAGAGAGAGAGAGAGAAACACAAGAGGCTCAGTTTGTGTGGCAAGTTGTGGGCGAGACTGAAATATAAAAGCATTTCTCCAAAGAGGAGGACCCGTCATAGACATATAACTTGAAAGAGAAACAGATAATGAGGCTTCTGTGGGGACAGGGATTGATTTTGAATTCTTTGAAAGCAAACAAAAGCTGCAACCAAATAAAAAGCAAAAGAACAATCGGAGGTTCCCTCAGAGAGACAGCAGTAGGAGGGAGAAGGAATTCAGAGAGAGTCCAGGCCAGTACCTTGGTTGTCTAGTGTGTTATGAGCCAGGTTGAGAGAGTGAATCACAGAGGCTGGGTTCTCCGACAGAGCCGACGCCATCTTCTGCGGAAAATCCCTGGAGACAAAATGTTAAAAAGGAAAATTGAGCTTTCTATAGAATTGCTAATTCAATGCTGGTCTGCAGGACTGAGTAAATCTGCCGGACACATTTCCCTAATTCACCTTAATGCATCTGATAAAATAAATAAAACTACATATCTTAGTGACGGGTGTACGTTTTATTGTCACTGTGCAGAAATTTAAATCAATCTGAATTACGTTTTGCTGTAAAGGTAAAATGTAGAGGAAATGCATTTAAATCATAAATGACAGTAAAAGATTAGTTTTTGTTAACAGTCACCTACTGTATGGTCAGAAATGAGGGGAGGGAGAAGGGCTGGGTGGGGAACTTTCATACTTTTCTGGTATCGACCCCAATGTGTCTGAAGCAGCAAGTCACGCCATTAAAGGTCCCGTATTTTACACTTCTGTGTTTCATTTAAAGTGTTGATCCATATTATATATACATATATACGGATCTATTTGTATATGGATATATTTGTGGTTTTAAGCACCAAAAACCACCTCAATGTAGTTTTACATCTCCTCTCTCGGGCTTCTCTCTGGAGCTCTAGTAACAACAGGCCAGTCAGCCAATCAGAGGAGAGGCTCTGAGCCTCTCCTCTGATTGGCTGACTGTTTTCTGAGCGATTGAATAAAAATATAGCAGATTTCAGTTAAAACACTCAGAAAAACCAAATCCTGTAAGGCTGGATGGTGGGTCCAGGTGGGCGGGGCTTGGGGCATGGCTGAGGGCGGTGACGTTAGTTGTGACATCACAAAGTTACAGAAGTCCTGACGGCTGGTTTTAAGGTTCAGTTTCTGAATACAGGCTGTGTGGGTTTCTCTGTGCACTGAGGCTTTGATACTTTCACAGTGTTAATATAAAAGCTAGACCTGCTTTATAGTCAAACAACACATGGACATCTAACTTTATACAATATGGGACCTTTAAATCGTTGCCAGCCTGATCAGATTCTCAATCATTAATCAGTTATTCTTTAGATTTCATTTAAAAGATTTTTTCCTGAATTAAATAATAATTTGGCTCTAATAAACCCACTGTGTGTTACCTGCCCCAGCACCAAGCAGCAAAATTACAGAATGAGAAACTAGCTAGTGAATATAAATAATTAAGCCTTTACAGTGTCAGTTATTTCCCTCAGGAGTTGGTGAAAACCAAAACAGATCTAAAAAGCAGAGTAAATATTCAAATCCTTACTCATCTGTTGGCCAGAATCCTTAACTGAAGATGAATGCCAAAGTTGCTTCAGACTGCTGGATGCATAAAAAGGCAACAGCTTGCTGACAAGGCTATAACTCACTTCTACTTCTTTTACGGTGCTATACTTTCATTTTTGTGCCCAAGAATCCCGTTTCAAGCTTACATTTATTTTGAGTATTTAAAAATCACATATCAGAGTATATTCAGAGGTAGCCTTTAAAGTCATACACTGTTTAGTAGTAGGAGTATCCTATCTCTCTGAGTATATCATACTTGTGGATTCAGCGGTTGATTGGTTTGGTGCAGTGCTTGTGGATCGCCTCTAATAAAAATCGCCCGCTCTATTGGAAGTGATTTAATACAGGGAATGTTTAAAAACTTGGTAACTTCATCATTATGGTGCAGTAAATCATCTTGCCCCGAGGCAGACAATTCATCTCAATTAATACTTAATAAGGAAACTACTCTGCTAAATGATACCAGCCCTGAATAGAGGGTGAAATGTCTTTCCAGGTAAAGCCCAAAATCTCACTAATGTTTCAGTGGAGAAACAATACACCTGCCAGCGGCAGACAGAGGGATCTTTATTGGCACTTTATTGGATGAAAGAGTGGAGGTTAAGAGAGGTGAGAGGGAAAGAAAGAGGAGGAGAGACAGAATTGGAAAGGTCAAGACAGCAGAGGAGGTGAAGAGGAGTGGGAGGGTGAGGACAAGTGGAGAGGTGAGAAAAGCTAAGGTGAAGAGGTGAGATGAGAGAGATGGAAGTGAAAAGATAGGATACAAGCAAAGGGGAAGAGGAGACGGACTAGAAAGGAAAAGGGCAAAGTAGGAGAGGTGGAGAAGTGTTTGACAGGTGACGGCGTGGGGAGAAGAAAGGGGGAGAAAATTAGATCATACAAAGGGAGGTGACAGGCAGGGCTGGTGATGATGATGATGATGAAGATAGGAGAAAGGGAACCTACGATTTGAGTCCTGCATTCTCCAGAGTGAGCTCCTCCAGACTGTTGGACTTGCTGACTGTGTGAAGAACTTGATCCACCACCTCCGACCCCTGACGGAAAACAAGTAACACATGAACTTCTGACTGAATGTTTCCAGCTCAAATGGAAGAATCAAGGCAGAGAAAGTGAACTACAACCAACAGGACTTCACAGTCGTAGGATTAGGCCATTTATAAATAAGCTCTGATAAAGGGACTGTAGATTTTACACTATTAGAGGAGTTTTATGAAATTGCTCTAAACTCACTTGCCTCCCAGAGCTTGATTTCAGATACAAAAATAAACAAAAACTTCAAAAATTCTGATGCCAGTCGTGCATTTTCTTTGTGTTAGACTACCATAAATCTTAATAACAAAGGTTTCTTTATTTCAAAATTTTACCTCTAACTGATTTGTATCATGTATATTTGTATATTTGTTTGTATCGTGCACACAAGGGCGCATAAACACTTATACTGTGTACACAGCGCCAGATTTAAAATATCAAAACTAAAATCAGCTTTGCAAATGTTTCATGACGAAGGAAATGCATTTGTCTCTTTGTTTGAGTTCAAGGACACACACAATGTGTTTTGATGGGTAACATCAAATATAAATGTAACTTTAGTTTGTTTACAAGAAAATTCCACAGAGCACCTTTAAAATTCAGAACATGTATTGAGGGGCTTTAACGATCGATATATTGAATCTCATGCCTTTCAAACTATATTTATCTGTGTGACTTTTTGAAGACTGTTTCCATGTAGTTCACATCAAATGGATATCACTAACTCTAATGCACATTATGAATATTTAATAAAGATTCACATCATCTTAAATAGGTACATAAAACTTTGCAGAGGGTAACTTGACTCTGTGTCCTCTTTTGAGCTTGCTTTTTTTAACTTGATATTCATTTAGTATTTATGACTTGTTGACTTAGAAAATGCAAACAGATGCTACAACCATGATTTTTTTTAAACACATCAGGACAGAAGTCAATACAAACAAACAAAGGTATTCTAATAACATTCAGGCAGGCAGAGAAAACATAAGAGAAGAAAACTAAACAAAGAAAAGTGATTGATAGTCTACATCTGGCAAAAAGGTTTACAAGTAAGTAAGATAAAACAGATAGTTACAATGCGCATGTCTTTGCAGTACAGCTTGGTGAACCAGGTGTTGTATGCAATGGATGCCACAATAACCGCCAAGTCCCTGGAATGGACACACACACACACACACACATATATATTAAGAGATAAAATGCAAATCTTTAAATTAGCAACCTCCATCTGCTCAAAACCATTTGATGTCATTGATCCATAAATTCACATTATCGTAGGCCAAACTTTTTCTTTGCTCCTGCTTTGGTAAAAAGCAGTTTATCATTGTGACAGGGAGAACACTGTGGGCAGGGCTGCTTTCTAAAAGATGACTGATACTGCAGCCCCGCTGAGGAGGAGAAGCAGAGAAGAAGAAGAAGAAGAAAAAAACAGAGAGAGATGTAAGGATCGATGGCCGGGTCAGTGGATTATTCAATAAAGCCACAGTCTGATCTCAGCTACAGACCTCAAATACTGCTACATCCACTGGTACATAAACAGACACAGAGCCCACAGACAAGCCTGTGTGTGTCTGTGAGGTACAAAGAGAAAGTAAGAGAGAGAAAAGAGGGAGAGAGAGAGAGTTTTAGAATCCTCCAAGGTCCAACTACAGCCACACTGCTGCTGCACCTGCAATACATCATCTGACAAACAAGCAGCAGCACACAGAGAGAGGGGAGGCATGGAGAAAGAGAATAAGCCCAGAGAGAGGGAGAGAGGGAGAGAGAGAGAGAGAGAGAAAGAAAGAAGTGCAGAGAGACGGAGGAGAAATACAAAGTGAACGAAAGAGAGAGGAGGAAAGTGTGTAATCCAGCCAGGGAGGGTCCTGTTGCCAGTAACTGCAGTAGCCAGGCCATTACAGTATATCTCAGAGGAGTAAAATGGCTACAGGCTGTGTTCCTTTTTCATTTCCATGCCAGCCATCAGACCAGTCCATTCTGACTATGTATGTGTGTGTGTGTGTGTGTGTGTGTGTGTGTGTGTCTATGTGTGTGACTATGTGTGTGTGTCAGCAGATGATGCACATGTCAAGATTCATCATCAGCGCTGCCTGTTGATTCCCGTTTTGACAGCAGGACATGTGACTGACCTCTATGACGTCTCAGTCAGGCAGTGTGTGTTGGTGTTTTACATGTCGTCTTGTTGTTGCACACGACGACACGTCAGCACCGCGGGTCAATCTGTCCCTGTTTAGTTCTGCACACGGATCAATTCATGTCGGATTCAATGTTAAGATAAAGATCGAGATTAGCTCCGTGTTAGCATGAGGGTTAAAGATTAAATTACTTCCCCCCCCCCCCCCACAATAAATCAATCACCAATGGATGAATCCACAAACACAACAGCACACTGAGCATCTTCATACTGCCCATCCCTCCCCCCACCCCCATCAACCCAGGCAAGCAAAGTATATATATTTATATATTTTACACACACACACACACACACAAACACACACACACACACACACACACACACACACTAAAGGATACTCCAGCAAAAAAAACTGAATAACAAAAATAAAACAGTAACTGAAAGAGCATCATATGAGCTTCATTTATGACGTACCTACTGTGGATCTCTAGAGGCTCGGTACCAGAAATTGTCCAGGTTTATTATTGGTCATTATTGTCACACAAAGCTTATACGATATATTGATATATATAGAGATGGTCCTCACAAGTACAGTCTTCTTACTGGATATATTGTATATTGTAATAATGTACACACACACACACACACACACACAAACACTGTCTGTACAATAAATAGTATATTGTGCACAAAGATCCTATTTGTCATTGTGGCCCTCTTTTATATGCATGTTGTGAATGAAGTGTTGCGAACTGGTACAAATGAAGTTTGAATTATAGTTTTGACATTTTGGGAGATACACTGTTTCCTTGCAGCGAGTTCGATGAGGAGATTGATACCATTCATGTGTTAACTACAATCAGCAGCTGGTTCCAAAGACTGGAAACCAGGGGAAACAGTTAATCCCGGCTTTTCCCTCCACCTCGAAATTCTCACAATTAACAGGGAGAGATAAGAGTTTGTCCTGAGGTGCCACTGGAGAAAACATCATGGAGTCATTCGAATCAAAGTCTCCCTTGGAGCATGAATGTGCTCAAGAGCATTTCATGGCAACAAGCTTGTTAGCTTATGAAATAGCTTGTAGGTAAAACAGTGGGAAGGTCAGGAGGTGTCCAGAATAAACAGGTTTCATCCTCTGGGGAGGATGAATATGCTCAGTAAATTTCACGGCAATCTGCCATTTAGATTTTCATATTTCTTATGAACAAATGAAATTGCTTCTTGTAGTCGTAGACAAAAGGTTAGCAGAGGTCATCGAGAACATTACTATTTACCCTGTGGGCTCTATGAATATTTATAGCACTTTATGAAAATATCTTAGCCACTGAGTGGGGCATATTCTGACCCGACTGGTGGAAGGAGAGTATAAAGGTCAGAGGGCACCGAATTCATTTTAAGTCATCTTCTGTGGACCATAAATATTAATAAGACATTTCATAGCAAACTGGCTGCTAGTTGCATCAACAAAACATCGTCACCAGTTGGAAGATGGTTGGATTTTGAAACATACGACTGTGTTGTGAAGCAGCGACTCATCGCTGCGTGACTCAGGCGCAGTAACAGTGACATGTGAGGCAGATGGTGGCACTGAGCTGTGGAGCTGCTGTCCTGATTCAGTAACAGATTCAAAGTTGGGGAGAAGTTAGCCAGTGTACCAGGACTGATGTTTTTGGTTGGTGTGTGTGTATGTGTGTGTGTGTGTGTGTGTGTGTGTGTGTGTGTGTGTGTGTGTATAAACACAGGAGAGACTGTCAAGCCAAGAGGTGCCCTAAGAACTTCTTGGGGCGGCAAGGTGTGACATTTTCTCTCACACAAACAAACAGAAATATATGCAAACACACAATCCTTTGACTGATTCTCTCTCTCTCACTCACTCTCACACACACAGACACACACACACACTCACACTCTGCCTGTCTCTGTTGGTTCTATCTTGTCACTGCAAGTTGACACTGTGTTGTAGAGAGGAGTGTGTGTGTGTGTGTGTGTGTGTGTGTGTGTGTGTGTGTGTGTGTGTGTGTGTGTGTGTGTGTGTGTGTGTGAGGGGGTGATTCAGAAAAAGACAGGGAGAACTGAAGAAAATGAAAGGGGAGAAAAACACAGGAAGTGGATAACAAGAGAAGGAGACAGGGCCAGAGAAAAAAGGTGTCCGCTTTCAGTCAAGAGGAAAGAGCCGGTGTTTGGACGGACAGCAGTCAGCAGAAAAAGCATCGCCCTGTCGCCCGCGGTAACGCTAGACGGGCTCAATTGGGGGAGATGGAGGGAATAGAAATGTGGAAGGACAAGGATGGAAGGAAGAGAGTAATGCACCACAATCAGACTCTGACACATTGTCATGTAAGAACCCACTCAGAGATCCTTTCTCTCGTCATTTGCACACTTTCCATTTTTTTTTCTTTTTTGGTGATTATTTTGTCAAATCTGTGCTTCCTCTATTAATTTCAATTTGACACAGCCTCTCTAGAAAAGCAGGAAGAGAATATTTAGCGTTGGGTTGTGGGCTCATGGGAACAATATATTAACGGAAGATCGTTAAAAAAAAACAAAAAAGAACAGCACACGCAGGCAGCTCCCCCTGCAAAGCCTCTCTCTTTATCACACACTGTATAAAATATTGGAGGAAAAACAACAGTGATGCAGTGATTTTAGCTCTCAATATGAAAGACATTAATATATTCATGAGTTGCTGCTGCAATCATGCTTCTATGAATGGCTTTTTGATTTACCAGCAGAGCAAGGCTTCGGCCCTATGATGAGATATGCATTTTTAAGTGTGAACGTATCCTCTCCGGTCAGGACTGCTGTCGCTACACACAGGAAAAGTAGAGAGATTCCATAGGCCTCAGGGTTTTCTCAGGACAAAACATTCCTCAAACAAAAGACAAGTAAGCCAGGCTGAATTCTCCATTTGCATGTGTCAGCTGCCAAATCTTTTCATGAACGGCAGCGCTGGAACGACAAGCACACTCTTCCTCAGTGCATCTAGGAAAGGAAACGGGGGACTTAAATAAAGCAGTGGGGGGGGGTGGAGGAGAAGACATATGGCATCTTACAGCTGTTTCTGAGCCCTGGATTCTGCCTCTGACAAGCAGATCATTCCCCTTCTCTATGATCTTCCCAAACTTGTAACAAAACTGAACAGAGATATAGGACGGAGAGTGAGCCACAGAGAGAGTACAAGACTAATGCACACAACAATTTCACCCAGGGAGGGTCTTGTTAGACAAAAAGCCAATCTAATGTCAGATAAAACGAGGACTGACAGCTGAAGGGATGCACCGTACCGTACAGGGAAACATTTTTGCAAAACAGCATAATGGAGAACGCATGCAGGAAGAAGAGACATCTTCCAAAAGTACAGAGCAGTCAGAAAGTATTAGCACGATGATGCGTTTTTATTGTTTTGGGGTCTGTACTCCCACACAGTGGATTTCAGCGAAACAAGTTAGGTGATGAGTTTCAGCTTCAGTTAAAGTCAACGAGATTTCAGTCCTGGTTTATTGGCAGCACCTGTGGTTATTGGTGGGAACTGCAAATGGATTTTAATAATACAGGTCCCAGAGTTCAATTCAAAATGACACGTCTATCAACCTCTGGAGGGGTAACTCTGCAAGGAGAGCAATAGCAGAGAAGAGTGTGTCTGTATCTGTTCACACTGCAGCCAAATACAGTGAGGATAAGGAGGATAAGGTGCATCACACGCTGCTTAAAAAAAAAGCTGAAGAAAAGTCTCTGAGTGCTGCTGAATTCATGATGAAGTTACACCAGTATAACTTTATTATAGACATATACCATACCACATGCTAATACATACCCATCATTACAAATGATGATCTGCATTGGGACTTTCAGTGCTATGTTTTTTAAAGTAGCTGGTGGAGTCAAGTCAAGAGATCCCAATGCAACTGAGCAGGTGTTTCAATGCAAACACAGGAGGGAAAATGAAGACGGCTGCAATACTGTTCTGGCAGAGCATCACAAAGCAGCATGCCAACTGTCTGCTGATGTCTATGGGTCACATACTGCCAGACATCGACAGCACCAGGACTTACAAATATAAAATATAATGAGTTTGTGTCCAATTACTTCCTGTCCCCTAAATGCCCCCTGAAGCTGATGTAAACAATCTCAAATTAATGCTGAAAGTCAGCAGTTTACCACCATTATCATTGCTTCATTTCAAACCCAATGTGCTGGAGTACACACACACACACACACACACACACACACACACACATTGACTGACTAACTGCACTTGTGTACTGCTGCAGTCTAAGTTTGGCAGAAGTTAATTGTGTCTCTCCAAGCAGTGCATGCTCGTGTGCTGTAATGAGCCTGGGTGTAGTTAAGATGTCAGTAAACTATGTCACCTGCTGTCAAGATGGCTGAAATCCAGTAAGTTGAACTCCCTGTTGTCCTGAGAGTGGTAGATGGTATCAACATCCTGGAGCAGAGATGCAGGGCAAGAAAAAGAAAGAGAGGAGAGATGAGAGGAAAAGAAACCAACTGTAACAGAGTCAGAGAGACATGGGACGCCAAGATAAAAAAGATCCTAGTTTTTTTTTTCCCCCAATTGCGTATAACATAGGAGTAGCTTAGCTCTAGTAAAAGCACAACAGACAGAAGCGGTTTTATACAGTCTCCTCACCCACTGCACTTCTTCTTTGCAGCCAATTCCGTTGTAGTCGCAAAGAGCTGCATAGGTCTCGGAAAAACCTCCTGAAAGATGGAGAGGAGAAGACAACAAATCAATCCAAACCAGACCATGACGGATCAGAAATGGCGGAGAAAATAAAATCAGGGTAGAGGACAAGTGAAGGAATGAGGAGGAGAAAGGGTCCAGGCCAAAGATGAAAGAGGAAGTCAGAAACGAACAAAAAAAGATAGTAAGCACAGAGACCGTGAGAGATTAGCTGTAAATATTGAGGTGAGATGAAAGTATTGCACCATGAAAGGGCATGTAGATTAATGGGATTACCAGCAGAAAGGGAGCACATCCAGAAACTCTGGTCTTCTGACCCACTTAAGGATGAGTCTCAAAAATGATTTGGTCTGAGTCAGTGAGGCAGCGAGCGGACAGCCTCTGAAGCAAGCGTGTGTCCGTGTGCAGTGTATATGCAAAAGTAGCAGACTCACCGCAGGTTTTCTGAGGCTCTAATGACGACTCCGAGTTTGGTGAAAACTTGTGGCTTCCATCGGTCAGGTCTCCCTCGGCCCGACAGATAGGAGGGCTGAAAGACAAGAGTGAAGAGGTTCAAACAGCAGCCAGGCTAGCAGCTCCGTAAAGCTGTACTCAGGCACAGCAGTGCTATGAGCTAAATGCTAACATCAGTATGCTAACATGCTTACAATGACAATGCTAGCATGCTGATGTTTAGCAGGTATGTTACCATGTTAGTTTAGTATCCAACATGCTAATGTTTGCTAATTAGCACTCAATACAAAGTAGAGCTGAGGCTGATGGGAGTTTGTTTCCCAGGTGTTTGGTCATAAAACTAAGTATTAGCCAAATTCAAGTTTGGACCTGAAGATGGCTCAAGATGAAAAGCTAAAAACATCACATTGCTTACAATTAATTCTGCAGGGAATCCAATCCAATCCAATATGCACCCATGCTGTATATATCTACATTTTTTATTGCACTTAAATGTTGTACAGTCAGTTATTTATGTGTGCAGTCATTTATTTGCACTAGTAATGTTATTCTCTCATGCTATTGTCGTTGTCATTACAATATTATAGGGTTTTTTTTGCACCGTTGTTATTTTCTTGCACTGATGTTTTTTCTTCCTGTCATTGTCAGTTTGTCTTGCACCAGTTGTGTGTTCTTTTTTGTGTATTTGTGTGTTTTTAATTTCTACTCTATATGCCCTTTAAATCGGTCTCTTGAATTGAATCGAATCCTCCGGACTTGTGGACCGAGCCCTGGACTTGACTGGCATGTGAAGTCTGTGATGGTGCTGGACCGCGAGGGGATGAAATGCAACAAGCGATGGAACTCAGAGGACCTCGTGTTTCCATGGAGATTAGTTGAGATTTCTGACCCTGTAACTCATTTACAAGTATTTTTCTGAACATGAATAAAAACCTTTGTGCATCTAGTCTTGCAGATTAAGCCTAACTCAAACCTTACTACATCAATAAACTTATACAACAAAAATAAAAACATTTTGAAAAATAAATACGTTACATATTATATTTATACCCTAAGCAGACTCTACTGGAAGCCTGCACAAAGTCCGCTTCAGGCCCTGTGTGCACTTGATGAATTGTGGATTTGGACAGCCCTCAGCACTCACTGCCTTCCCATGAAAGTGAGGTAAACTCTGGAAATTTTGATTCTGACAAACTGTGAGGCGCCTCCCCAGGGGGGGGCACAGGAGAGCTGCAGGGAGGGAGGGGTACTGAGAGAGACACATGAGGCAAAGATGCTGTTTGAAATGAGAGAAACAGGTTGATGCTGGTGTTCTGAAAACAACTGGAAGTTATTGTAGCTTGGCATGTATATTTGGCCCACTTATGAGAACGTTCAGCAGTGGCTGTGACACACAGCTTATGGAGACAATTAAGATACTTGAAGTAGCAAAATGTAGTCTTTTTTTTTTTTTATACTGAGAGTATTGTAGCCTGAAACTAAAGCAGCCAAACCAGAACATCAGAAATATGATGAACGGTACCTCGAGCTGGGTTCACTTGGACTGGCAGAAGTGACTCACCAAAGCTTCAGTGTGTGAACTGCAAAGAAGTGCAAGCTAATGATAGCATGTAGCCTTAGCAACGTTAACCTGAAGGGAAACTGTACCGCACAGAGACAGCAAAGGCAGTGCAGCTGCCTCCATGTTGTCTGAGGGGGAGGACACCACGCCAGACTTTGAAAACTACCTCACTAGAGGGGATATTGTGGACATCAGCAAAGTCATTAGGAATTATCCTCTGGGCACCATGAATGCCTGTACAAATTCAGTCTCGACCGGAGGTAGATCGACCAGCAGACTGACTGAAATTCTGTGGAGCGATGCTGCCATGATGGCTGAAACTGTTGCATCTTTCATCATCTATATGTTTTGTTTTGTTTGTTTTTTTTTTTAGGGAGAAGCACCGTCCCTGATTTTAGAGAAGAGGTGCTGTGATTAGAAAAGCCTCTGGTCCCAATTACAGGTTGGGGAAAAGGAGAATGGTAAATATTATGCTTTCCCTTCCCTAAGCTGCTGCTGTAGTGCCCTTAAGCAAGACACCGAACTCCCAGCTGCTTAAGTGGAGCACTTCAGTGCCCAAGAGACAGTGCAGCGATACGAGGCTGCTCCCAGGTGTGTGTGATTAAATGAGTGTGACCCTCCCAACTCTCTGCAAGCTTTCACACTGCAAAATAAAAATACACTCTCAGACAACTTCCAGTGAAATATGCCTGCCAAAAAAGTTAAAGAGCTAAAATTAGCTTATGGGTAGGAAACTAAATACAATTGCATAATAGTCTTAAATAATATCAGTCTCATTTGCATTGGCAAAATGCCAATTTGCAGCAGACTTGTTTTTTTTATTATAGCTGCTCCAGTCAGAAATCAGATGGACGGTGAGTCAACGTGTCCAAGTTTGAAACTGGTTGTCACATTGCCTTGGTCGTGAACAAATCCTACATGAACTGTAAAATTGGGTCCTTGGAACTCTGTTTGAAGCTTCCGCCACTGTAATCATAGAAGAAGAAACACACTCCTCAGCTTTCTGATTGTTCTCCTATACATTTTTTTTTTTTTTAAATAAAAACGCATCCAGTAAGCAGACAAGAGTCCAGTCCACACAAAGTAAATACTGTGTTCGTACATAATACTGTGCTGTACCTGCTTTGGCTTTTTGATAGGATTACACCGCTCTACTGTTGCATTCAACACACACCATCCTTAATCCCATTTGTCAACAAATCACACACACAACACCTCACCACATCCGTGACCTTAATCCCCACCTCATCTCGACAATCATCATCCGGCCCTGGAGCGCGAGCGTACGTGCACGTTGTCTCGATACTATCTGCATTATGTGCCTCAATGCGGCGGCACCAATCAGTTACAAGGCTGCACAATCAAACCCACAACTTCTGTTCTCCCCTCTCTCTTTATTCTGTTTAAATGTCCTCACTGGAAGCAATCATCCGGCATGGCCCTAATGGAAAAGAGCCATTCTGAAAGATGATAGAGTGCGGAGATAGCCTTGTGCAGGTCAATAGCCGGAGCAGAGTCAATCCCATTGCTCTTAGAAATTGTAGATGAGGGAATACACTCTGTCTTGCTTGCCTGCTCACACGTACATCCACATGACCATGGCAAAACAACATTTCAGGAACTTGAACTCAACTCTATCGAGGCTTCAGCTGTGTGCGAGAGGCTTTCTGACTGGAGGCCTGAGTCTACAGCTGCGTTAGTGACTGTGTGTTGTCCCGCTCGCTGCTTTCACTACATAAACTGCTTTAGAAAATGGAAAAAAAAAAGAAAAGCGCCGACACAATGCCTTAAGGTAACAGCCTACTCGGTGTCAGCTGGCCGATTTAATCCCAGTGATTGCTGGGTGTTAAAGTCTACTGTGACACAGAAATGGGCTGGATGCAAACTACAGCAATGCAAGAATGCATTTGGCTGCTGAGGAGGAAAAGTGCCCCTGAAAGTGAAGCTGCCAACTTGCCAAAGCACTGTCGAGTGCTGTTAACGTCGGCCAACTTGTCTTCGCTCCTCAACACAGACGATACAAAACCAAAAAGACTTGTTGTCCCCCCCCCCCTCACTCGAGGCGAGGATGCTCGGCGATGCTTACGCATAAATAGAGTTGTTGAACACTCGGGAGAGGGCGTAGTTGATGTGGCTGACCATGTGATCCAGCTGGTCCTGGGTCTGCAGTCTCAGGGAGTAGGTGGTCTTGTCTGTGTCAATGACGACCTGTAGTGTATGGACATGAATTTTTCTGTCATAATACTTTACACTGATGTGAAGGACCAAATGGCAAAGAAAAAATAGTTCTCACCTGGTGCTCTGGGTAGGTGTTCATTGCTCTGATTTCCAAGAAGTTGAAGGTGACCTCCACCTGACAACAGCAGAGAAACACCAGTGACACCTTGTCTAATACACGTCATATCTAATTTATGTCTTCTCACAACTTGTTTTCCGTTTTTCTTGATCTAGCAATATTGTATTCACCAGGGTAATTGCTGTGATCTGGTAATGAACACTTCAAAGAGGCCGGATGGGTCAAGAAACACGAGCAGTCAGACGATCAGAAGACCCCTAAGGTTAAATTCACCTAAGAGGAAAAAGTGAAACTATTAACTGTAAATACCAATGACAGGGTGCGGACCAACTCTGTGGCTTTGGTAAAATTCTGATATATCTATCACAACTTTGTGCGACTGGCTACCTGCGATGGGAAAGTCGACAAACAAGGACAAACAATACGATTCAAAATGAGGCTGTGCAACAATCAGTGCTACACGTGTCCCCAGGGAACGAAGGACCTCCGTGACTTGGCTGACATGGAGAAACAACCGCTGAGTAGGGCCGGGCAACAGGACTTTGAATCAATGTCACGATTATTTCAAACTTTTATCTCTATTATGATTAAAGAATAATTACTTTGGTGGTTATCCGCCTCTTTTTTTGAGCCATGCACTCTTCAAATTTCGGTAATGTGATTGAGTTGAGTTAGTGATGGTGTTACCTTTGGTATCCATGTTGTATTCACCACTGGCTGGTGTTCGTGACTGAAAACACATCGTCTCTTAAAGTTTTCAGACTAAAATGGGTCCAGAAACGTTTCCTTAAGTCTCTGTTATCGGGGCTTGAACACGCCGGAGTAGAGTGGACACCATCACTTTCATTTTAAAACATATTACCGTGTATTTAGCCTGAGGCTCAGTGTCTGCACTTGTGTCATCCAAATCTCCAGCTCCGCTTTGAGTGAATGTGGAGTAACGTTAGTTGGACGGGCCGGAGGCACGTGACTGACACAAGTTCGTTCATTGAAGAAAGTATTAACTGAATGAACCAACATTGGTGAGCATGTCTGTTCTGATCATTTTCTTCAGTCTATTGCTCAGACCTACTGCCGCGTCTGGAAGAGAAAATAATTTCCAAACACTCAGTCGCACATTCTGCCAGTTGTCCCATGATGGATCAACTGGAATCCACATTTGCCTCAAAAAAAAAAAGAAAACGGAGCAGATGTTTACATCCTGTCTGATCAATTCAGCGCTCGTGTTCCTTTCCCTGTTGGATTTTGTTGTAGTGGTGTCGCCACTGTCCCAGATCCCAGGAATTATTCTGGTGTGTACAATTTCACCATGGCTGACAAAAAATGGTAGCAAAAAAAACGATGTAAATAAGACTCAGACAGAAAAACCCTGCAGAAATAGTCTGACATTTTGGAAAAATACGCTTATTCACTTTCTGGCGGAGAGTTCGATGAGTAGACTGATGCCACTCACACGTCTCAGTTGATGAATGTGAAGTTACAGCCAGCAGCCATTTAGCTTAGCTTCGCAAGACATATTGAAAACAGGGGGGAAAGAGCTAACCTCGCTCTTTCCAAAGGTAATTAAATCAGCGTACCAGCATCTCTATAGCTCAGTAATTAGCACATTATAGCTTGTTTGTTTAATCGGCACAAAAACCAAAGTGTAAAACCATAATCAGCCGAGTCAGCCAGCTGCTGGCGCATATCGATCTTCTCATCCAACTCTCGGCAAGAAAGCAAATTGCCAAAATTTCTAACTACTGCTTTCAACTAGTTTTATGCCACCTGCCACCTTATCGTCTTCATTGTAATCATTATCAAGACTCATATCATTCTAAACCATCATCAGCACAGTCATCATCATTATCTCCTCTCTCCTGCTCTGAAAGTCGGCTGCTTCTCTGTCACATCTCTTGCGCATTACCATGAGATCAAGGCTGGCAAGTGAAAGCCATAAAATTTCAGTGAGAGCGGGGGAACATTTACCTTGGTGGGCACTTTGACAGCAAAGAGATACAGTCTCCATGTTGCCAGGACCTGAGGGGAGAACACATTCATTTTTCTGTCACAGAGCAGGAAATGCAAAATGCAAATCACAGCAAAAATAGCACAGCACAAACACCCTGTAAAAGAGAGCAAATCATCACTGCAGTTCATCCGAATGGCTCGTAAGTCATGCTAAGCACTCCAGACATTAGCAAGCTAATGATGATGTTAGCGCGTGTGTGTGTGTGTGTGTGTGTGTGTGTGTGTGTGTGTGTGTGTGAGAAAGAAATATTGTGGCGAGATTGCGAGTCATATGACAGTCCGATTTATCGCGCTGAAGTTGTGTTGATGGAACTAAGTAGCACTTATTCAACAGATGCCTCATCGCGTCAGAGAGGAAACTAATGCTAAAATAAAGGCGGGGGGAGGACAAAGAGGACAAAGAAGATGGGAAGAGTAAGCAAAAAGAGAGGTGTGCTTTCACCAAAAGAAAGGCATTACCATTTAAAAGTATCTGGGGAAACGTAAGAGACAGAAAAATTGTGAATATATTCACATTTGCCTATGTAATTAATCTCATTCATAATTCAAAAATCCATAATTAGCATACCCCATGCATGCACCGTGCATCTCTGTCCCTCCCTAGCACTCTCTCTCTCTAATGCTTGCCCACACTTTCTCTTTGCTCTTTTTCAGCTGCTTCTCAAATCCCATTCCTGGCTTGTCCATAATTCCCTCCCTTGCATCCCGTCATTCCTCTGATTTCTCTCTTCATCACCATGGAAATCTGCTCATTTTCCCCTCCATCTTCTTCCTTAATCCCTAATCCCTCCGTCTCCCCCCCGTGTGCCACAGTGCCCTGTCTGGTGTGCTCCCGCCTTAACACCTCACTCCATCCCCTCCTGCCCTCCACCCACCTCCTCCTCCCCAACTCCCTTGTCTCCTTTCCCGTTTCAGTTTTTCTATTCTTTTTCTGCTCTGTCGCTTTCAATTCCTCAAGGCCTCTCTGCGCTGAATGGCTAATGGCGCCCCGCTGAGTGGCGGTGAGAGGAAGAAAGAAAATGAAACATACAAAGAGAGAGAGAGAGAGGCAGAGAGATAGAGGAGGCGATGGAAGGACATAGACACCAGATTTTCCTCCTGATAATAAAGTCCTCAGATTCCCCCTCCAACTATACTTTACCAACCCCCGGCAAAACTGGCCTCACAGATCAGCCTCGTGTCTTAACTATGCAGACATCCATAACAGACTCCCACAGAGAAGAGACGGAGGAGAGGGATGAGGAATGAAAACAAGAGACTAAAAAGGAGGAGACATAATGATACCCCCACTGAGAAAAAAAAAAAATCTCTCTGCACTAAGCTGGTGGAGGGGGCTTCTCAGGAGATTGTTAGTCCAATCACCATTCCTTGACAAGTTTGAAAACTCTGTTATATAAATCCAGAAAAGGAGATGGGGGGGGGGGGGGGGGGTGATGGGACATTGAGGCAAAAGAGGAAAGAAAAAAAAAAAAGTGAAATGAGATGACATATACAGTGAGACAGTGAAAGACAGAAACTTCCTCTCCCATCAGAAGCCTTGCAACCTGACAGAAGGTCTCATCATGTAAACAGAGGCATCAATAATGCAGGTTCTCTGACGGGTGCCGATCTGATCCTCTGATGCTCAACGCGGCCCACTGCGTAGACTTTCTCCTCTCTTGATATATCATTTACAGCCCATTGAGGTATCATTAGAGACAATCAATACTCCAGTTATTTTTTGTCTACTTGGATGGGGGTGTGTGCAGCCATGAAGGGAAAAATCTGAGGGTTTGAACCATCGCAACAGTGTGTGTGTCCCCCCCCTTTAAAACTTTGAATGCTCCCTCGCTACAACCTCCCTGTGCCCAATTATCCCCCATAAGATCAAGAGGCTGTAAAAGCTGTTAGCATGCTACTCATTCTCACAGCTGTTTCAACATTTATTTTGTGATTTAGCCAAACTGCAGAATGAACCGTTGGCTGTTACCTCATAAACCGGCATCTGACACTATGCCAAATATGTTTGGGTTTTTATTTTTTGGTGGAGGGAAATGGTGCGGTATTTTTTGATGTTTAAAAACTTAGCTTGGAAAGAGTTTTCTTGCTGTTCTCAAAGACCAGCAGAGGGATGAGGCTTTATGATCATGTAGCATTAGCTGCCTGTGCACGTCATTCTCCTGCCGAGAGAGCGGTGAAGTACTGACGGATGACATTAGGAAATAGTGAAAAATAGTCAGAATCCTGCAGTTATACTTAAAACTAACCACATCAATATTTCAATCACCTTGACCAAGTTCTCCAGACATTCTGCGCTGAGCAGCAGCACGTCGTCCCTTCATTATCTTTCATTTCCAGATGTGTCTTAACAGATATCTGTTATCATTACCATAATTTAATGATTATAAAAGTGTTTCCCAACCAGTGGGAAGGTGTTGTAAGTGGGCCGACAAATCGTTTGCAAAACAGTAAAATTTTGGTGAAAAAGTTTTAAAGAATAAATGAACGAAAAAAAAATCTATATAATGTTTTTAAATGTTTTAAAACAAAATTATTAATATTTTAAAAATCATTTTTTCCTCCTTCATATTAAAGCCCTTCACTGTGTAGACTGTGGAGCTTTCTACACACATTTCAGTGAGCCAATCAGACGAGAGGCTCTGAGTCTCTGTTGTGACATCACAAAGGTACAGAAGTCCTGACGGCTCGTTTTAAGGCTCAGTTTCTGAATAAAGGCTGCGTGCATTTCTCCAAGGATGGAGCACTTTGAAACTTTAACAGTATTAATATAGAACCTAGACCTGCTTTATAATCAAAGAAGACATGGAAATCCCTCCTCATACATTATGAGACCTTTAAAACAAAAAGTAGTCTGAGGAAGCATAATTTGGCCTCCGTATTGTTACAGAGTCAGATGTGGGCCGCCCAAGTGGAGTTGGAAAAGGTTGAGAACCACTCGATTAGAATGATGAAAAAGCAATTTTCACTATCATAGTAATGTAGTTATCATTAAATGTGAACTAGGGTAAACTGGTCTGCCTTTCTAGATACAGATGAACTTTACTTTGAAGTCGACTTCAAGTAAAGCCAAGTCCTGATGAAAGGAGAGTACTTTCTCACCATATCTTTCAATTTAATTTTCAATCAAATATGTGGTAAATAATGTTCAATATCAGTTCCTGTATCATTTTATTATCATTGTGGGCGTCACTGGGTGTACGGCTTTCACAGTGTTGTTTATCGTTTCTCTTGGACAGAGCTGTGACGCCCTAGAAAAGTAGAACCTCTCCCGGAAAGTCCAGGCTCAAACAGTGCAGATGAATGATCTTCTCTGAACCTGGGTAACAGATCTAACAAGAAACTGGTCCTCTCTGAAGCATCAAGGCATGAGGATAAATTATTCAGCTATTAACATTAACTGGCACAAATAGCCAGAACTAAAGTCGAGTCCCACGAGTCAGAATCTTGTGCCCTGATCTGGCATTCATGTTACCCATTCCTCCACGGATCAATCAAAAATCCTGAAATCTGCAGAAAGAATCGTTTTCTGGCCAGGAAATCATCCGAGATGAGATGGTTGACCTTTCTGACCCGGTCAGCCGGAGTCACGACAGGTGACAATCTCACAAAGTGTCATGGGAAGTGGCTAAAAAGAGAGGGACTGGTAGATGAAGATGATGGGGTTGGGGTGGGGGGAGGTGGTGATGGGGGGGGGGGGGGGGGGGGGGGGTATGCAGAGGTGCCCTTGCTGTGATGGCACAGTGTCAGATGCACTAGTTCAAAGAGCCAGCCAGCCGAGCCCTGAAGCAGACTGCGAGGGTGGGGAGGGCGTGTGTGTCATACAGAGGGAGAGTGCGCGTATAGTACGTGCGCTAAAACAACAAATGTATCTCTTTCAGGACGTGTGTGTTTGCGCGCATACGCAGCCGAGAGGGCAGAGGGCGGGGGCTTATATTAATCATAAGCTGTCAGGCTCTGGGTCTGGCACTTCAAACGAGATGGTGCAAATCAAAGTGTGTCTCTGGGTCTTGTGTGTATGCGTGTGTGTTGCAGCGTAGCCTCCAAGGGAACAAGCTGAGGATCAGTGCCAGATTTGGCCACCCGTGGTATTTCTGGCTCGTCCACAAGGGCATTTTAAAAACACACACACCATATACACACACACACCATATACACACACACCATATACACAGTGCAAAAATCAGAAACATTCCGATACAGACATTTGCATAAGTCCGACATCCCAGTGCAGCACACACACTCAGTTTTTACTCTCACGCACGTATAATGATGCACAATAGCTTGCTAAGCTGGCTTTGGACTACACTCGGCTGTCTCTCTCCTCTCTCTCTCTCTCTTCCTGTCACACACTCACACTCCTTCACACACACACACACACACACACACACACACACACACACAGGCATCATTCAAGTGAACTCAGCATCATAAGAACACAACTCTGCCATCAGTTAATCTGTCAGTTTGTGTGTGTGTGTGTGTGTGTGTGTGTGTGTGTGTGTGTGTGTGTGTGTGTGTGTGTGTGTATTTGTGTGTGTGTGTGTTGAGTGTGTGGAAGTGACAGAGGGGTTTTGAAAGCACAGATGCCCCAGGTCCCGCTTTATAAGTGGACTTTAGAGTGGTTGAAAGAGAGTGAGGGAGAGATGGAGCCACATGAGAGGAAAGAAATGCAAAGCTCAAAAAAAAAAAAAAGAAAAAAATCTTGTTCCAGATTCTCACATAAAATCCAACCGGTCCAACGCTCCTAAATCAAAGAGATGGCAAGCAAGTGCGCTGAAACCCAAGGGACCTCTTAAAAGCAGGAGAAAAAAAGAGGAGAAAAACAGGGAGATAATAGGAAGAGGTTGCAGGGTTGTGCTAGAGATGGGAGGAAGAAATTAGTGTGGAGGAATAAGGGAAGAGTGGTAGAGAATGGGTGAATGGGATGAGAGGGAAAAAAAGGGGAGGAGAGAAAAGACAAAAGACACAAGCAGCAAGTGTGGGAGAGGCCAAAATGGGTGAGAAAAGAAGAGAGGGAGCGAGGGGAGGGGAAGATACAAGAGGACCATGGACATAATGAGAGTGAGGGAGGGAGGAGAGGAGAGAGAGAGGAAATGAATAGGATGGAGAGATAAAACGGAGGCAGAGATACTTTGAGTGGCCTTTCAAACGCTCAATCAAACTTCTTAGCTCCTTCTCATGCTCATGGGGGGGTCAGCAGTCACACTTCATAGACTCTCCGCCATAGGCTATCAACATGTGTTATGGTCATCAAAAGAAAGCACAGTCCTAATTACAGCACAGATCTCTCGCCACGCACCGTCAGATGGTAAATCCCACCTATACGTGCAGAGAGAACAACTCCACGCCGAGCATCTCGGAGGGAAGAATGAGGATGATGCAGGGGTAATGTTCTCCATTACGCAAGCATATTACACAAAAAAAAAAAGAAAAAAAGAAAAAGAAAAATGGGAGCGTTGTTGACAGAGGGAAAGAATGCAGGATTCTTGCCGCCAGCACGGGTTGTCTCAGCGTTATTGCTTTGTGCTCGGCTTTCTTTCACAGTCCAGTGAACAGTTGGAGCCTCTCCGCAACAAAGTGTCATCTGAGCCGGAAGCGAGGCCCAGTTTCACCGTTTAAAATGCACGAGTTGATTATGCAATTCAACGAGTGTCGCTCGCTTTTGACTTTGCTTAACCACCGAGCATGATTTTTTTAGTCGAGTTCAAAACTGGCCCAATTTTAGCCTTGGTGATCATGTATTCACTGTCCTGCAGGCTCAGGAGACCAAAACACGAACTGTAAACAGTGAATCTAGACTGGGACCTTGGTATGGGAGTCGCCACCATTCTTCCTCCGCAAATCGCTTCTGTCTGGCTTCATTGAACGGTGGTGATGAAGTCATAAATGCCAGACAAAGAGCCTTTGGAAATCTTTGCAGTCTGTTCAGGACCACATTTGTGTCTTGGCAGTGTGCTGTGGTTGCTCTCTGCACAAGTTTGAGGTGTTCAGGCACATTCTCCGAGAGCTGTCAAAAGGTGTTCAGGGAAATGTAGCAAATCAGTAACTGAAATAGATTAGGGACGATGAGGGAAGGAGGATTCAACAGAAGTAAATTACAATACTTATCGATTCAGTGGTCACTAATTGATTATGATTTATATTGTAAGAAAACCAAAGGGAGGAATTTTACCACAGTGTCAATGAAATCCGTCTTCAAATTTACAAATCTACAGTTAACAGATCTAACAAGGAAACACCTTCATATCAATTGGCCGTACATGTGTAGGGGAGAGCAGGGACGGTTTGACATGTCTGTCTGTATCTTGGAGCTCTTTTTAGCCAGTGTGTTCAAATCATAACTAGTTACATGTGTCTGCTAATAAATGGTGTAAGTGTCTCTGCAAACCGAAACACATGGTTTATCCTCAAACACAAGGAGTGAAATGTTCCAATTCACCTCATAGTCCGGGTTAGTTGTAACATATTCTGGGGCTCTGATAGAAGAATTATTAAAAAAATTTGATATTTGAAGTTTTTTATTCAACACATAAATTACTTTTTAACCGTCAGTCTTAGTAGTGATTGAACAAAATAAAACTGAACAAAACGTACAAAAATCAGCTTCAAATGCTTGTGACAAGTGACCTTGTATTGTTGTTACAACTAACCCAGACTCTTGTAGCCATGAAGTAGCTCACCTAAAAGCTAACCGCTAAAACATTAGCACTGACAACTTGCATGAAAGACATCTAAACCAAAACTTTTCAAATTTAAGTTTGTGGAGTTTAACTACAAAGCAGGCAATGATATCGCAAAAATAAATGAATTTTACCTCAGAATTAGTTTTTAAAACTGGCTGCCACATGGTGCTACGCTTCAAACTGAGCATGTGTAGAGTGAATCAGCGGATTCGTAACTCGTTCTTGTTCGGAGAAATTGGAAGTATTACAACTGACCCGTGTTACAACCGTCCCCGGTCTCCCCTATATCGATGAATGAAAAAGTGGACGCTTAATTGCAGACTGTTCTGGTACACTGTGCTTTTTTCTGTGTAGTTCAGTGAGACGGAGCTGGAGCTTAAGGCCCAAAATGAAGCAATGTAGATTTGGTTTCCCATGTTGTGTATGCTATCAAGCTCCACTGTCCTCTTCCCTTGTCAGACTGATTTATTTGAATCATTTTTAAAAGGTGTAAAGAGGCAGAATGGCTGAGGACAATCTGCTCAGTATCAATACTGTTACAGGAAGTCCTGGCTACATGTCCCCAGTAACTCAGAAGACAAAAGCAAATACTAGAGCGAGTCTGAAAAGACTTTTAATTGTTGATCATCTCCACAGCTTTGACGTTTGCAGCCTCTAAGATTTGTGACTCCTTTAATGTAGTGACACACAGGTTGAAATATTTTATTGATGCGCCTCCATAAAGTTGAAGCACAAGAGACAAAAAAGCATAAAAATTGATGCAACAGGAGACAAGACATCCCGGCTGTTTGTCTCAAATATGGATTAAGCTTCAAAAGCTGCTACATTTCCCATGATGCAACCATTAAAATGTCTTCATTCGACCATCTCTGCCTGGTACATGCACATCTTTCAGACCCTATGACTGTGTTTGTATAGAAAGTTTGGAAAGTTGGCTCCACAGCCACAGACAACATTATACAACCAATTTAACGTCAGTAGTCGAATGTCAGAGTTCTAACTATGCAGTCAAAGTTTTAGCAGCAGGGAATTACCTCAGTGTCTGGATAAACCAGTTAAGCACAAGTCAATGATGTAGTTTACACTGGACAGAGCACCGAGGAACAGAAGCAATTTAACAACCCAAAGAGTGATAAAAATTCAATAATTAAAAAGACGCATGGAGAGAAGATTGAAAACGCTAATTCATGCAGATGAAGTTAAAACAAACCCACAGGAGTAAAAGAAATGTAGCAGCTTGAAAACAAACAAAAAAAAGGTAGAAAAGATCAACAACGGCAACAAAATTAAAATAAGCAAAGACAACTCAGTTAAAGGAAAATTAGATGCATGAGGTTGAATTCAGGACATGAGGAAAAAAGGGAGCTTAAAGAAAGATACTGACGAACTACAAAAATCTTAAAAGCAATAACCTTTGTACTACTTTTATTTACTTATATTCATTTAGTCACAAAATGCTCAGTTATCCAGTACATGCAGCTACATTTGGGGATGGTATTAACTGCCAGCTGCTACAAATTTCAAGTCAAATCAATTTTATTTAGCACAAAAACACAAGTTCATCTCAGGAGACTGTACAGCCGGTCAATTCCTTGATTATCAGGTTCAGAATAGGAAGGCCTCTATTTTTAACAAAATGCTAGAAGCAGCAACAGTGAAATTATAACGATCAGAATGACTAGAATATTACTTTAATAAGAAACATACTGGGTTAGGTTACTTTATATGTACCCATAAGTAAATCTGATTTGCAGTAAGAGTCATCAATCTTACACATGCATATTTAACACAGCACAGACATCATGTGCACAAGGTAAATAAAAATGAATGAATTAAACATTGCCTCTATGCAGTGTTACTACACTACACTATGCTCTCTTTTATACTTTGTGACTATGACCCTTCGCCCAGAAGGAAGAGGCTGTTCAAAGGGTGTGAATCATCATTTACTTACTAATAAGAACATAAAGTATCATGTTAAGTAACTAAAGAGTTTCATGCATGAATGATTTTATGTGGAACAAAGCAACTTTCAAAGTGACTGTTGACCATCGGTGTAAAGATTCTGAAACCGAGATACAAACATACACGATCTCATACCACAATACAGGACGACGGAACCGCAACACCCCAAACACCAACCTGCTGCCACTGCTGCAGGTGCAGCCTGTTGAGCTCTCCCTTCTTTACTAATGTAAAAAAACTCCTTTTTCATTTCTCAATTATTTTTAGTTAATCCCCCCTGGCACAAAAAAACGCAGAGGTATGAACCAAACTGGATTTGGAGAATCATTATACATTACTTCCAACTTTTCTAAATATCATCCCAGCTGTAACCATCCCCCAAACCTGCACATCCACTAAGCACACAACAACAACCACCGTATCTTTACATGCACAGCACTAACTTGACCTCAAACCTCAGTCCCAGTGGAGTTTCACGAGCGGGGACTTCCACGTAACTGCAGGAACTAAGTGGAAATAAGCACAAGCGTGCTCAGGACTGTCAAACAGTGGCCGTCTCAGCCAGTAATAGGCTCATTATTAGAGGGAACCGCGGAGTCAACAGAGGAGAAAACGGAGCGACCGATCAGGATAAATAAGTGGCGGAAGAAACAAATCGGCAACTGGGGCATCAAACCACATCAGAGATTTCCTTCCTCCCCTCTCCCACTTCACTCCTTCCTCCATTCCCTTTCCTCTAGTGGGATGCCCACCCCTCTTCTTCCAATCACACCCACTCACTCCTCCCCCTCTGTCTCTCTCTCCCCTCTCTCTGCCCTTTGAAGATGCTTTGTTTCTGAGTTGCCTCTAATCTTCAAATAGGGTGATCTAATAATGGCTGTAAGAGTGTGTATGCGGTATGCAAGTTTGATGCACTGAACCATGTGTTTCTGTGTAGATGCTTCCTGCACATGTCAAACTGTGTGTGTGTGTGTGTGTGTGTGTGTGTGTGTGTGTGTGTGTGTGTGTGTGTGTGTGTGTGTGTGTGTGCGTGTGCGTGTGTGTGTGTGTGTGCGTGCACCAAGTGAGGGGAACATGCATGTTGATGCTCTCCAACAAACTGCCCTGGGTGCTGTTTGGATGTCATGCTGAGCCCTCCCTGGGTCTGTCTGAGATGGGTGGAGGGAGACAACCCTATGAGTGTGTGTGTGTGTGTGTGTCTGTCTGTGTTTGAGTGTGTGTGTGTGTGTTGCAGCATGATGGCTGGTACAGTCAACACACACAGACAGCTACATACCAGCAGTCTCCGCAGGGAAAACGGGGGTACAAAGAAAGAGCAAGATGTAGAACAAAGACTTTCATGGATAGAATAGTAAAGAAACACTATATACAACATAGTTAAAAACTCCTCTTTCCGCAACCTAAACAAAGCAGAGGAATTGAGATGAAAGCTACAATCCTGTACAGATTTGACCTGCTAAATCTATTGCAGCCGTGTGGGGGGGGGGGGGGTCCACATGAAAGTGAGGATAAAGGTAAGAGAAGGCCTCGCCTAAGCCTTCAGGCTTAGAAAAATGATTTTCAAGACTAAACTTCAGCTCCGTATTAGAGAGCAATCCCAGAACACTCAATTTACTTTAAGAAGCATGTATGATATTTGCAAGCATGGGTGAAGAATTAGTGGCAAGAGAGAGTAAGTGAACCTTTTGGAATTACTTGCATTTATGTAGATTTTTGTCCAAAAATTTTTGTTAAAATCTATTTTAACTATTAACACATAAATAATTGTACGCTTCTTGTCCATACCAAGCAGCAACCTCTGGGCCTGAAAAATGAAGCCAACACTAAAAAGTGCAGTTGTTCGAATGGCCACTTTGAGGCTCGGTCTCTACAGCTTATTTCCTCCTTCATGACAACTGTACAGGGGGTGGATTTTTATATAATTAACCCTTTTAAATTTTATTAATTAAAGTTAGGCATAATTACGAGCGTGGCTGCTTTGATTAGCTAGGAGTTAGGTGGAGTCAGGCTCTGCCAAGCTGTCAACGGCGGCGCAGCCCGCTCTGAGCTTCAAAACCGCTCTTCAGAGACCGATTGGTGACATGATGGAGGCTACGTCCATCATTATATACAGTCTATAGTCCATCTGGAATACATCACTCACAGTATATGCTGGAAAAAGTTTGTGAAGCCCTCGGCTAATGAGATGAACAAAAGCTAACTGGAGTCAGGAGTTTTCAAACCTGGAGTCCTGGAGGAAATGAAGAGAAACATCTGCTGATGTGAAACACACCTCACAAAAAGAGAAAGCTGAAAGGGTTACAAAGTGATTTCAAAGAGTTTAAATATTCATCAGTCCACAGTCAGATAAAGTGTTTATAAATGAGACGATTTAGTTCTGTGGCTACTCTCCCTGGAAGTAAGCGTCCAGCAACGACAGCTCCAAAATGCACAACGCAGAATGATCAGCGAGGTAAAACTCAGGCCCAGAGTTTATATGATATGAGCTGAGAGAAACTGTGTTTGTCTACATTTGTTGATATTAACATTTTAGGACCAATCAACGCATAAAACCAGGTAATTCAAAAAGGGTTCACATATTTTTTCTTGCCACTCTGTTTTTGTACATAACAACAAGAGAGACTGAAAAAAACAGTCTATTTACAAACTCTCATCTGTTCACCCTTCATACATCCAAACAAATTTATACATTAGAGTGAAAAGATTGCCTTTTAGAGGGGGAGACCTTGACAACGAGCTAGAATGAATGCCTATATCCATCTCTCTCTCTCTCACCCCCCCCCCCGCCTCCCTTCCTTTGAAAGAATTTGGAGCAGTGGCAGCAGCAGCAGCAGCCAAGGCCCATTTGGATAGTAAAAAACTCTTGTAAGGCAGAGACCTAATTGAATTGCTTCTGATGGAAAGAGGAGCTCAATACCCTTTTACAGGTTTGAGTAAAGATGGAGGGAAGAGGAAAGGGCATAAAGGGGAGAGACGGAGGGAAAGCGAGAGGCAACTGGCGTGGTGGTGGTGAGGAGGAGGAGGAGGAGGAGGGTGGTGACGGGGAGGAGAATAATCGAGATGGACAGATAAGGAGGGAGGGAGAGAGGAAACAAAGAGAGGAGATGACAAAAATAGAGGGGAGGGGTGGTAATGATGGAGATAGAGGGAGGGGGGAGGAGTTGGAGAGAGAGAAAGAACAGCAGAGATGGAAAAAACTGAGTGAAGTGCAGATTAATAGTTTTGATTTGCTTATCTGCTTGTCCTTTTTGTTGTTTCCATGGGAGGAAATGAGCTCGCTCTCGTGCATAGCAACTGATCAGTCACTAATGTGGCTGACTAATTGACAATTTCTCAATAGCAGCGGTGGCCTTGGCTCGCACATGCTCCTTGAACACATCACAGGCTGCCCACACACCCTCTGGCATGCACTCTCTCACACACACACACACACACACACACACACACACACACACACACACACACACACACACACACACACACACACACACACACACAGGTTTCTTCAGGAAAACAAAAAAACAATAGATGCCTGTGCTGTATGTACCCCACGTCAGGGTCACACACACACACACACACACACACATACACATACACACACACACTGATCTCTTGCCTGTGGCATTAAGGCCATCCTGCCACATCTAATAAACTCTGAGGATGGACTCAGTAGGCCATGGCATGGTGTCCACTTCACTCTGCTTAGGCAGCATCTGTCTTAAGCCTGATTTTAGACGCATCTGTTGTGTCTCAGGATGTGTAATCTGTGACTTCTTACGGCTCTTTCAATATGTCGCAATTAACTTCCATTGATTTCCATTTCGCCTGTAACGAGCCGCTGCCATCCTGTTCCATATTCAACACCTCAAACATTACGACGCTCCCTTTAACCACGACTATCTCTCTCAGGTGACCTGGTGTGACTGCAGAGCGATGGGGGGTGATTAGTGTGAGGAGTGAGGGTGTTGGCGTCTCTCACCAGAATCCTGTCCTCTGATTTGCCGCTCCTGGTGTCCTGCTTGACGGCTCGCACGAACTTAACAGCTTGCTTGTCCATCACCTTCCTGATGCTCTCTGGAGATGAAGAGCAGAGCGAAGACAAGGATGAAACGGGAGCACTAATTACACCATGTAAACATAACAGAAATGAAAAGCGCTGTCCTGAGATGCACTCAGAAAAACACAGTGAAAGGCTTTTCAAAGGGGAACTGTATGAATTCAAATGCACAGCTTGGTGACACATGAAAGTAAAACCAGAGTAAATGAGTGGAGAAGGGTAAGGTCTTTATACCTCACTGCATGAAGCCAAATGGGTCATTTTTCTTTGTGTAAGATATTATTAACCATCACTTATTAACTATAACACGAAGCCAGGAGTTACTGTTCATGAAATAAGAATAACTTTGCAAACAAAAACTGAACAGAGCACAACAGAAAACAATGTGGCTGCTGCTGTGACAAAGCTGTTCAAGTGACTACAGTGAAAAGTAACCGTCAGCAGATACTGATAAATAAGAAAATGTTGTGCACAAGTGGTTGCTATGGTGCTCAAAATTCTACCAACAGCGCAATGCAAGAGTATAAAAGTGGAAACAGTGAATACTAGGACAGCAGTGACTAATGTGGATCAGGCTAAAACCTCCTGCCCTCATCAAGGCGGTGAGACCGATCAAGTGTATCTGACGGGCGCATCCCTAAGAAACATGACAAATATAGACTGAATGTTTGGGAAGTTTGAAAGTTAGGGATATACGAGTCAAATTTCTCTCTCTAGATACCGAAATAACTAATAACTCAATTCTGTGTCATTTCTGATGCAGATTACCTGCACAATACTTCCCCAAACTTTTACATCTTTACACTGCACTATGTAGAACTTGTGGGAATCATTTGTATGTAAGGTAACGTGGGCCAAAGGATTTTCGTGCCGCTAAAAACTGAGTCAGCAGACTGCTGTGACAGCAAAAACAATGAATTTCATAATGACACTGACAGAGACACTGTGCTCACTTCATACAGTCAGTATCAGAGCGGTGTATCAGACGGCATCATCATCAAAACACAGCAGAGACCTTGATGGTTTATTCTCAACCTTGAAAACAGCAGTCGATGAAGCAATCTTCATTCAAGGTCTCACTTACTCCTGGAGCTTTTAACTGAATCAACAGGTAAAAGTTACTCAAGGTCAAGAATGAACTGTCAGGATCAAGATGGACGATAAGCCCTAAAAGTGATCACAGTACTAATAATGTTTATTATTTATATCTGGAGAGCACTTTACAAAAGTCAAATTAAACTTCTTCACAACAAAAAATCAAGCTGCAAAACACTTCAAATAATAAATAATAATAAATCAAAAAACCCAAAATCAAGATGATTGTTTTAAGAAAGTAAGCCGTAAACATCTGCAGTTTGAACATCTGCAGTTACATGACAAATTCAGCAGATGATGAAGACCATGTGATACCATCAAAGGTAGAGCTGAAACAATTAGCTGATTAATCGAACAACATTAAATCAATCTAAAACTGTTTCGATAATTGATTGTTAAAGTAAATCTTTTTAGCAAAAATGCCAAATAGATGTAAAATATTTGCTTATTCTTTTAGCCTGATGTAAAAGTAGGCTTCAAGAATTAATCAAAATATTCTCAGAAACGCAGCATATCTAAATCACACACTGAAGTCCTTTGATGAAATTTCATCAGGAAAATAATCAACAGATTAATGAATACAATCGTTCTTTGCAGACCTATAGTCAAAAGTGACAAAAGTAAGTAAGTGGACCTTGAGTGGAGATTGTTTTGACAACGAATAAAAGGGTTCAACCCTCCAGTCGAGCTCCAGACACATTAACAGTGCCAAGCTGCAGTGATTGTTCTGTGATTGATTGATTGCATTGTTCTGGAGGATTGTCGTGGCAACAAACCTTAATAAGACATTTTATGTTGGGTTTGTTTTATATTTGTCACCCACTTGTAAATTGTTCTATTACAGTGACTGTCATTAGTAAAGTCAGCTGGACATCAGAGCATTAGGACTTGGATTTAGGACACTGGCAGGGGACACTTTTTGGATGTGCTCCTTTGGATTGTGTTATCTTTGAGCTTTTGTTTGCGATCTTCCATTCAAATGTGTGTTCTGTTTGTATGTAGCTGTGAATCAGAAACTGTGCCCAAATCCCAGTGATGTCACCACGATGCTGTCACCATGTCTTGGGAGAGAGACTGGTGGATTATTCCTTTAAAGTCAGCCGCACAGGGGTGAAGCTTCACAGAGACAGCTACAAAGACACCAACACAAACATGAGGACAGGCAGACACACGTGCGTGCGTGCACGCACACGCACGCACACACACACACACACACACACACACACACACACACACACACACACACACACACACACACACACACACAACCTCTAGCTGAAGAGGACTCATAACTGGGCTATTTTTAGCCTCAGAGAAAGAAAAGAAAAAAAAAAGCAGCCCAGCTCATCTCAATGGAGCCAAACACAAGATCAAGAGCTGCAGTCTTCGGGGGCCTCTACTCCACCATGCCAGGCGACCCTGCTGAAGCGCACTGAACCGCACCACAGGCCTCCTCCATAACAATCCGACTGCTGCTCACAAACACAATGTCAACCTATATCTCCAGACTGCAAACACACACACATATATGCCTGCGAGCTGTGTGATATTCACAGTCCACAATTTCAAGCGGGGGCCACCCATGCTAAATATGCACTCATGGAGCCCGCCTGATGGAGATACAAGTGTCATGCTGTGTCACGATGCTCCATTGTGTCCGTCTCCAGACTCTCTCACCGCTGCACACACTCATAATTCTCACTTTCCACATCCAGCAACAACCATGAAGTTGGCTCTCACACTTGAGTGAGCCGCGGCAGATGCAGGGAGGACGAGGCAGGGATGGGATGGTGTGGGGACGGGGATGGGGATGGGAGGGGTGGTGGTGGATCACACCAGCAGATCGACTGAAGGATCAGCCGCAGACAAACACAGAGTTATTGACGTTAAGCTGGGTAAGACCCAATCACTTAAACCTTTTAACACACTCTGTGCCCCCCCCCCCCCCCCCTTAAGGCCTGCTGGTGTGACCTCTGCATTTGCTCCCAAAGGAGTGAAACAAGGCAGGAGGGAGGGGGGGGAAAGCCCCTTTTCTTCCTCTTCAGTTCCTTCATATCCTCACTGCTCTCTTGACACTTTGATGGATTTACTTGTGAACCCCCCCTCATCTAGTCCTCCACTGACAGGTGTGGTAATGGCCTAATGCTGACTGGCTTTTATCACCAGGCCAGACAGAAGGGGCTTGACCAGGTTGAGCTGGTAAACAGCAGGATTTAACGTCAGGATAATTAGCAGTGAGAGAGACACACCTTCTTTAGCACCTTATCATCCAAACATGTTGAGTGTGAGTGTGTGTGTGTGTGTGTGTGTGTGTGTGTGTGTATTGTGCTGTCCAATCTCCCCGGCAGAGAGGCTCAGCCTGTGTGCAGCTGAACCCATGCTGCACGCAAAGCGCTCCCAGTCGCACAATAACTCCCACGCACACAGGGAGCAGAGAGGAGAAAGAGATGAAAACTCCTAATGAATAAACACATCAAAGACACACATGCTTAACACTTATCAAAAAAAAATAAATTCTCTGACAGCACTACAGGACGCATGTGCCATGCAGCTCTTTATGCCAAATCAATCCAAAAGTGAACACTCTCGGTTGCGGAGATCGGAGGGGTTTACAATCTTCAACAGCCATTAACTCTGCTTTTTGCCTGGGGAGACATTTCCAGCGCTCGCCTGCGATGATAACTCCTTTCAAATCAAACGCACTGGAAAGCGGCGGTTTAAAGAGCAGCCGAGTAAAGAAAAACTCACCGCACGCGTCTGATAACAGCTCTGCCTCCTCCTCCTCCTGTCTTCTCGGGATGCTTAAAGGTTAAAACACACTTTCCCGAAAAAAAAAAAAAAAACTCCTGTTTGGGCTCACCTGTGATTTCCCTGCTGACGCTGACAAAGCCCGCTGCTGTGGTCTCCTTTGAGGCCATGGTGCGCTCCTCCCGCCGGTCCGGCCCCTTCTTCTTCTTCTTCTTCTTCTTTTTCTTCTTCCTTCTCTTCTCTCTTTCGTCTGGTCACAAATGTCCTCCCTCAGACTCTCTTCTCTCTTCCGCCGCCCCGTTTCTATTTTTTTTTTTACCTCCCTCTGCGCCTGCAGGTGCTCCGGGCGCAGCAACAGCCGGTACTGAGTGATGCGAGCCGATGCTGTGGTGCGCACTGGCAAAACCCGAAGAGCGCCTCCGACTCCAGCACTCTAGCAAGAGGGAGAGAGAGAGGGAGAGAGAGAGAGAGAGAGAGAGGGAGGGAGAGAGAGAGAGAGAGAGAGAGAGAGAGAGAGAGAGGTTGAGTTTATGAAGGGTTAGAGGTTCTATGAATTTAATTGTCTGATTGTAGTCATGGCAGGGGGGTTACATTCAGTGGGCCCCAAAAGAAAAAAGGGGCCAATGACACAGTACAGACCTGAATGCAAAGGCATTAGGGGTCCAAATGTACATGACAGGTGCCCTGTAGTGTCTCTAATTATTCACTTGTCTCAGCATGGAAACAAAACAGGATGGGTTATGTTTTTTAGCAGGGGATTATTTTTTTATCATCGGTTATATTTCAATTTATGTCATCTGTGTAAAATGCAGGAAAAATTGTGAAAAATGACCATCACGATTTCTCAAAACCTACAAGTGACATCTTCAAATGTCTTGTTTTACCCAACCTTCAGTCAAAAGCTTAAAGATACTGAATTTACGATCATTTTAAAACAGAAAAACAGCAGTAAATCCTCACATTTGAGCAGATATGTGAAAATGTTTGACAATTTTGTGCTTGAGTTTAACAGCACACCAATAATCATGATGGCCAAGGATTTAGCCATTGTAAAGGGGATTGCAAATGATAAACAATAAACAAGACACATTGTGTCATACTGTATTGATTACCAGTGGCAGCAATGATCAGTCAGAAAGGGCCAGTTATAAAATCCACATAGAACAACCCAAAGAAGTCTCGGAATGACAATAATCAATCAATAAATTGTTAATCAATCAGACACAAAACACTATTACACCTGATGTAAGTGATGATGGTGAGCCAATCCCTGATTTACCAGATCCAAGCATCATAGAAGTTAAGCTGTACTTTTAAAGAGTTGAAAGGTTCAAATTGTTCTCTTTATGGAGCCCAGATATTAAAAGAATATATTATATAAAGTATGAAATGAATAATTTGCATTGCATTAAAATATATAATATAAATTAATCAACAGGTCTTGAAACAATTAATGTATTCATTTAAATTAAATTCTTTATTTCATTACAGACATTGTTTTTTTTTTTCCAAAAGTTCAAACCTTTCAAATACAGATGTTTTTATTCCATAATAGCATTTTTCCTAATAACATTTTATATTTGACACTTTTCATGACAGTGTAGTTGTCACATACCTTTGCTGGCTGCTGCCTTTCAGTCAGTCTCTTAGCCGGCTCAGCGACCCTTACCAAAACTCAGCCAGCTAGCTAGAGCAACAACAGTGCTAAAGTACTTCTGAAGTAGAAGCTGCTGATGTAAATAAATGCAGTGCACACTTAAACACAAGCTAAACTACAGTGACAAACATCTCCTTTATTTAGCTTAATAGGGCTTCACATGCTAGCTACCTAACTAGCTAAATACCTGTACTAAAATGAAGAGCCAGTGTTAGCCGCGGCAGCTAGCTGTTTTACCCGGGCATGTCGTGACTCTAAAGATGTTCTCAGAGAAAGACACAGCGAAAAACCGTCGCGGACCTGTGTCCGAAATATCTTCACTCTTCATTCATTCACTTAAATTCACTTTAAAAACGATTTCGGACGTAGCCAGAGCGTTTTTGGTTGTTGATGTTGTTGTTGTAGCCAAAACTATCTTTGCTAGTTCAGTTTGTTAAACGACGGGCGGTGACAGTTGTCACGTGTCATCAAATACCGGAAGAGCATTCTGATAAAAACCATACTATTAACATAAACATATATTAATGAAATAAGTTTACTTTACGCAGCCTGTTTCTTGTTTCGCTCTTATGCAAAGTGGGCTGCGCGGGCTCCTCTTCGGGAATGGCTGCTGTGACTGAGGGGGCGTGGTCACCGCTGCGGCCGCAGCAACTTAAATTGCACCGTCTGTCTAAAACCATAAAGATAAATAAGACCAGTCAAAAACATAATGAAACTTAATGAGGTTAACAGATCAAGATTTTAAAATACCCATAAATGTCAGCAGCCACAAGAGCAGATTTTTCCGAAAAAGACCCAATTACGATTTTAAATCAAACTGCAGAAGGTTCCAGGCAGAGGGAGCAGCATATATAAAACTCCTTCTGTAATGGAGCGGTCTAATCACCAAATGGAGGTCAGACCACCTCACTTTTTTTTTTTATTTCCTTCTGGACTGGTGATGACAATCTGGACATGATGGCCTCAAATCTGTCTGTCAGATGGAAAGAGAGGTGAATGTTTGTTGTCTGATTTGAATATTCATTTTTCCAAGGATTCACATGGATTCCTGTGTTCCCCTATATCTGCTTTTTTTTTTTTTTTTTTTACATAAAATAAGAAATTCTTTATTTGAACACTATTTAAACTATAGATCTTCACAGAAAAGTAATGGTTTTATTATGACAGAGCAGAGAGATGATTTGATGCTTTTGATAAATGTGTTTTCATGGCAGTATTTCTGTAATGACGTGAGAACATTGAAAGAACGGAGCCATATATCAAACAGTTTCATTCAGTGGCTTTCTCCTCCGAATCGCTGTGATAGGATTTGGGATGGAGAACTGGGAGGCCAGGTTGAAGCTCAAGCTGTAAGTAACAATGATATATGAATCACCCACTCATCTGAATGGCTGCTACTTGTCAATGTCATCGCTTATGCAGCACAGTTCAGCTGTTTTTCATAGATGCAGCCAAAATTATACCAGAATTTTAACTCTCGTAGTCCTATATATCAGTTCTTAATATGACAAATGTGCTCATGAAGACACAAATGAATGGGTTGTGGAGGGCGCAGCTGTCTCGGGTGTCATTTCCAAAAACTTCCCCTTAAGGGACCACAGAGCCATACGAAGCATGCTTTATGTATATTTGCGCATGTGTGTGTGAGAGACCTTTGTGTCTGTGACTCACTGATATTACACCCTGATGAAAGAAAACCCAGTGGGGGGCATTCTTCCCCGGGTGGGGGCGTCGAAGGAGAAAGGCGGAGTTTGTAGGGCGAGAATAAGAGGTTTACAGTCTGGGAGACCGTAGCTGTCTTCGGTTTTCATGGGGTTAAAAACTTCAACACTGTTCAAAGATGCACTTGAAAGGACGTTCCATTATTTATTCATCAATGTCGAACCTCATAGATACGAGTCGAGATGCTCCATATTCCCGCAATTACTTGTCTGTCTAGGTGCTGTATGTGCATGAATCTGCTTACATAAAACAAAGGGGCTGCGACTCAGGCAGCAATTTAAAGCTCGTGCAAAAAAAGAAAAGAAAACACTGAAAATCTGTTTAGTGCTCCATCTTCTGCACACATTCAGCAGTCATTTGGCAGACAATAACTACACAAGACAACACAACATCTGTGCATAGGAGAAGCAAACACAATCCACATATCACAGAAACACTTAGAGAGGGAGTGAGGGAGAGCGAGAGAGAGAGAGAGAGAAGAGGAGGGGTAACACTGTATAATACACTGGCAGTCACATCCACTGTAAAACTGCCAGCGGATATAAAAGTGTTCGCAGCCTCTGTCTCACTGTTCTTCCCGATGTCAGTAATAACTCAGGATGATGCTTCAAAGCAGGCTTTTCGATCTGCTCCCAATATTCACTTCAGGCTGGGTTCTCCTCAGGGTGGAGAATGTGCTAGATTAACACATCTCTCAGGCTGTGCAACAACGCTGTAATACACTGCCCTCATCAGGCTGAATACAGTAAACATCGATCCCATATACAGGAGTTCATCATTCATGCAAGAAGCAGACTGTTACTCTGTACTCACACATTCTGAACTGCAAGGTTGCGTAAATAAATCAGGATGTGAGTGGCACGGTTTCTGTTTAACAATGAAATAGTTACTGTGATTGTACCGCAGGGGTGGAAGAGGTGGTCAGATCTGTTTTTACTTAAGAAAAAATACATAAATGTAAAAACACTCCAGCGAACGTGAAACTCCTGCAATCAAAATCCAACTTAAAAAAAAAAAAAAAAAAAAAAAGTATTGTCAGCAAAATATACTTAAAGTATCAAAGGTGAGAAAAATAGTCCCTGTTACATTTTTAGATCATTACTGATGCATCGATGTGTAGTACTGAACAGTTCCAACTGGTTGAAATGGAACGAGTTTGTAGTTTAGTCCAGTGGTTTCCAGTGTTGCCAGATTTAAGAAACTAAACAACATGCAGGACTTTTAAAGGTCCCATGTTTTACACTTTTCTAGTGTTTAGTTGGGATGCTGGGGGCATTCTTGAGGGTGGTGACTGCTTTGTGGTTTTAAGGCTCAGTTTTTGAATATGGCCTGTGTTCATTCTGTCCTGGATTGTACACTCTGATACTTTCACAGTATTAATACAGAATCTAGACCTGCTCACTTTCTACAATATGGGACCTTCAAAATCAAACTTCAATACGGCTAAAATCCTCTCTGTACTTATTATACGTTGATAGATTGCTAAGACAAAGTGTTGCATTTCCTTCATTTTCTTTTCTCTGTTATTTTTGTTGTAACTTTATTATGTAGAAAATGTATATAATTTGTTATTGTTGGTCATGTCGGTACTGTGAGAGCAGCAGCTGTCCCATAAGCTTACCCCGGTACATTTACACTGATGTGGTCGACATCAGTGGTGAGTAATGTTCACAGTCCCATAATAAATGAATAAATAAATAAGCAGATAAATAAATTGACCCAGTTTATATTTATACATACGTACAGATATATATATTCTGTGGCTGGATACAAGTCTCTAAGATTTACCTCTAGTTCTTTGGTTTAAAAGTGTAACTCTCTTTCAAAAATCTTTCACCAGGCAATTTGAAAGGAAAAAAAGGTTTAAGCCTCTTTAAAATGTTTCGTGTGTCACGTGAGTCACTTTGTGTTCAGTCTGTTTAACTCTAAGCCTCGTCAATCTCACCGACTTTCATTTCATTTCACTGGTCAAACGATACAAAAAGTAAAGCCATCCAAAACTATTTTTAACTGCCCACTAATGTAAAAAGTCAGGCAGCACTGGTCAGGGCCCCTTCCAAAGGGTCACAAGGTAAATCTGAGCGGTTGTAAAGTGGATAAAGGGGCAGCGAAGAAGAAAAAAATAAAGATGCAACACAAAATTGTTGCTGCCAGTATACTCATTAGAAATGCTTGAGGGTTATCCACTAACTCAAATACACAAAGTGTAGTAAAAAAGTACATCCTTTACCCCTTAAAAAGTACAAGTATGAAGTAGTGGAAATGCTCAAGTAAAGCACAAGTGGCTCAAAATTGTACTCATGTATGATAGCTACATGAATAAATGATGCTCCTTACTTTCCTGCATTGCTATCACACCAGCGTTTTCACAAATGGAATCTCTGGTTTGACTCCCATCTATTTTGGGGGCATCCCGCGAGCATAAATTTTAGCTGACCTTCACAGCAATGACTCTGCTTGACGAAACCAAATCCACAGCAGCCAGTTGCTAAATGAGCCTGCATACAGATTAAGGGGGAGTGTGAAACAGCTGGCTACAGCTGGAGACAGCTTGAGTGCCTGCATGTACTGCACTCCACCAGAGGCTACGCACTCTGCTTTGTCAGGGTTCCTGCTGATACAAGGTTTTATTTTGTCTGATTCCTTTCTTCACCGCATTGGCGGCTCCAGAGGAAAAAAAAAATGGACAGTAAGTCAGCGAGTTATTGGGAGTAACATGGAAGATCACTTTTAAGACCGGAAAGTGGATAACAGCACGAGCTGAACTCTGTGGCTTTCTATTTCATGGCTCCACTGATCTGTTGCACACCAAAAAGCTGAAAAGAGTATTGATTGGACATGATGCCTGAAGGGCTTCGCTGTGCTTTTCCAGACGTCTTTGAGGTCTTAGATGTCTCAAAACAGGCGGGTCTTGACATCATGCCAGAGTGGGAGGGGGGATGAGACCTGAATTAATGTCAGTCAGGTCACTTACATCAAGGTTTTAACCGTTTACTGCAACGATCACTTTGGGTTTGTTCGTGCGGCTCTGCCCCTGAAAAAATAATTGAGATGGAATAACAAAGACTGTCTCTGAGCTCACACGCCGTCCAGCGGATCCTTAACAATAATTCAACAATTCATTCAAAATATTCGGATGATCATAGTGAGAAAACGTCCTGAAATCACAGAAATCCAAACACTAATGCAGGAGGAGGCTGAAGAGGTGCAGGAAGCATCAGGCAGTGGTGTAGCTGCAGGAGATGGTGCTGAGCATTAGAGTGTGCAGAGGGAATGAGGGCAAACACTGTTTATATTAGGTGAAGAGCAATAGCTGTGGTTGGACATTAAATACCATTAAAACAAGTGTGCGTGAAAGTTCATTCTGAACTTTGGAAGCAGCAGTTTCCCCTCCGGATGGATAAAATGCTGCTTTAAATTGGCTCTGGTGTGGCGTTTCTACAGCAGGTTTTCACATCATAGATACTGTATGTAAGTTGCATATTGGACCATGACTGTCTTCCAGACTAGTTGTGTCACAAAATCCTGCTTGTAGAGCATATACGTCTGAACCTCAGATTTAAGGTGCACACAGAGAAACGTCCCCCTCTTCAGCAGCTGAATGAAACGAGAATTGTGATCGCGATTGTGATCTCAGCAAAGTTGCAGAAAATATGGTCACAACCTCCCCGTCCCGAGTAACAGCATTGAATAATGGCCAGAAGTGTTTTTGCAGAATATTATGATATCACAGTGAATTTGTCCTTTTGGATACAAAATGCCGTCACTTCATTTTATCCTTGCAGACGTTTGAGTTAAGTTGTGTCATAATTAATGTATGAATTTATGAGTTATGGCCACAAATGTGTTTTGTGAGGTCCCCGTGACCTTTGACCTTTGACAGCCAAATGCTAATCAGTTCTTCCTTGAGTCCAAATGGACACTTGTGCCAAATCTGAAGAAAATCCTTCGAGACATTACTGAGATATTGTGCTCACAAGAATAGTGATGGACAGACAAAATAAAAACATAATGCCTCTGGTTCTGGCTGTCGCCGGCTCGAAGTCATAAAAACAGCCCTCTAAAATCAAACTGCACATACATCATTCTGCACAGTGAAGCTCAAACATCCGAGTGAAGGAACAATGAGCAGAGCACATTTTTGAGTGGAGGGGGACTTTAATTTTAAGGTCCACTAACCTTTTTCCAGAGCTTACAGCCGCATCTCAGGATCTTTATGCTCTGCTGTCATGGATGTAGCTCATGTGATGACGACTGAGCTATCGCCCTGACAACTAATTCAAGTCCATCTGTTAATCGACACTGAGTGATGTAGTTGAAAGCGCAGTAAAAAAAAAAAAAAAAAAAAGTAGTAGGTGGATTTTGAGTTAAGATTTCTTCAAAACATCTGCGCTGATCTAAACTACTACATGGTTCCATTAAGATGCCTTTTAATAACAGCAGCTCAGAGGTCAGACAATGTTGTAATCCTATTTCCCTTTCTTTCTTTAAAGCAACTATTATCAATTTTTTTTTACAACGTATTAAATGACCATATGAAAACAATGTGTCAGCGTAAAAGCAGTCACTCGTCTTGATGAACCCACAGAGAATTATTACCTGAATCTGCAGCTCCTCACACTCACCTCTCTCACGGCCATTTTCAGCCGTAGCAGGAAGCTGCTGTCAGCGAAACAGCTCTAAAAGCCCTCAGTACACTGCCTGCTCAGCACCAGACATCAGACACACAGCGGGCAAAGAGCTGGTGAACAAAGTAGGTGCAGGTACAGAGCCAGATAATTCCCCCAGGAGAAGGAAGAGGCCAAAAACAGAGCAAAAATAGAGTAAATACTGGACTTACATTTATCATGTGGAAAACAACTTGGCTAAGTTCAGGCAAACATCGTGTTGTGGGTTAAAATAAGTACAGTGTTAACGTCCAGTGCATCCACCCTGACCTCCTCCCTGCCCAGACAACACCTGACTTCCTCCTTTGCAGGGCTTTGTCACTTGAACATAAACATATTGTGTCGGGGCATTTGTCGAAACCAAAAGATGCATATAAAAATGGAAGTCAACTCCGGTTCTGGAAAATGAAGCAGAAGCGGAAATGCAGTAAACCTTCATTCTATCTAATGACCATCAGGGGGCGACTCCACGGGTTGCAAAAAGAATTTCGATGGTATAGAAGTCTATGGGAAAATGAAAATGAATTAACTCAGTAAATGTTTTCCTAATGTGTTTACGGTCTCAATCACTAATTTAAAGTCTACTTCAATACAACATGATGCTCATTTTTCAAATGATGATTCCATTTAAAAGAAAATAGACGATAAAGCAGGGTAAGTTTGAGGGCCTGGCCGTGTGATTGACACACAGGGCGACCTGCCTATCAATCCTGACAGAGGTGGAAACAACTGATGCTGTCTCACACAATTGCTACATGTTGCTTAACAATAAAACATAACTATGAGTCATCAGCTGCTTGCACAAACAACCTGTGTGGTCGTCTTTTATGAGAGAACAGTCTCATAAATAATCATCTGTTTGTTAATAACATTCACTATGTCAACTTAAAAGCTGCTGATTTGTCAGTGGTGTGTTCACAGCTTGTTTCTGCTGCCCCCAGGTGGCCAATAAATCAGAATGAAGGTTTCTTATACTGGAGCCTGATTGAAGAGAGGGCAACAGGTGACTCACTGGAGCTCATTTCAAACCACCACCAGTATTGCTTATTTGTCAACACCCAATAGTTACTAGATGTGGCAATTTTTAGCAACATTTTTTCTCATGAAACGTTGCCTATAGTGACAAACCTATTGATTTTCATCAACCTTTGCAGCTTTCCCTGGAAGACAGTCAATAATACTGATTCTCAGCTGTGCTCAGTGAGTGACAGAGTGTAGGCTTCTTCTTGTTCTTCACTTGGCAAACACAGCAGCCAGACCGAAAGTGTTGCAGAGCACACACAGTGTGAGGAAAACTGCAGATTTTCCTCTTCTGTGTACCAGAGGGCTGCGTTCACGGTCCAGCAATTTACACTTGCTTAGTCTTGTTAGCAAGTGTCATCATTGACTGGGTGTTTTGTGTTCAACCAGGCACAACGTTTGTCTTCATATTCATAAAGCAGCAGTATATGTCTGTTTGTGCTCAGAAGCCTTAGGGTTTATATAAAAATGAATTTCTCTGGATGGATTTTTTTTATCTATCGTACTCCACTATAAGAAGGTTATCCGATCATTTCCATCCATCTGTGTTTGTTTTCTTTGTCTGTGATCAACATATTTGGAGGCTAATTGGCATGAAATTTGTTGTACATTCACACTCCCACCAGGAAATCACCGCCATCAGGCCATAATATGGTTACTCTTATATAACTAACATACCATCAAAGGCTTTTTCCACTATCACTGGCAAAACAAAAGCCCAAAATAAAATAGATTCTTTTCTATCATGCTACTGTAGAGTCATGTACATTCTCACCTTTGGAATGTGTTGAAGTCTTTTCAGTAGAGTCAAGACCCTGATGACCTCTGTGGGATTCACCAGCAAAGCTTTAAACTGTAGAAAAGTAACTTATACAAGAATAAAATTCACGTCCTTGAAAAATATCTGTTAGAAAGCGAATAAAGCAGGGGACAGAGTGGTTATAATGGCTTAAAAAGTTAATAAAACGTATTCAAGCATTAGGTTTTTACAAGGCAGGAGAAAAACACCACATTGGCACAGCTTGCATTAGCAGAGGGTAAGAGTTTAAGAATTACACAGTTAAGCACACTCCATTTAATTCGACAGCATGGTATTGAAATAGCTGAAGTGGAAGAGTGGGCAAATGTTTATGCATTTAAGGACAGAATTCATGGGTGTGTGATCAGTGACTGTTGCGGTGCTGCTCATCAGCACAGTGAATACCACATCCACCTTACAGTGGGTCATTACAACTCCAGCATGATCAAAGTCTCTCATGGCCTCATCTGTCAATTCAGTTTTCTTGGATAACAGTCCTTCACACGGAGGCTGTCAGGTTGCAAAATAATAGGTTGCAGCCATGAATAAATGAATAACATTGATGTTATTCATTGATATGCATAACGTCAGTGAAAGAAAGTAACCATGTAGTCAGTCATATTTGGATTTTATGCTCCTGAGTGAAGGATTATGATGACCATGGCCAATGTTTAATGTTATGGATGCAGTTGTCTTTGCTCTTGTCTTTCTTTATTGCAAACAAACAGGCACTTTCATTTAAAATGCATTACATTTCTCATGGGTAACAAGACAATATTATGTCATGCACAGTGTTCTTTGAAAACTGTGACAAAAACAAGCATCAGATATTAGAGAATTTGAATTGTAAATACATGGATTGGTCATGAAGACCCCCTCTTCTTAGGCGTATTTTCTATATTACACTTAGAAAGATTAGAAATTTATTTTAATGTACAAATGTTGATATTAGATAAATGATGGAAGGATGTAAAACATTACAAAATCACTAAAAACTAGTATTCCTTCTCTTCTCAAGAGTCAGTGATTAGCCAAGTCAAGCAGACATGCAGGTCCTTATTCAGTCACTCATTAATTTTCTTTGCCCATCTGTTCGTTCTCTGGGGCTCGGGGGCTGGAGTCTCTCCCAGCATGCAACAAATCTGTTTAAAAATGAGCAATGCCCAAAACTATATAATGTGGAAGAAACTGAGAATGACTGCAGGTTTGTGTGTTTGAACTCTTTACTGGTAACAGACACAACCATTATTGCATCAGGCAAAACATAATGTTGTTCAATTCAAATTGAATGAAGCATAGTTAATGTAGTTTGATTCTCTGCAGATGTAGATATGCGCTCTGAGCTTAAAATTAACAGTAATGAAAACTTAATTTGGTGTGTAAATGCCAACCAAAACAATTTCCTCTCTTCCACTAAACAGAGCGGCACGTCTCTGAGAAATGTTTACATGTGCAGCTTTTATTTACAGCACGAAGATTTTCTAGCAGTACATGAGTAATTTTACTGAATTAATTTTCGTTTTTCAGCCGCACTGTTTCTGTACAGTTTAAACACTGTGTGTTCTGTTGCCTTTTTAATAGCCCTTTTTTATTGTGGTGATAAAAATCACCAGAATCCATACACCACCTGAAATACTACGCGCTATTTCAGTAGTTAGTTACAATCAATAAATATACATTTAAAGTAGGCAATTAAAGACACACAAATTGTTGTATAATTATATACATTTCTATGATTATAGTTTGGTGTGCCAATAAATAAGATGTTTTTAACGGATATGAAAACTACCTATACATGTATAAAATACCTAATATATGGTTTTAAACTCTATGCTTTGTTATTCCATTAACTAATTTGCTTTGTTGTTATACTCAGTCTCCATAAACTTGTTCTGCTGTTGCTACATAGCTAACGTTAGCATTAACAGATGTCTATTTACCAGTCTAGAAGAAACATTGTGAGTGCAGCATCAAACTTCATTCCTTTACTCACCATGAGCGTCTCCAGTGGTGGAAAACAACAGCAATATTAACTTGTTTCTACGACTCCTTCTCTTCTTCTGATGTTAGCACGCTAGCCAGCTAGCCCCGGCCCGTTCCAGCCAGACTCGCCAATTTTTCCGATAGCAACTCACTGCAGCCTCCGATCTGCGGCAGAGAAAACTTACAAATAGCCTCTGAAACACCCGTAGTTTCTGTTATGTCCTGATTTTGAGGTAAAGATATCTTTTTATTTTAAAAGACATGTAGCCAGTACATCACAAAAGAATTAAGGACAAATCAAAAACACAGACAAATATTAGCTGGAGTCCTGTCCAATAATCATTTTCCTTTTGCTTCTGGTTCGGTCTGCCCCAATGCCTGAAAAATGCCTGAACATTAATGTGCCACAAAACCAAAACAATGAACTCAATTTGGATAAAAAGCTACAGAAATAATAATTGTCTATGCATTTGTGTCCGTAAGTAGATTCAATTCACTCAAGCTACATGCAATCAGTTGATTCATTTTACAGTTAATTCATTTTTTAATTACATTAATATTTGACTGATGTGGAAGTTTGGAGTATGACGTGAAATATTAGACCTTTTTATATTATTATACTTTTTCATCTTGAGCGGAGAGAAATGCTCAGTGAAGATCTCGTCAGGATGTCGGCTACTGTACAATAAGAGGATCAGCTGTCAAAGTTTGTTCTTTTCCCTACACATATGCAAATATCCTGAAGGATCATCATGCACGATGAGGGGGATAAGGCCAGATTGCTCAAACCAATCATTTGTAGCTTAAAGAACAAGAACGAGCAGAAAGAGATATTATCATAAATACTAGAAAATTCCTGGAGAACTTTTGAATGTTCCTGCTGCTCGGTGCGTGTACTTCACTCCTCATGTTTCAATCTGCACAAAGGATGTTACTTTCAGTTTCATTCATGTGGTAGAGACTCATCCTGACACTGACCTCGGCCACTGCAGGTGTCCCTCAAAAAGCCATTTGAAGCTGTGACGACTGAACAAAATAAGCTCACACTGCTGGCTTGTGCGCCCCCCGACTTAGCATGATTTTGAGCTCGTTAAGTGATGTTCACAAATAATTCCAATGATTGTAGTTGTAAATCGACGTTTGTAAACCTGTAAGATAAATCTGCATGAGAAATTCAAGTTTGCGAATGTGAAACAATTGTGCTTGTGGCAAAGAGATTTGTATTTGTTAAGACAGAGTGAATGAAAACTGAACAAATGATCAGTGGTGATGATAAACAAAGACACAGGGAAAGAAGAAATGCTTTTGTGGACGTCTGTGTGCAGAGATAAAATGTAAAACTGTGTGAGTGCAACATTCCCAAGTTGACACTGACAAGTGTGTAACTTCAGTTTCACACACACTGTGGGAACTTGAGGAGTTTTACAGTTTTCTGCTCCGTATCGCGACACAAATCCATTTCTTCTTTTACAGTGTCTTTGTTCAACATCAACACTGATCGTTTGTTGATATTTGATTCAGAGTTTCAATAAATACAAATGTATTTGACAAAAGCGCAATTGTTTCACATACGCAAACTTGAATTTCTCAAGCAGATTTATTTTACAGGTTTACAAACGTTGATTTACAACTACAAACATTGGAATCATTTGTGAACATCACTTTACAAACTCAAAATCATTTTGACCCCAATTTGAGCCTATACACACACACACACACACACACACACACACACACACACACACACACACACACACACAGAACTTTGAGCACAAAGTTTTACACAAAGCATTTTGTCATTGTCTCTGTGTTTGGTTTTATTCACAAAGTCTTGTTTTTCTTTTTACAACTTGTTCACAGCGCTTTATTGAGGGTTATTGCAACACATTACAACAGACCTGCATCGTAACCTAGAGTGAAATCCATCAGCATATCGTGGTTGTTTTTAGAGTTTTATAGCTTTGAGCAGTAAAGTCATTAAGCAGAGTTCTTATTGAGTAGTTCCTACTACGAACATGTACACACTGCAGGTCTGATTTAATCAGTGGTATAGACAAGTCTTACTTTTAAAAGTGAATGATAGCATGTTACTCACCGAGACCCTCCTCACTGTCTGGACTCTCTGCCGTTGGTGAGACGGGTGGAGGCCGTATTACATCTGTACTGGCTCAGGTCCTGATAAACACAGAGGGATGCTGAAATCTCCTGAGAAATGTAAAGACCTAGTTCACTTTCAATCATGGCTGATCTCCTAACAGCAATGTAAAGTGGTTACAACACGGTGAACCGATCGACGTGTATTCACTCGGTCTACTGGGTCCATACAATCTCAAGTTACAGTCATCAGTTACAAGATGAGCCTAAAGTCACTGACGTCACTAGCTGCACAACAGCCGAGAGCAACAGACACAATCCTAGTAACGGTATCAATATCACCACTTGAAATGTTTGTTGGTACGGTTTGTCAGACTTTACAACCACAAAACCCTCAGATATGTCTGTGTCTACTTCCATGCCACCTTCCTCCTCACTAAACACTACTCCAGTTGCAATGTCTGAACATGTCTTATCTCTACAATTTAGGCTTTCTCCAAAAAACTCTCCACTGATATCTCCAAGGACCCTCTCTGTTGTCGTTTGAAAGTCAGAAAAGTTTGTGCAGTCAACCCTAATTTGTTGAAGTCGTTTATCTACATCAACTCGGGTTCTCCGTCTTAAGGTGGAGCTGGAGACAGGCACAGTCTTTCTATTCATTATATCTCAAAGAAATATTTCAGAAACACTGTTTGCAACCGGTGATAAAGCAAATAAGCAGGTAAACAGGTGTAGCCCTGTGGCTATTATTTTCATTCATTCATATACAGATATTAAAATGTTTGTGTTGTTAATAAATAATAGTTCATGAAGTGTAAATATGTTTAAAAAGTCATTTCGTATACAGTTAAAAGTCAGAGATAAAAGGGTGGTGTTAGTTTTAAGATCCATATGATTGACCACGTTTGTTTGTGGGGTAGTGAAGCATCTCTTTAATCTCTCATCTTTGAATGTATGTAGCCTTAGCCAATCCTGTCCTCACCTTGTTCAGGTAGGAGGTGCTTAGCATCCCTGACGTGCCGCAGCACATTAGCGACAGCCGAGGCTGTGTTATCGGCATCCGAGATGGATAGCTGTAGATTGTAAAGTAAATAAAATACTACTAACTCCCAAGACGGACGGAGAGTCGTCCCCTGGTTTATGTGTGAGAACTCTGAGAAGCTGCCAGAGGTAAATTCATGTGTTTTAATGTACTTTGTGCTGTTGTGTAATTTGTAATGTGTTAAAGACGAGCTGAATTGCTAATCGCTGCTAGCCTTTAGCTTAGCCTGCTCATAGACTAGCCTATGGTTAATTCTGCATTGCAGTTAGCAATTGCTAATTTGTTTAAGACCTACTGTTGGTTTTTCGCCATGAATAAGCCTGTAACTTAGTTACTAAGAAGAATTATGTGATTCAGGACCGGACATTTGCCATAAGAGGGAGAGAGTGAGGACCGGGAGAGCCCTGGACCTTTGGAGGGAGACTGTAGCTGCTGTACTTGAACGTGGCTCACCGCACTGTGTTGCTGCACGCTCCATTTGCTTGCCGTTGAAACTGCACCTTGCCTTTTGCCCCTTTTCCATCTTATTCTCTGACTGTTGCTGGACTCGTGAGTACACCATTAACACTGTGCACGTGCTTTTATTTGTTTATGCTGGTTAAAACCAAGTGAAACGGCCATTCGTTTTCGGCCTCCACGCTCACAAGCATCGACCAGGCCTGCAACGTTTTCTTTATATTTAATAGCCCTGCGTGAATGTGTGTGTGAGTGTGGGCTGTGGACATTTGAGTTTATTTGTTTATTAGATTTCACATTTTATCATTGGGTTCATCATTTGTGTGTTAAACCTTCCAGACCAAATGAGAGTTTTGAATATTTTTATCAATGCATAGGCCTACTTAAAAGTCAACAGTGAACTATTTGACTAATTTGGAAATCCAATTAGTAACCTTACAATAAATAATTATTGTTGTTTCCTCTAAATCCTGTGTTGTGTTTACAAGGGTGATATTTTTTGTATACATATTAAATAGGTTAAAGGGAACTTTTATTTTAAAGGGTAAGTACCAACATTTTGTGTTACTTCTTAAATGTTATTGGAGGCACCGCCGAGTTATTTTATATCACGTTTATCACAGGTAGCGCCATCTCCAGACGAACTCGGGCCCCGTCCCACTGTACTACAACACCCCAATTATTTGTCAGTTAATATTTCCTAGCTACATGGGACTGGGGTTACACAGGCAATAAGCTAATGTAACATTTTCACTTTATAATAGTTTAAAGATGTATTATTACAAGTACAAAACCTGCTCTAGATCTTTGAATAGCCCTAAATAACAATCTTATAGACTGTTCAACACATCACCTTCCCTAAATTAGTGAGCAATGATCAATTAGCCAGTGTTTAGCCACAGCTCGTGATTGAGATCAAACCAATATTAATTACTTGCATAGCTTTTACATTTTTTCTAAGATATCTCAACACCTCTTCACGCTCTTTGATGGTGGGAATGAGTTGGGAAGCTTTTGCTTCTGATAGAGTAGTACTGACGGAGAAAGTGGAGGAACGGTTTCGGTTCGACAGAAAATATTACCATAGGCTGAAAATCAGAAAATAACAAAAAATGCACAAAAAAGTTTAACAATAATAAAAGACCTGCAACACTTGCAAAGCCATAATCATTATGCACATTTTTTATTCGTTATTTTGTTATTTTGTACAGCTTTGCATGAATTTTCACTACAAGGTGCTTCAGCTAAGTACAGCACACTTAAATGATCAGTGTGAGCACAAACGGCAGAAAATTTAAGTCCACTCACTAATTCCTTTGCACCTACTGCATCAAATATCAGCTACTCCTTCTTTCTTGGCAAATATCACTGTATTTTTCTAAACCAAATGTATATTTTATAATACAGAGCCAGGGATACTACATACTACATTTGTGATATAATAAATTGTCTTTTTTGGGGAAGATTTTCAGGGATGGCAGGTACAGTTTGCAGTTAGCTGATCCTATACACTATGGTTTGGTCCAATGCACACTATTGTGTATGATAGAAATCTCCAGATGGGAATATAAGCCGCAGGAGTTTTGTTGACATGAACATGATCAAAGATTCTGTTGTTTGTTCTGAGGATATTTGTGCTGGAGACTCCTGCCATGATCTGCCCTCAAGGCTATAGTCTATCTCTCAGAGAGAGCTGAGTGCATGGTGGGTTTCTTCAGGATGGCAGAGGGCTGGTCAAGCTGAAAGAAAAAGGACTAGAGAGGATAACAGAGCTGTCATGCAACAAGTGCATCTATTTCTCAGTGTTTCGTGTAATTTTAGCTCATACACAGTCCAAAGATCTTACCTGGAGTTCACAAATCTGACTCGAGTGAGAGAAGTTCAACTATAACTCAGAGCCTTCACTGACCTCCCGTCCCGCAAAGTATCAAACAAAGCCCTCCATAACCTCTTTGACCTGTTCCACCAACACACGCCATCCTGCACTCTCTGTTGATTGGATGCTCACCTCTTATCCCCGCCATCCGACAACAAGCCATGACAGGGCTTTCAATGAGGAGGCGTTGGGTATCTTGAAAATCACTCTGTAAATAATATGTATTATGATCATTTGTCGTTAGCGCAGGCTTTAAACAAAGTGGAGTCAGGAGTCTGTTTTCTTCAAAATAACTTCACTTTAGTTGAAAACAGGTTTTGAAACAAGTTCACTGACAGTGGAATTTTCTCAGGGGTGTTGATACAGGATTAATGATTTATTAAGGCAAAGATTTATATGCAGTGCAGCCTTTGCCACTTCGAACATCAAAGTAAAAATCTTAGAAGAAGGACTGGCAGTTTGGTAGACAACATGTCACTACCACTCTTTCAGGGTTTGAAGTATAAACAGCAATACCCTGAACTGTGACAGAGCCCATTTCAAAACAGTTGTACCTTTTGATATTTTGCAGCAGAGGCAATGGTAGAACACAAAGTCACTAATCGATCAGAGACTCCAGATCAAATTACTTTTCAATGACCAGAAGGCAACAAAACAAACAGTGGAGGAAATGTTCTCGATGGCTTTGTACAAGTGACAAATATCCTCTCCCTTCTATTTCAAGTCTTTGACTTCAACAGCAACGGAGAAAAAGAGAGATGTGAAAAAATAAATCAGTGACATGTGTCCACAGTGAGAACACAAGACAAACTCTACCAACTTTGAATAACCCCATTTTTCAAAGTTATTCGAACATTACCTTTCTCAAGGACTCACCGACTACAATGATATTAATTCTGCACCTTCTTTCAGCATGTTCCCAAAAAAGTGGAACATTATATGAAATGATCCTGGGTAATTAGTTGCATCCTTGGAACTAATATAAAAATGTAAAAATAAACTAATTATCTCACACTGCTTCGTGTGTGTGTACGTGTTAGTTTGTGTGTGTGTGTGTGTGTGTGTTAGTGTAATCCCCTACTTAATTCTAGTCATCAATAGACAGTGTATTAATTAACAATAAGAGTGGATGGATGGATGCCAAGTCAGTTCAGGTCAGTGTCCTACAATAAAGACAACATTAGCCACATGCTAATCCTGTATTAGAAGAAAAAGAGCCAGTGACAGTCTTAAACAGTAAAGGACAAAATATCAATGAATGCTACAGTACCATAACATACCTGATGGTGGTGCTGTAGGGAAAAAAACATTAAGGCATTACAGTTAAAATGGTTTATCCCCCAACTGCACATTAAATTTAGATTCTTTTAGGTGTATAAAAAAAATATTGTAATGAGATGGTGTTGCTAGAGGAAAGGACAAGTGGCAACAGAAACTTTAGGTCTCATCCTCTCGGCAAAATGACAAAAAAAAAAGCCATTAGTTTTTCAGATACTTCATCATGGACCAAAGTAGTTGCTGCAGAGAGAATTTGACACGAGGGTTTTAAAAGAAGATTAAAAGATCTTAAATTAAGAAATCAGCAAAATCACAAGGAATCACATATTGAGCACCAGAAAATCCTGCAAGCATGAAAATGATTGCTGCTGCAATCTCAACATCATTAGCAAGCAATGAGTGTTACAAGTGCAGTTGTTTCTTTCATATTGTGGTAAATTCTAATCGTCAATGTGCTCATTAAGTTGAATGAGTCCTAGACAAGAGGAACATGTCACGTCTGGTTAGTAGTAGAAGACAGATCAGAGACACCACAAACATTAGGACTCACTCTTCGGGGACCATGTTATTTCTCAGCAAATGTCAATGAAAATCAGCCATCAGCGTCTGAGACAACCTGTCACGGTCCAACACTTTGGAGTAGGAGAGACTTTGACCTGATGGTGGTGCTAGAGGGACTGTGGTAGGGCTCCAGACAGATTAGGGCTCATCCTCTGGGAACCATTGAATTTTGGAGCAAACTTTATAAGAAATTAGTCATTGTTTTTTCATAACTTTATCACGGACCAAAGAGTTGGTCAAGAGGACATTTAGACCTGCTGGTATCACTAAATGAAAGGTCTAGGAATCACCGTCTGAGGACCATGAATGTGATATAAGCAAGAAAGTTGAAGTTGCTGTGGTGTTAACACTTCCAGACAATCATACAGTTTACAGAGTCTGAACCTGGAATTAGCTGCTTTGCCTGAACGTTGTGGTGGTGTTCAAGTTAACTTACAGTCCTACCAAAAAAATATTACTTTCTTTGAATGTTAGTAAAAACGCACAGTCTGTAAAAGCCTGGAAGAATAAAATATGATAAAAGTAAATATGTGCTAATTAGGAATTTAAAACTAAACGACAGCTCGTTTTTTTTCTGGTGACCATCTGGAATACACCCCAGGATCTCTAAAAGTTTTTCACCACTTTAAGAGGAAACAATTTTAAGTATCCACTTTCAAAAGATTTACGGTGGCCCTAATTATGGAACAGTTGCTCCACTGTTATTCCCCTGTGTGATTTCTTTATTTAAACTCTTTTAGGGCCCATTTATAATTTCCCCCTTCTCTGCCCTTAATTTTATTGACAGCTGTTTGCCCATCCTTCACAGTAGCTATCAAAAAAGCAGCTGTGGTCTATATTTTCCACTGCTGCATCAGCAGGGGACTGATGGCAGTGATCAGAGGAAAAGGATTCGGGACAGCTGGGTTATAAAACCTACTGAGTCTGTATGTCTGTAAAATATATTAAATTGTTATCTTGAGACCAAATGCGGTATTGTCTTCCAGTCTTAATCTCAGTCTTTTTACGCTGAAGTCTCTCATAGGAGACTTTCTCTTGACCTCTCGTAGCTGCCGCTCGATGGGGAATTGAGCCTAATGTGGAAAATGGAAAATGCAATTATTGTGACTTGGAGTTGGAGAATAGCCAGTAGAATACAAACAGCTAATAGAATTAGATAAAAGATGCCGACCCAAAGTCTACTTTGCATACAGAGGAGATATTTATAGCCTTATTGGCCCTCTTACAGATACAGCTTTTCTAAATGAAAGAGTCAAAATTTCATTTTATAGTTCGGAGACATTTTCAGTAATTTACTTTATCTGTTGTAGGTGTCAGCAAAAAATTCAGTCTGTATAAAATTTCAATTTTTCATGGTGTCATCCAGCAGGGAAGATAAACTCAAACATGGCAATAGTGAAAGAGGTTCTTCTGTATAATGTTGCAAAATGCCTGAGACAGTCGGTACGGTGCGGTAGTGTCTCAGCATGGCCCGGTCATGATGTTAGGCAGCACATTTTGAATCTGATTGTTCGATATGAAGGATATGAAGTCAGGGAGTAAAGAGTAGGAGGCAGGCAGAGGCTTGGAGAAGAGCAGACAGATGGACATGAAAGAGAATCATCACTGAGTGGAAGCCATTTGAGGTGAGGTCTGAGAAAAAACAACCCATGGTGTGAAAAGTGGAGGAGGGAAAAGTACATATAATACCCTAAACTGTCATTTGCCCACCGGAGAAACCGCGACTATAACCTGTCGTAATGTCGCTGCTTCTGAGTGATTATGTTTTGGAAAATTAGATCTAGTTCTGCAAAGACTGTGGTGTAGTTTAAGGTTGTAAATGCCCGAGGTCTTGTTTGACCAGTTTGTCTCTGACGCCACATTTAGTCAGAGTGTGAAGAAAAAAAAAAGAAGTGTTGAAAGCTTTAAAAGTCTGTGATCCAAATATGAACCAACAGATCTCAAGACTGAAATCTGCCATCACTCCAAACTTATAAATGTAATCATCAGCAGATAAGGAAAGCACAGAACGCTGTCTTTTGATTTATAATCCAAGCTCTCCAATTATATGAACATACTTCATCAAAAAATGACAGACTGGACCATTATAGTGCAGTTTACCCCTGAAGGAGCTGCCTGGGGTCCTGTAAACCCGGACCCTCATTAACAGCTGAAACATGATCAGACCCACATTTAGCAAATTCTGGTCAACTGCCTCATTAGGAGATCACTTTATAGGAGTAATAGTAAACTCCTGTCCATTATTCTATAGTTTATACTTTGGGTTTTTGAATAAACATGACACAATCTTACTCGTGGATCGTCTTTTCAGACAGGATGCTCGTCAGACGCCTTACAGAAAGCCAGTCCGACTTACATAATCTTCTTTCAGCTGTCATGCAGGTATCATACACAAAATATAATACCTTTAGTGCTTTTACATCGCTGAAGCAGGATTACAGCTCTTCACATTCATGACATCTATCCCAATTTCAGGATTTCTGAAGTGACTTCATGCAAGTTTTAAGTTTTTTGCAACTTTGTGGTTCAGCTGGATGACACCGTACCGTACAGTCTATAAATGTCATTTCATATGACGTGTTTTCCAGCACGGTGCAGAATCAGCGAACACAATCACAAACACCGGTTATTTCTGTAATCAAGTAAAGCTCCAATTATGATCATTCTCAAACGCATCATGCAGATATAATCCCTTCCTTCACGTTTTATTGGATTACTGCAATAAATCATTTTAACAAGCTGTTCACCCAAATTGAATTTCTCCCCATCAGTTAGGCAAAATGTTCTGGAGCCTGAACCCCGGTGTGTTAATCTCCCAACAAGATGGTCTGATTCCTCAGCTGCAGCCTTCATCCCGTGGGAGTAGATTTTATTTTTCCTCAAGTCCCAAAGACATCCAGGTCAGGCAGGATGGAGAATTTTAATTGGCTGAGGGTGTGATAGTCTCTACAAGTAATGAACAGATGATGTACGAAGGGTGCTCACTCTGAGCATGCTGGGATAGGCTGCACACGGCCTCGGAGTGAACATAAGCAGGGACGTTTTAAGAGGTTATTATTCCAGCAGGTGGCAGCAGACACAAACCAATACATGAAGCTGGGAGAGCCTGATTATGTCGGTGTTGCTGGGCATGCTGTGGTTTTAGTTTCAGTGGAACAGTGGGAGCTTTAATGAAATCTCCTGCAATGACCAGATCAGAGTTTGTCCATTATTGTTATTGTCGTGAATTTCCGAAACAGTGGGATGGTTAACGGGTCTGGCAGACCGTGAACACACTCCATTCAAGGCTTAACTAACTGTGTGTTTCATGGCCCCTATTACCACACCCCCACAGTGATGTAACGGTGTACTGACACACCCTGGAGTACACCTCAATGCCACTGCAGTAAGATGAGACCTTAAACTGGAGGTTGTTTTCACTGTGTATATGCCGTTAATGTTATCTCCACATGAACTAAAGGAAGTATTTGACTTAAGACCTTTCTGATAACATCTAAATTTTGCCCGTGCTTCTTTTTGTTGAGCTATGTCATGGATGATTTGTTGTTACTGAGTGCTCGTTTATTTCCAATCCTTCATATCTTGAATTTTATCAGTGAATAGCGGTGTAGTGATTGTATGCTCAGCTGATAATCCTCAGCTTTGTGTCGGCGTGTCTTACCTGGTTGAACACTTTGTATGAATTCATGCTGTGCAGCCAATTACTATGAATTTAAATTCTAGTAGAGATCCCAAAGTTTATAAAGAAATCACAGAAGTGAAACTGAATTTTGGAGAAATTAGTAAGAATTACTGCATACACATCACATCTAAAACATTTCTATTTGATGAATGCTGCAGGCATAAACATAATGGAGGCTAGGGAGTGAATATTTCACTCGTATAACTTCAATGAAGAGCTGGATAACACACGTGTGATACATCAGTCAGAGAAGAAGACAGTTTTAACAGCCTTAAAGGTGCTTTGAGAAAACTGTGTTACTTTTTTCTTAGCAAGCTGAATTTATCATTTTACACTGTATCCAATATGGTTACGCAATGTTGGATCCAAAACATTATATTTTAAATATTTATGATGAACCGTGTGTTTATATGGTCTTGTAATAACATCACAGGTAGTGATTTACAGAGGTGCACTGACTCCACAAGAAGCAAAACCACCAAGTCAGCAAAAACAAAAACAAGCACAGGCTCTGGAATAAGCACAATCCAAATAATAGAAAATTAATAGTAATACAAGTGAAATAATGGGCAGCATATTACATCACCAGCCGAGAGGGCACGGCTGTAGGCAGCCCTATTTCCCAGTCTACATCATTAAAGCCTCTGAGCATAAATGAGTCAAGATAAAAGGGGAAAAAAATCATGGGCAGAAAATAAAGAGGAAATATAGACAATAATATGCAGTGTTAACACTGCAGCTGTTAACATTGCTTCATGATCTGTGTAGGACAATAACAGGAGCAGCTGATGAAAATAAATCCCTGTGAACATTTCACTAAAGGCATAACATCCCCTTCAACTTATTATTCTTCTCACTTCATTGACCAATTAACCAATCTGACTCCAAGGGCTAATGAACGCACTTAACTCCCTCCCTCTGTCTCTGTGTTTGTGTCTATAATTGGCTATCATGTTCACTTTTACTTTTTGTATCTAATGGTCAGCTGTGTAAATAGAGTCTGTCACTTCCCGACACACTCACACACCATCACACATGTCTACATATTTCTCTCCCCTGTCTTCAGAAACCACAGCAACATTACCACAGATATGATCACCCTGCTCCAAGCGCTCGACCAGCTCGGCTCCCAGGGAAACCGCACAGAGCAGATAAATAAAACGAAGGTCCAGACACAATCGCCTGCCCTCACCATTTGGAAATGTTCCAAGGCCGCGTGTATCTGTATGTTCTCTGCAAATAAAGCAGCGGCTGGACAGCTAAACAAATAACCTGTTCTACAGGGACAAACGCAATCACACTTAGGCCAGCGTTGCTGCGCTGCCTTCGTGGGCCTCCTGTCACAGGATGAAGTCCTGGGCTAGTTCAACTTGTCTAGTTTCCTTCAGGCAAAAATCTCTTCTCAGCTCATTGCCTCCACAAAGAGAGCTGCAGAGGGATTTTGATGGCCTCTGATTGGACGGATAGATACAATAGAAGTACAGTGAGAGAAGACATCCATCACTGAGAGGAAGTGCTGCAAAGACAAGTGACGTTTCCTGCTTTCATTTCTAGGAACATAATGTATATTTTAATTGTGCGAGGGCATACACTAATTGTTTTTTTTGCTGTCCAATCCCTGCACGCAGTAGTTAAATAGTGTTCTGCTGAATTTGGATAAGAGCGGGAGCATTGGGCCGCATGCTTAGCAGTGTCTTTGAATGATTACTGTCTGGTATTAGGCAAATGCTCTATGCTTATGGAAGCATGATAAGGGATTATGTCGCCTCAAGTAACACCATGTCACCAAAAGGCAAGACAAGAAGAATTCCAATGAAGATTTCTGACTAATAATGCCCTCACCCCCAGCCACCCCCCCTCTAACCCCTCTCCCCCACTCAGCTCTAGTTTGCCAACAATGCAGAAACGGGACCTGCATGCTCACCAACATGCATTTTGCACATGGTGGATTTCTCACTCCAGTGTCCGCCATCAACCAGTGGGCCACTTTAATTATCCCCCACCTCCATCCACCCCACCCCCCACCCTCCCTTTTTTGCCTCTGAAGTGTAAACACCTCTTGTGTAATTCACCCTTAAGTTCCCATTCACTAATTACCCCCACTAATCCCCCAGCACCAGCAACCTTCCCGAAAACCGACTCCTGCTCCAGGTCTCCCCCTGTTACACTATGGATTCCCTGTCGGCTTGCTACGGGGAGATCGAACTCTAATTAAGATTGTTAATGAAGATTTAATTTTCCACTTCAAATGAGCCAGTGAACTCTGAGAGCGTCCCGAGTGAAACGCATGAGCGAGAGAGCGCGGGAGAGAAGGGGGAGAAAGACAAGAGGAGGTGAGGAAGAGGAACGGGCGGGTGTAAAACACCAGAGGGACAGGTGGAGCTAAAAGCTACTTAGGAGGTAGTTAGACTTTTAACTACAGGGCAGGAAGCTGTCACATCCACAAAGTTACTCCAGCTTTGAGTTCGGCAGCTGCTGAAAGTCCCTCACACTTTACTTGTGTTTAGAAGCCGCAGCCTTTCAAGCCCATACGTACTTGAAATGCAAAGATGCACAAGTGCAGACACACACTGTACGCACACTGAAACACACACACACACACACACACACACACACACACACTGAGTTGAATAGCCAGAAGGATTTTGTGTGTCAGTAAGGTTCAAACAGAATGAGGAATCTCCATGTACTAGAATTCACTCACACATGCACACACACACACACACACACACACCAACTTGTGTGTCCCGTGATGCAATCCTGCAGCACATTGAATATGAGAGTGTGTGTAGCTCTCCACTACAGTGCATAGTTAGTCATTCCCAGGTGTATGGGCTTTAACAGCGCCCATTTTATCTCCAGCGCCGCCATTATACTATGATCAATTATGCATGCTGTAATTATTGACAGTGCCATGACAGCGCATCTCACCTAGAATGCTGCATTGCAGTGTTGATGCTGGAGGCAGACTGATAAATGTACATATAGTCGTAAATCGATAAGGGTGTTGTGTTGGTTACAAGCTGATGCACTTTATCAGGCTGCTGGCGGAGAGTGGGGGGTTAAAGCAAGTCAAATCTCTGTTTTGCCTTCACCTCCTCTTCAGATACAGGATGTTGTTTCCATGGGGGGGGGGGGGGGGCGGCGGCAAGTCAGCTTATGAATCGCATAATCATTAGGGGGATGCACAGACAGTGACTGAGAAGGCAGAGGGCTTTCTCCTCAGCACTCTGCAGAATCAGCTCTAACCCAATCACAAATACAGTTTTATGTAATGCAACAGACTTGCATATTAACTGCTAATATGGTTCTCTCCATCCCATCCCCTCTCCCTCTCTCAGCTTCTCTCCCTCTCCTAACTTGAGGCGGGTATTATCATTGTAATCAAGCAGAGACCCAGCTAACACGATCATTCTCTAAACCATCATGTAGAAATAATCCCCTCCTTCATATTTGATTATTGTAATAAATCTTTTTAACCAGCTATTCAGTCACACAGCAATGGCGCACATCTCCCCGATCCATCACTCAGCCAGCCAACGCTGCGGAATACAGGGGAGCTGCAAGGGTTGGTAAAGGGGCCTCGTATTATTCAGTCGCAGCTGTCAGGTCTGCTCTATTTGCTGCTGCTCTGGAGTTCAAAATGTCCTTTTTCTCCCCCCCCCCCCCCCCCCTTTTTTTTTTTTTGCGGGCGAACAAACAGAGAACTCTCCCCCTCCGTCTGAAAGCGTGATTGCTCTGCAGAACTCTCCGTCTGTCCTCTATTACTGACCTCACATCCACCTATCGGGCTGGATCACACCAGACAAGGTGTTCCTTCATCCTGCAGTCAGACACACACACGCATACGCACACACACGCACACGCACACACACATGCACACACACGCACACAAATGCACACACACACACGCGCACACACACGCACATGCACACACACACGCACACACACAGTCTGTGGTTTGAAAATTTCAAGGGGCCAATTTGACAAGGCACACCCACCTACTCACAGCAAGACACATGCTCACAAGGTGCACACACATTTGTATGCACCGCACAACACAACTCTCAATCGCTTCGTCTCTTCCTCCTGCAGACACACACACACACATACATACACACACAAACACACACACACACACACAGACATCAGGAAGACGCGAGCAGCTGAAGTCTGATTATCCAGAAATTCAGGAGACAGCAGAAAGGAGCACAGAGCAGGTCTGACTCATCTCTTTGAAATAGTTCCTTTTTTATTCAAATTTACAAAAAGAAAAAGTACAACAGAAATAAATACACTTTGTTCAGCACGCAATTGTGGAATTGTATCAACATCGTGCATGAGCAATGAAGTCATGGGGAGGAGGGAGGGGGTGTGGGCGCAGAACCAATGGGGTCTACCTGTTAAGGGTCAAGAGCACTCTTAAGGCGAGAAGTCATGACCTTCACCCTGCTGCACCCTTAAGCTACATATCAGCTGATTTAGACATAAAAGGTAATACTCTCATCCTTCCACTATAAATTTCTTTTTTCTTTGACACGGCACTTGACAAATGGCCTGACAGGAGCACTTTCGTCTGTCGCCGTGAGCCGGTGCATCTGAGCTAGCTTGAAAAGAGCGGTGGAGTGCTGCACAGACTGTGGGCTTTTATTCTATTTAAAACAACTGATTCAACTAATCACGCTTTTGATTGAACCAATTTGCCGGGCTCAGGAGGTGGGATAATCAGCTCCGTCGAGTGGTTTAGTTGGTGCAGCACTCCAGAGCTCTGAAATAAGACAAATCAGGAGAATCATCGCTTTGATTTTGACCAATCAGCCAGAGCAGAACTTTGAATCAGACCAATCAGCTGAGATGAAACACCTGGAGCCAATCAAGCCTGTGGAATAAACCATATAATTAGAACGGCGAGAAAGGTCACTTATCGGTATACCATGCTAATTGCTTTTGCAATGGCTGCCCAAAGAACTGGCGATGCTGTTATGAAAATGAGGACAGATTTTTGTGCATTGAGAGACAGAGAGACTCAGAGAGTTGGCACATTTCACATTGATTCAGAAAACACTGCCCACATTATGATTTGGCAAAGCAACATATTAGTTCTCTTTACAACAATACTTATCTCTCATAACAAATAGTTCCAAGTTCTTTGGCAGAGAAATTAGGATTCAGGACATGAATTCATTCTAATAATTCTGGTTTATTACAACTTGTGTCTTGTTTTTGTCATTTTTGTCCGTCATTCTCATCAGCTGTGATAACACTGTACACGCTTAGTACTGAAAACAGTGAACACGGCAACATCGCTGCAACAAAGTCAGACAGGGCCAGACAAAAGTAGTTCAGAGAGATTATCGAAACCAGTTTATGTGGAGGTAAAAGGGGCACGGCCGATGAGATTTAATACACTTTCATTTTCATTTACACACATATAAATCTGATGCAATCTGTCTTGGCTTTCCAGCCAGACACTTGGTCTGTAAACTGTGGTGGACAGTTTTTACCAGCTGCAACAGTGTGAGGCAGGTACTGTTTTCACCTCGTGTGTCATCATGACAAAATGTGGTCCTGGAGACACCTTTTGTAGTGGGAACATCACAGAGACAGTTTGAGGACTTTGGCAGGTGTTTACTTGTCCGTCTGTCTGTCTCTGGTCAGATTTATTCCATGGTTGAGCCACAACTGTGAAAAATACAGTCACAAAACGTGGTGTCTCACACCGGGAGTGGAGTTGAGATCAAAATGAAGGCTGAGTTTAAAGACTGGTTGGTGGAGTACTCATGTAATAATGTAGTAATAACTACTGAGTTCTAGGTCTGAGCAATTATTTTGGCAGAGATTGGGAGTCATGATTTCAGTTGGAGTGATTGTTTTTTTTCCATTTCATTTTCACAGAAAATTCTTTAAAAATAATGACAGCGTGATTTTTGTTGGGGCTTGTATCAAGAGATGCAAGTTTTCCTTTGTTCCCGCTGCTATTCAGTTGTTAAATAGTAGATAGTATTTTATTGTTGTCTGGAGATCAATTATTTGCACAGACCGCTTACTTGACTTCTGCACTTTGACCTTGATGAATGAACTCTGACCGTTATGCCGCACTGTCTGCTGATGTCCGTAAGGCTGCCAATCAATTTCCCTGTAAGGGACAATAAAGATACTTTGAACTTTGAATGTTGTGACACATTTATAAAAAATATCTTTATTAGCAGCTGTGATTTGGATATTGCACTTGGCCATACTGCGATTTCAATGTATATATTTGGATTAATTGTGCAGCCTTACTGAGTATTCACGGGTCAGAACATCAGCATGCTGATGTTGAAGACGGTCTCTAGTTCGTCTGTGTTTTGGTCCAGACCCATAAGCTTGTGTTTCTTGCACCGTTGGACTTCTGTCAGTGATGTTGCCCAGTCCCAGGTCAGTACAATGTTATTATTACTGACACAAATAATAACGAATAAAAACTATGAAAAGAAGATTCAAGCTCTAACAAACATGACAGAGTAAATTACCACGAGGTGTCTGAAAAGATTCTGTCTTTGTCACACTCACACAGCTGATGGAAGGTGTAGGTAGCTTTAGGGTGTTGAGGTATTGTTGATCAGCCCCCCCCCCCCCCCCCCCCCCCCCCCCCAGGTTCTGCACCACACCGTTAAACCCCCCCCCCCCCCCCCTCCAGTTATTGTGCAGTATTTGTACATTGGTCCTGATACCGTCCAGTCTGCTCAGTGGCACTGCATGGACTCAGCCTGTGGCTCAGGTATTGTAAAGGGTACAGACGTGTATACGGGTGTCACTGCGGTCAGTGTGTAGCCTGGCTTCCTGATTGGTTATCTAAGTGTTGACGGTAGCGGACCTCGACAACATGATTATGGCGGACCAAACTGGTGGACACAAGCAAAGCTGGAGCTCGACTTTACGTGGGTGGCTTTACAGTGAGCCGGTGATAGACGATCAACTGTGACGGTTCTGCGATGGCGACACCGAAGACGCACACATTCAGGTTCAGGGCATGCGGCAGAACTCCTCTCTGGACACACAAAAACGACTTGACCCGAGTTTGACTTGTTTGGTTCTTATTCTACAAAATGACGAGAGTTTGCGTTACTTCAGGTTCGTCTAGAGGTCGAGGTAAAGCAAAACACTAACATGGTCTTGGAGTTGCACTGCCTGAAATGTATGAGAGATTGAATATAATGGTCACTTTCCAAAACCAATACTTTGTTCCACATCTCTCAGGCAACGCCACACTAATAACAGCAATGTCCTCAAAACTCATCACAAATTCCATTTCTGTGTATTATTCTACTTCTGCAGAATAATAACCCAGATTTTAGGGTAAATACTGATTTTTTTTTTTTTTTGTTAGATGCCTAGTAGGGGAATTTCTCCATCCCTCCTTTGGATTTTCATCAAATTGGTTTCTCGCTGGAGTAAGCTCGGCTGACAGTCTTCCTGTAACTAATATTTTGCACAACAAACTTCTGCCAGGGGCCACATGTATAATTGAATCCTTGGCTTGTCCATCTCAGACGAGAGCCTCCACGACACAAAGCCAAACCTGTTCACTTGGTACACAGATGTTGAAAACAACGGGGGTCGCTTCAGTCCATCGGAGGCTGTTAGGTCCAGCTCAGTTAACCCACTTCTAATCTACAGCACATACAGACAGTCCCCACAGTGCTCCATGTGGACATGTAAGTTCTGTTTTTTTTTGTTTGTTTTTTTTTATGTTTGTTTTTTTAAACTTATTTTATATACTCTCTTTTTAGCAATAATATTCAGTGGTATTTACATTTGAAATGCTCTTACATACAGTCAAACATTGTTTCTTTTTCGTTTAATTGACATCTTATAAAACAACTGTAATCTTTGACATTATTCATGATCTATTATTGAACATCACACAGTATAAAAGTGCATTCCAGCTGAAAACTCCAGCTCATTTGCATCCTGACCTTTAACGAGAACAAAAAGCCCATCGAGGGGAATGTCTGCGGCTTTGCTCCCCTATTATTTCATTACGGATCTGTGGAAATTTTCATTTGGGGCGGCGCGAGCGCTCAAAGTGAGACCAGATTGTCGTTTTATATATTTTATATTATTTTTTGTTTTCAAAAATCATGCACACTTTGTCCTCGAGATGTGTCAAATTAGACTACGGTGGGGTGGGGGCGGGGGGTGGGGGGTGGTGGAGGGACTACCCATTAAAAAAATAGGAGACTTTTTCCATAATAAAAACATTTAATAATAGAGTCATCATTACTCCATATAGTGGATGAAATACTCGTGAATGGTTTTGCTTTTATAATTTACTGTAGTACAATCAAAGCCTCGTGGTGTTCATCAGTTGTTTTTGTGTCTGTGTGTGAGTGTGGATCTTTGTAAACATACCAACAGTCAACTACAAAAAGGCAGGGAGATGAGAGAGTGGTGGGGTAGGGTGGGTGGGTGGTGGGGGGGTAGGTTGGTGGCGGTAGGGGGGCGGTGGGGAGGGGATCCCTTAATCATTTACATTTTTCACAATGTCTGTTTTCCTTGTGGGCTGAGAGGAGGGAGAATCTTTTGCAGGATTTAAATGATTCATCATTTTCATTTGGAATGAAATAGTGAGCTGAATAATTCACTTTTCTGCCACTGCAGATGGAATAAAAAGTAACTGTTTCTGTACAATCGTCTCACTTCCCCCGACCGTTTCTCTCTCTATACATCCTTCTCCGGTCCCATTCACTTCATCTTCAAATATATGTTTCGTCCCCTGTGTGTTAAACCCTACTTTCTAAACTTCCCTGTGAGATGTTTACTCCTGCACAGTGTCCCGAAAACTAATGTCGCAGCTTGTGTATCATCAGTCACCGGGCTCGTCATTAAATCGTCTCGTGCATGCGATGATTTCTCCCTGCCGCTCTTCCTCCGTCTTTGTTAAATATGCACACACGTGCACTCACGCACGCCCAGAGTGCACGCAGGGCAGACCAGCGCGCACGACGAGAAACGCCTTCCCCTCTTGTTTCCTGCTGTTTCTCATTCCATACGTGAGAGTTGAATTAAATCGAGTCTTGGATGTTTGGGTTGTTTTTCTTTGTCCAAAGCGTTTAACAAATTGTTGCTGCCCTGAGCAGAAGCAGCCTCTGCATTGTCTCAGTATCTGTGCTCAACCATATCAGCGTTTCAACACTTATTGCTTTAAATTACATCAATCACTCCCTCCCCTGCCCTCGCATTCTCCATCCTCCCTGGGCTCATTTTTCTCTGTCTCTTTTTATTACTTTGCCTCTTCATCTTTCTCCCCTTTAACTTCTCTTCACATTATTCTAACTCTGGTTGCCTTTTCATCATCCTCCTATTCCCTCCCTTCTTCTCTTACCCCCTTTGCCCCTATTTGTCTCATTTTCATTTCTTCCTCAGTCTTTCCCCTCTTCTCCAGCCTGCTCTCCTCTCTCTTTTTTCTCTTTCTTCTCTGGATCGTCTTTCTTTTCTTTCTCCTTTTTGGCACCCTCTTCATCATTTTCCTTCTCTTCCCTCTCTTTCTCCCTATCTTTGAAGAGTTGGGCTAATTTCTGGAACTGGGGGCCCCACTCTTCCAGCCCTGCCCCCCAATCCTCCTTCTCTGCATCCTTCTCCCCTTCGCTCTCCAGCGAGCTGAGGGATCCGGCCCTGGACCCTGTGCCCTCCAGGCCGTACACCTGCACAGAGTCATACGGCGGCTGTGAAGGGTCAAAAGTGACCTGGGCAAGACGCAGACGTAGGAACTCACCCACCCTTAGTGCCAAGGAGGGACCCCCGGGCCCTGGCGGCCCTCTTGCTGCCTCCATTCCTGGAACCCAACTGGCCCCGAAGCCCATGACTCCGCCGTACGCTCCTCGAGGTTGCCCCGGGAAGGGCAAAAGCTGCGGGGTCATATCCCTCCTGCCCAAAACATACCCCCCCAGACCCACCCGATCACGCCAGTCCCCAATAAAGCCAGCTGCTTCTGAGTAGACAGATGGAGTCCCGGTCAGTGATATCCCTCCGCCCTCCCTGTCTGGCCTCGCCACAACAAAGTTGCTCCCCATCTCCAGTCCTCCTCTCCCTAAGCTGCCGGGGTAGTCCCTCTGTCCAGACACCTCCCCCTGCAGCATAGTGGCGTAGTTGCGTCCACTGGCAGGTTGCTGTTGTCCATCTGCGGAGGCGCCCCCGCTTCCATTTCCACCTCCTCCTCCACCACCACCACCACCTCCTCCTCCACCACCTCCCACTCCGCTGGAGTCGGACTCTGCTTGGCCAGAGCTTGTGCGTTTTGGGGACAAGCCGGTGCGGGAGGCCCTGCGTCCCGCCAGGGGGAGGGTAGCCGAGTCGCTCGCCCAGCCTCCTGCCCCGTGACCCTGGCCGATCATGGAGCCGGACCGGGTCATGACGAGATTATGCTCCCGGGGTAAAGTCTCCGACTGCACCTGGAGGGAACGTAGGCGAGCACGAGTGGTTTCAGTTTGGGGCTGGGGGAGGGAGTGGTACTGTTAGGTTTGGTTACAATAACACGAAAATGGGATGAGAACAATTTGCCCAAAGCAGGAGGGATAATTTAATAAGAGGCATAATAAAAGCAGAGAGATGGGGGGTGGGGGTGGGGGTGGGGGCGGTGACATAGTTCACCAAATGGAGGAGAAGCAGGAGATGGCGGAGATAAAACATGAGAGGAAGGAGAGACAGACAATGAGAAGTGGAAGAAAAGCATAGTTGGAAGAAGCCATAGATATTAACTGAACACTAGAATGAGCTAACACTGCACTGTGAGCGGGAGATGGAGAGGGAAGTGATCGAGAGATAAAATATTTGAAAATTAAATAAAGAACAGGCCGGAGCGTCTTGCTATGGCCTAATAAATAAAACAAAACACAGAAAAGATAATGAACAGCAGGATATAAATGTGCTGATATGTCTGAATCATCATCTTCCCCCAGCATTGTCCTGGACGTTTCTGCTACCCAACAAAGATTAACAAATATTATGGTGTTGCAAACGCTACAATAATATCATACAGCAGGTTGAAAGCAAACTTAATCATTATTTTATATTTGTTTAATTACTTAGGTACTTACTGGTTTGCTTATTTAATTGAATAATTAAGTCATTCATTCAACTTTAATGTTTTCTCCAGTGCAGCCATCTATCATTAATCAAGTCATTTATTCAATTTTAATCCATTATTCAAAGCGACATCTATCACTTTTTCTCCTTCCAGAAACACTGAGCCGTCCGACCATCCGTGTATCAGACTGTGCTGCTGCTCAGGATTCATTCATGTGGCAGTTTCACACCGAAGGGACCAGAATGCATTATCTGCACCACGTAGACTGAAGGAGGAAGATCATTACCTAAAGTATCACCACCCTACAAAACAGCTGCAGGCAACACTGTGATGTAAACAATCATCTTCCCATTGGCCCGGGAGACTCATAGTGGAGAGTGACATGCTGTGACTCTAGTTTTCTCTACAGTGAAATTTTCACCATCGTAACTTCTACCTACTATAAATGCCAGAATGCTATTGGATGCTTTGCTATGGTGGTCGGCGTATTTGGGATCAAAGTTTAATGGAGTGCTGCAGGAATGAGTCTTAAAACCCAGAAATGAGCATTTTAGCACTTCTGGTTTCGTTGTCTACAGGTCTGTGGGTAAAACAAACTCAAGACATTTTCACGTTTTATTCTACGACATATCAAATACATCAGTAAATAAGCTGGGTGTGATTTCTTTAAAACTTTTACGTCTCTTAAAAAAAGGGGCGGTTGCTAACAGGGGGCTAAATGAGACTACAGAGGTTTTCGGGGACGCTAAACACCGTCACCGGTCCACCTGTAGAGCCTCGTTGTGTTTCTACTCTTCACTTCACCGCTTTTGCAAACTATCATTAACTTTGCAGGATGAAAGGTTTTTGTGGAAGAGGAAAGAGCTAAATCAAACTACAAGCTGGAAGTTTAGTTGTACTGGTGTAGTACTTTTTGTCAAGTGTAACCAGGGTGATGCTAACTGCTAACTAACAGTACGAATATACGTCATCCCTGCTGCACTCTGTTTAGTCGGGCCTTGGATTGCATACGCTGCTGTTACTGCAGCTGTGAGGACGGTGGAACCGGCCTTTCGCTGTAAAGGAAGGCAGGGGTTAGCGTGATCCTTACCCAGTCTGCATCTTGACTGTGGTTCACTTTGTCCTCGTTGCTCCCCTCTGTGCAGTTGCTCGCAGTTCTTGTCCCTCCTCCTCCTCTCTCCTGGCTGTCACTCGTCCTCGGCGTTCCTCCGTCTGACGTGCTCTGGGGCGCGGTCCCGTCGCGGCTTCCCGTGCGACTCCCCGTTCGGCTTCCGTTGCTGAGGTCCGTGGGGGCTATGTAAACCGCCCCAGACTCCATCGGCCCCACCATGGCCCCCTGGTTCTGGATGACCAGGGAGTGGTCCGGCTGGCCTCCGGGAAAGCGGTACCCAAGCTCAGCCAGGCCCGGTTCAAATGTCCCGCCTGGTGCGCGCCGGAGAACAGGTAAAGTGTGGCTGCTGTAACACAGGCGACCATAGAGGGGTCCTCCCGGTCCTGAGTAGTTGTGATCCACACCTGGGTTCTGAGCCCAGCTGTAGGTGCGCGCTTTCTCTTGGCCACGTTGTGTGTAACGTCTGTAAGACACAAGACATTCAACTTGGGTCAGTTGTGCTATTTTTGAAGGATTCTTTACTTTATTTGACAGAAGAGAGACGGGAAATGAAGGTCTGATACGTGTCTTAACTTGCTGCCCACACCATCTCTGGGGGAGTATTTTTGAGACCATGGTTTGTGATGTTTGTGATGTCCACATTAAATTTTTTTATTTATAAGGTATTTCTTGAGTGTTTTTGTGTGTTTCAGCGATTTAGTTTTCACTTCCATTAAGTTGGAGGACTTTTGTAAAAAGAATTTATAAAAAAAAAAGGAGTCAAAACTGATCCAGCAGAGGCCAAGACATTGTGGTTTTCAGACCCTGGTATGAAGATGAAATTACAAACTGTTGTAATGCCAGTGTTCTGTCTCCAAAAAGCCAATCCGAGATAAGCCTGACAGGAACATTAGGGTTACTTTCTCAGACTCCCTCCAGAGCCACAGACGATTTTATACAACTGCTACTCATGACAAGCAAACAGAAATTCATGTGTCTCTGTAAGATCTTACCAATGCAATACACCACAAGCTTCAAAGCTACCCTAAAGCTCAACTATCCACTCCTCTGTGACACAATGTCAACAGAAATGAAACATTAAACGCTTCCAAAGGTAATATTTATTGCGGGGATATTGCGTTGGATTGCATTAGATTTAGACACTTTTTCGTGTTGTTGTGTCCACCTACATAAATTGCGAGAAGCAATTTTCGATAAACTGAAGGCAGGCTTTGTACTTGTTTATGGCCGCTCCATATGGCTTGTATGAATTCATCGGAGTTAATTATTAGTCCAAAGGCAATAACAATGTTTCACAGAAACATCAAAGTGGGTGCAAACAACTCTCTGATGTAGGAGAACATAAACGAGCTTTAACAAAATGAGCACAACAAAGCGGTCTCCCTGGACCGCAAGGCTTGATAGCCTTCTGTCTCAGCATTTTGATCGGTGACTGATTATGACCTGGGAGTTAAGGCTCCATCATTTACTTAAGCGGATCAATTAAGTGCTTGACAGAGATGAAAGGTTTTACTCTGAATGGGTAAATTTGTTTCCTTCCTTTTAGCATAATCAGAGGCCAACCATGATGTAATTAAACAACAACCGTTGTATATTATGCACCACCACATGTGAACAAACTTCCCCACGCACTCCCTCTGCTGCTTACATGTTCCTGCTGTCCAGCGTGCGGTAGCCACGTGAGCGCGAGCTGTGCGGAGCGCTCTGCAGCGCTGCGATGTCAAAGGCAGCTGTGTCAGCCTCTCCGCCGCCCTCGTCATCATATGTTATGATGTTCTCGCGCACGTCGTCCTCCTCCAGCGGCGACAGGGAGTCGCGCTTCTGCCGGCGCAGGGACAGTGACAGGGCACTCACCGCTGCAGACAGGGGGGGTGGCAGCAGGAATAAAGGATATTGAGGCATAGGAGAGAAATTGGAAGAAAGAATGATGAAAACGGTGAAGGGGGCACAAGTCACAAGGGAAATAAAGGGAAGGAGTAAAATGAGAGAGAGAGAGAAAAGAGAGAAAGATTCAGGCAGACATGGAGGTGAGACACATGGAGATAAAATGAATACAGAAAGGTTAGAGGGCTGGTCTATCCTTTCAGCGGGCTGCATGCCATCACTCTGTCACTGACTTTGAGCTGCAGCCAGGTAAATGGACGCTTTATTCTCCCATGATTCCATATTCCCAAAGCAGAGAGCTACATTTGACCCAGGGCTGTGGGCAAAGAAGCAAGCTATGATAGCGCTTTGACAGTTGTCCAACAAGCGTCTCTGCAGAGATGCATTTCTTTTGCTATAGTTGTGCGCTAATTGTCAAGAATCTTATGTAAAGTTGGGGAATATTACAGTTAATATATATCACCTAAGCACATGTTACGTTCATAAGTTAATAAAAGAAAAAAAATCATCCGATCCATGAAGGAAGTCAGAATTGATCCAAAAAAGATCCAAGGATAATTGACCATTTAGTAAGTTTCAACACCCTCTTGGTACAATGATCATATTTTCTATTTATTTTGAACGTTTATTTTTATCAGGGACCATGTACAAAATAGATTCATTACAAAAAGGAGAAAATATGTTTGTACTAGATTCAGCTACTAGCTAATTTCCTAAATCTGCATTCCCTGGGCAGGTGAGAGGATACACACAGTTTACAATGATAATGTGGAAATTTACCAAACATGATTCACCATAATCTATTTGAAACAATCAGCCTTTGATTTCCCACAGAAGTAAACAGACCAACCAACCACGGTGGATTTTTGTCGGCTGAAATGATTACTTTTATCAGACATAAACATACACTAATGCTATATTTAACCAGCTGACTACTTCAGGTTTCCATCTAGTTTGTTTCAAAACAACAGAAAAGTAAAATGTTTTAATAAAGAAAGACAGAGCTGCTATCCTTACGCTAAACTGATATACTTCCCACCGGGTGGATGTTCCAGTTCATCTAAAGCAACCACAGAATAACGTATTTCACTAATAGCACTATGAAACACTATCTTACTGCACACAGTGAGTCAGTTAAACCGCCATGCTAGTGTTTCCAGCTTACATTAGAGCAGGTGAGCACATACTTTTATTCATTCCTCACAATTTTCTCTTGTGTTTTTTTTTTTTTTTTTTAAAGGCTAAACAAGAATGGCACTCAGCAGAGCGCATACCTCCGCCAAGGCCAAACAGTCGCTCCAAACTGTACAAAATGACAGATCTCAACACCATAAATATGTTTGAATTTTTACATCAACATCTAAACATTATTTCTTGAGAAAAAAATTGAAAAAAAAATGCCCTATCTTGTAACGTTGAGCAAAGCGATGAAAAATTCTCAGATCCAAACAAAGACTTTAACTGACAAAAATTATATGCATTCTTTTTGTGTAATCCTGCTAGCAAGTAAATAAACAAACAAACAGACACGGGTGGAAACAAGCTCTGTGGTAATATTAGTCATAACATGAAAAGCACTCCGACAAAGCCAATGTCATCCGCCAGACTTCAGAGAAAAAAATTCATATTCACAGTAAATGGTCTGGATGTGCCCTAAAATTTTATTTAAAATGTAATTCCCCAGCTCATGATCCATCCCTCCACCAAGTTTGACACAAATCAGTTCAGCACTGTTAGTGTAATGAACCCCCCCCCCACCCCCACCCCCAGGTATCACTCTCATTGGAGCTCCATGCAAACTGTTCCAGCGTGCGAGGAAAACTGCGCTGTGCCTTGTTACAGATGCAAAGATATGACTGGACATCAATCTGTATGGGGGAGAGGCTTAGCAAATCCAATTTGATACTACTTCTATGTCTCAACATGTGCATATAATGTTGCAGTAAGTCAGTCTCCAGCCTCATTATTGTTGGAGGTTGCATTATTTGATTTCCGTGGAACTAATCCAATGATCCCCAAAAGGAGTGGGAAAACTCTAATCTTTCAGAACAATTTGAGGGATCACCATGATGTATATGTATTTCTCTCTTCTCTCTATGCACAAGGCATGAGTGGTTACCAAGTGGCTTCATATCCACCTTATGTATGCCAAACCCCTTTTTTAATAACCAGATGGGATCCTGATGGATGGAGATATTGTCAGAGCTTCTGTAAGAACATTTGGCATTTTGTGAAACGGCCCAATTCTACTGTTCGGGATTAGCAGAGACGTCGAAAAACAAAATAGTGCAGGAAACAAAACTCTAGCTGGGTTTTAAAGCTATACACTTGAGGTGCTATAAAGTTGTGTGTATTTCCTGGTGTAGTTTATGCCCTTGTCTCTTAGAGAACTAAACTCCACTCGGCACGATCACCTTCACGCCATGTTGCGTTTGTTTCTTGATTGAACTGGTCTCTTCCAGAATGATAATGCCCCTATCTACTAGGCATGAGTAGTGATCCAACAGACTGAATAGAAATTACAATGATGCTGGCCATAAGCCAAAGCCTTCTCAGCACCTACACATTATCCAATTGAGCATTTGTGAGTTTCTGCAGAGGTGGCAGTGACATTTTATTACGCTGTTATCAAAAACCGGAGGGCTCAGATAATCATTCACAATTGTTATTTTAGTAGTGATTAGTGCTGACCTTGCCAGAGGAGATAACTGGACCAAAAATTGCAAAGAAAAGTAAACCCAGCTATTGAGCAGCTGTGACTAAGAGAAATATTTACGCTGCTGCTTCCATTATTTTCATATGCAGATTAAGCATCCAGGGATGTAGTGGAGGGTAAACAGCCCTAAACACTATTTACTCATTTTTTATTTGTAGATTAGCATGAAACTCCTTTATAGGCAGTAAATCCTAATGATATAATTTCACTGTATACATAATACTAAGTGCTGTAGTCAAAGCATGACGTAGGTTATATAAGTCGGGGTCCTTCGAGGGACAACAACACTGCTGTTATTGTCTTATGCTGATCCCAGACTTCACCACTGTGTATATTCATAAACTGTATGTAAGTATTTACCCAGCAGTGTAGCGACACAGGCCAGGATAGCCAGCAGGGCGGCTGTGCTGAGCCCGGGGGAAGGCAGCGTAGACTGCTGAGGGAGACACACCGCCTCTCTCTCCCAGTCCCACTCGCCCTCCGTCTGTTTTTCCTTCTCTTTCTCCCCGGCCCGGGCCCCTCCTCTCAGGCAGGGACAGACGGACACAGTGACCGTCCCGGTGCTGGTGAGGCCGGACGTCCCGTCCCTCAGGACCAGCGGCACGTGGAGCGTCAGGGTGGAGGATTGGGAGCGGGACAGCGGCTGGAGCTGGGACAGCAGCACCAGGCTGGCTGTGGGGCCTGAGGGAAGAGACACACAGAGGAATCTATTGTTGTTATTGTTGTCCCCAGTTTTCTGTGCTGAATAGCAGCAGCGTCATGTTACAATTTGGAAATTATGCCCCGACATCACTGTGCTGATGTTTGCAAATGTGTGATCCCGATCAATGGGTGATTGATTCATACAGCAAGGGAAGGACGCAGGCCTAAAGCTCCAACTTTGGTGAGTCCAGCCTCCTCTTTTATTATTACTATTTCATTTCACGTCCTTTAATTTGCAAACCTGCGAACCACCACTGAAGCTGCAGTGTCTCACACCAGAATAACAATGATACTAATTTGGGCTAATAGGATGAATCTACCGCAGAGTGTCTCAATTAGGCCAGATACTATCCAACTGTCTCCTGCAGCCACACTTCATGATTTATTACTCCCAATTGCACAGAAAACTCCAACTTAAAGTCTGATACACTTCACTTCATTTAAAACTAGTCTCCAGAATATTGTTTGATTAATATGCTGCCCTCGTACCATCTGCATAGGAGTACCGTCCAACACAAAGACTCTCACACCTGCTCTGATTGACACCGACTGTGCCAATAAACTATTTGAAGAACGGAGCGTGTGCATCAGAAGCATCGAGTTTTACACCATGGTTACTAACATGAAGCCTCATAAGCCCAGAGATCTTTCTTGTTTTGAGATGTTGACTGCGTTCATCAATAACAAGAGACTCACATTCAACAATTTAGGAGAGACAGCAGGAATAACAAACTGCTCTATTGGTCTGACTCTTACCATTGGGCCACGGAGCTGTGGAGTGTCTGTGTGGGAGATGTTTTTAGATTTCCTCTAAATTTAATGTAGAAGGTGCCAAAAAAAGGCTACAGACAGAAGAGCATGTAGAAAATAGCGCAGAAAAATATCTAATCAGTCTGGTTGTACAAACACGACTCAATTATGAAAGCAATCTTCTGTGATCCAAATCATAGATCAAATCATTATCCTTTTTTTTTTTTAACAAAGCATGCCTTTGTCAGACAAGATGTCCATATGAGATCAAAACATGTTCCTCTTTCTCTGTTCTCCGTGTTGGATGACACATCAAAGAGGCGTTTGATTCCTCATGTCAGTGAGTTTATCCCCTTGATCCTTAATCCAACCAGAGCAGGTTCCCTCCTCGTGGTTTTGCTAAGTTTAGGAATAATGGTTCGGGCTAATGAGCTGGTCGCCAGTATGGTGCCAATCAAAGCCAAAAGGTGTTCAGTGCTCATCAGCCGCTGACAACTGCAACGAAATTATGCTGTTGAATGTGACAACACTATCAAACATTACAGAAACAAAATATCTACACGAGACACTAGACAGCTCCTGGTTACCAAAACAAAACTATCAACATGTTCATCTTTTAGAAATAAGGCAATTTTCTTACAGCTGCACTGATCAATATTCCCCTCCGAGCGTTTACCGTTTTCCAGCTCGTTGTTTCGGATTAACAGCACTCATCTTTACTGTTTTGGTTCAGTCTCACCGCTCTTCATCAACTGACTGCTACTGCTACACAGGCCACACACGGCAGCAAGTGGCAGGCAGACAAGGTTAGCAATTAGCTGGTGAACATAGCGGAGCAATTAGCAGCTAAAGAGACACACTGGGATGGTTCTTCTTAAGTATGACACCTGAGGTTTAATTTCTCCTTAGCTCAGGGAGTTACTTAACGGTGTTGCACTGACTCTCTTAATAAGGTTTCCTTAGCTAAGGAAAAAGTTTAAGTCATTTACAGCAAAGGAAGAGATTTTACAGTTGGTGGAGACACACACGAAAGCTAAAAGAAGTGTTAATATTGGACTGACTATCATAAGGTGGCCAGAAACATGACTTTTTAAGTGAGTGCTAATGTGTCTCTGTGTCAATTGTGTAAATTGAAAACTGGTTGATGTTGACATGATCATCATATCAATGTCATATGATAATACTGTATCATTTTGCATTTACAGTTTACTCCCCCAGGGGCCAAAAAAACTAAACAAACAAACAAGAAAATGAACATTAACACTAAGTTTTTAGACTAGTATGTGGGACACAGTATAAGAAGTAATAAGATTAACTTTGATTTAGTTAGTGCTTTAAAGTGGAGAGAAATGACCACAGTGCGTACGCCTGAAAATGCACATATCAGAAGTATCCTGTGGAATATTTTGGGCACCATGTTTTGTTTTGGATCATGACCCTGCATGCAAATGTGTAGGACATGAAAGTTGCAAAGCACAAGCAGTTTGACCCTGCTCCATGAACTGACAGATGTTGGTCGTAATGTGCCAAAAGAAAATGCAGCAACACGACAGCAAATGGAGAGAGAGGGAGACTTCTAGCTGATGTAATCAAGGCTGTGGTGTACAGTAAATGCTAGAGGTTCCAAAATATTCTGTTTCTGCCAATGTTTTATTCAGCATGTTTTGTTATGCCTCAAGCAAACACACAATGTGTTTAAGTGTGAAACACTGTCTTTAAACATCACTGTGCTTGTTTATAATATAACTCTACAGGTGATGCATAATTGCAAAATACATTTAGGGACCAATTATTTTTTGTTTTATGTGCTAAAACATTTTTATCACAGTATATTTGTTGAAGTGAATGTTGTTGAACATATTCTTCTTCTCATCTTATTCTATTTCTACTTGAGTATTACTGAGCAAAAACCATCTACTTCTAGGATTTAAAGTTTAAAGTTACAATAGTACATTAATTAACAAGCCCAATAAGTTTGTACTGTATATATCTACAGTATGTTCACGTGTTCTTGAGCTCTAAAAACAGTAGAGAAAGCAGTGCAGACAAAGAACATACTAGAAACAAATACGATGTAGCTAAATTCAATTCGCTTGAAGTGAATTAAATGAAGCATCTCCGATTTCTTCAAAAGCTTTTCATTGAGAACAGTAAGTATATGTGGTAGCTGGGAGGAGAAGATGGATGTAGAGGATATGGGAAGGCAAACAAGAGGGACAAACAAAAGAGAGGAGAATAACAAAGCAAAACAATGGGGCCACCAGAGTTGGGAGACGGATGGTAGAAAAGAAAGGCAGCGACAGAAAAAAGGGGAGGTGGGAGGCAGAGAGGAGAGGGCTGGAGAGGAGGGTAAAGAAAAGAGAGAATAGGAGAAAAGACGAAGATGGGAACAGAAAGGCGGAGAGAAAATGTGGGATTAAGAGCCTTAAGAAAAGTAAGGGGAAAAAAAAAAGTGTGTCTGCCAAAGCAGAAAAAAAAGGGAATTAAGAGAAATACACAGAGAGGGAAAGATTGAGTGCCTACCACCACTATCCCTGACGCTGAAGTTGAGGGCAGCTCTGGACTCTGGAGGGATGCTGAAATACACAGTGCTGTCATTCCCTCCCTCATCTCTATCAATCGCCCGCAACACCTGCACCACCTGAAACACAGAGATAGAGAGAGCAGAGGAGATTGGGTGAGGGGGGGGTTTGAATATCTGTGTGTGTGTGTTCATGTGTGTGTGTTAGGGGGCTGTGTGTGTGGGGGGGGGAGCACAGAGAGAGGGAAAAAGAAGGTAATGGCAGAAACACTTACAAGGAAAGTGCTTTTTGCTACAAACCATTAGCCGACGTCAGCAGGACTCAAAACAAGCCAAACAATTAGCACGGAGACACAAGCGAACTGTGTCTGATACTCACACCAAATAAATAACTGCATCTGACGTGAGTCGCATCTCACAAATACAGTGTGGCTTTCAATTTTGTAATAGCATCTGCACGAGTCTGTAGAAGCAATCGTAACTAAATTAATCTAAAAGAAATCTCCCACTGCCTAAGCTGATGGGTAATTTCTTTTTAATGAAAAACCCCCGTCGTCATTATGCGAGCCGTCCTTTCAGAAACGCTTTCGAGTGCTAGTTGCGAGACTGAAAACAGGGATAAAGGGTGCCGCATGCTCGCCGAGTTAGTTAGTGTCTCTAGGCCTTGAGAACATTTGTTATGTGCAGTCACATTATGTTATCAGTCGCTGTGTGCGAGCATTCAAACGCGTTTTGCCTAATGACTTGTCATACAGAGACATGCATACCCAACCCCGACACACTGAAAAGATATCATAATATTCTTTCTTGAAGTGTCTTCCTGCTCACTCACACAACAGTATACACAAACACAAACACAAACACGAACATCACAGGGAAAAACAAATCAATGTCGTTGCCATAGAATCACAGATTTAGTGGCGAAACAACAAAGACACAAGCGGAGCAATGAAAACACCAGCGAAAACAACAGATGGGCCAAGGCACCAAATTATGGCGATGGAACCAGCATGGAATACTGGAGAAGGACGAGAGGGGGGAAGAAAAAAAAGAGAGAGCAAAGGATGGTTTCCAGGGAGGGATCGAGGAGCACAGTGAATGATTTCTCTGACTGAGATAGGATCAAGTAAGAACACCACGATGCAGAAAAATAGACAAGAACACAAATAAAGCATGAGGGAGAGCGGGAAGGAGGGAGACTCGGGTTTAATTACGATGTGAATAGCTGCTGCGTTGTGATAACAGGCCATTGAGGATTCACCTGCCTCCATGGTGAATGGGTAAGCTGTAGCTGCATAGAGTCTGAATAGATACTACTGTACTCTGTATGCTCCTATAGTTGAATGGACATGGCTAAGTATACTATGTCTCCTTGTTTAAACGGAAGCAGCTTTGACGTTCTGCATGTTTCTTCATAGGAGACGTCACTGTTGGAAGTAAAGGAATCAAACTCTTGACAACTGATGGCGTGAACCTTTTATCTTGTTCCTTGTCTGACAAAATAATGTTTGGCCGTGTTGCTTTTATATGAGTTGTACATGAATGTAAAGTACAGTGTTTGGGCAGATTTACATTAATATTATTTATATATATATATTTTTAACCTGAGCACAACATACTATATAGTTTATACATGGCATATAAAACACACACATTTACAAAGAATAGGGTAAAAACATAGACTGTATATATATTTCTGAGGAGCAGGCTTTAAGCTCAGAGCGAGCTGATCGCCGTTGCCATCTTGGCAGCGACTGACTCCACCTAACACCTGGCTAATCTAAAAATGGGCAAAGAGGGGAAGCGTGTGTGGAGACTGGTGAATGCCGGTTTACCGGGCTGTAAACATGTTTATTTCTGCTGTAAAGTTGTGCATGGGGATTGAGTAGTTTTTTGCCAGGCTCAAGTGGTCATTTTAAGGAACTGCAGTTTTTGGCACTTCAGTGTTGGCTTCATTTTTCAGCCCTGCAGGTTGCCATTTTGGTTACTAATCAACCATATGTAACACTTCACCATATACAAAAGTATGAAACTATGAAATCGGTATAAAGATGACAGTGACGGTGCTGAGGTCATGAAAAAGGGAAAATGTATGTTGATATTTAAAGCTGGGGCTGATGGGATTCTGACCAGGAAAGTACTGGACTGATTATAATTTTGATCTGATGATGGCGATAGATGAAAAATAAGGGTATCACCTCATAGCATAACATCAATCCGTTCTGTGGGGAACATCAGTGTTTGTACCAAATTTCATGGTAAATTCATCCCGTAGTTGTTTGGACATATCATTAAAACGCACAAATGGCGGCGGCACTGGAGGAAAATCATTAAAGTTATTAGGATTCATCGCCTCTGAGCCATGAATGTCTGTTGAAAGTTTCAAAGCAATGCATCCAACAGTTGTTGAGATATCTCAGTCTGGACTGACTGGCATTGCTCTCCAAGCAGCCATGCTTCTAGTCAAGCTAAAAATGTGTTTAAACCCCAAATTTGGTGTCATATCAAAAAAGACAGCAATGCGTGCTAATCACCACCTCCAGCAACACCCCCGCCACGCCGGATCCGGCCCTGGGACGCTGAGAGGAGCGGTCTCAAAGAAGTACATACAGCCTTTTTCTTTTTTTAATATTTTCTCACCACAGTCTTAATCACTGACTCCAGCTGCCTCTGTCTGTCATCCTTCCCCTGGACTTCTTTGTTTGCCCCATATGCATTCTCCATTGTTCTTTTTTTTTTTTTTTTAAGTATTTGTTGTCCTGGTCGATACAGATGCAGCATACTTTCAACTTTTCGTTCATTATCACCAGGTCAAGTTCTCCTGTACTTGTCGCAAAGGAGATGGAGAACAGCGGACACTAAAGCAGAACCTGTGACAAATGGCAATGAGATCATCTCATCTCTTTACAGAAACAAACTAGTGACAGCAGCATAATTTGAGACATAGACGCTTTAAATCCTAGAAAAACACTGACATCAAAGGTCATTTAAACACATACTGACCTGCCCGATGGAGGAGGAGTCGCACATGGCTGTTGTGTACTGCCTGTCCAGCTCGGGCGCATTGTCGTTCAGGTCTAATGTCTCTATTGCAACCAGAACTCTGGACACCTGGCTGGGATTGTCTGTAAAAGGCCAGAGAGAGAGAGAAGAGTGTTCCCAGATGCACACACAGCTGTGTATGGAAAATTATATGAATACAGTTCTCCAGAAAAAAACACCAATAAAACACACACAAAATAAAAAACCAGCAGTGCAGACACACACAGAGGTGCAAGTTTGCACTCCATTAGTTCCACTAAATCGTCCTCATCAGCAAAGATCAAGCATTTCAGTCTCTGTCCAAAAAACTAGAACAGCACTCAGATCACATTAGAGAGCACACAATTGGCTAAATATACGTTAGTGCATTTGGTTTCATTTGGCTTGTGTTACAGCTCACAAGGTCCCAGCTGGAGTACAAGTGATGCTTCCATAGCAGTTACATTTTTCCACATCAAACTGTTCCATTCTTAGCCAAAGCATCTCACAGAGTCAAGTGTGTGTGTGTTTCTAAGAAAGAGAGAGAGAGAGAGAGAGAGAGAGCGAGCAGAGGAGGGATGTAGAATGCAGTCAATCTGCATGCAGTTACACAAGGGCGCAGTTTAAATGGATTGGCACAGGGTCTCCAACACCCCATTCATTTGGATACACACAGACACTCACACACACACACACACTCGAACATGAAGTTCTCACAGCCACAGTGTGAAACGCATGGAGTCGTATTCTGAGCTGAACATTCACCATTTCATTTTAGGCTACTCTTGTGCAGGACACAATCCAGGCTCACCAGCACATATCTTCACTCCTTTATCGAAGCTGGCAACACAGCTTGGGTCACACTTTCTGTGACACTGACACACACACACACACACGCACACACACACACACACACTCCCACACTGTGTTCTCAAACCTGGAGCAGTAACACTGTGTCATGGATGACAGCGACTGGTTGCCATCGCTGAAAAGCTGAAAATGAGCTCTTGCTGTAATGCCACTGGGTGAGCTGGCCTGCCCGTGGCCATGGCAGAGCTCCTACTGTGCTTTATGTCAACACAGCCTCCAACAGCCTGTTTATTAGATAGAGCTCATTATTCAGACAGGCACTCACTGTGCTGCCTCCACAGTTCTACCCAACACTGCTGCCACAAGGAGCCCTGAGTAGATTTTAAGTAAAGATTAACTTTGTCCAGAGCAAGCCTTGGCAGGAAAACAACTTCCCTTGCTTGCACCGAGCGTCTACTGGACAGCATTCGCCAGCAATACTTTCCCTTCTACACCAACCAGCGAGATTGAATTCTTTCCTTTTTTTTTAAGGACTGAAAAGATTCAAATAATAGCTTGTCACCTGCCAAAATAACAACTTCAACTTAGCCAGGAAATAGCAGGAGGCTGGTGTTATCAGCAGGGAGACATCACTTGTCAACACCTTTTATAAACACATTTTGTTTGGTTTGGTTTGGTTTGGTTTAGGCACAAAAACCAACTGATTAAGGAGAATATCATGGTTTGGGGTTAAAAGAAAAGAATTTGGATTTTTGTTAGGAATTGGGATGCAAACGTTGTGGCCTTTGTTGTCACAATCAGATGCTGAAATACCATCACACTACTTCCACCTTTCCCTCCGAGAGTCATCATTTTCAGAGCCACGAGAAGCGCTTGTCAGAGATTGTTTTAGGCATCTGAATAAACAACCAAGACCTTCCCTGTCAGCCACTGATTGTCCCCGCTGAAGGACAATTTTAAGAATAAGTAATATGGTGATATTCAATATTTTTCTTACTGTCAAACAAATTCCACGACAAACCAACACATCTACATCTCCACTGTTTTCCAAAACCACATCACAGAGCCACACTGTAGCACTGGCTCCATCGTTACAATGAACATGGTCAGTGTAGTTTATTTTGGGTCAATCCCACGAACACGTTCCTGCTGCTGTAAATACTCGGCAGCACCACATGTCCTGAAAAACAGCCGCAAGCAAATACACTGTTTACTCCTGTTTGGGAAACCTCTGCTAGAAACCACAGAGCCAAGCTGTTGTCGGATATTATTTAGTTTAAAAAAAAAAAAAAGGAAACTATACATTCATGATCTCTTTTTCATCGACCCACTGAGAGCTGCACTGTTAGTTTGTTCATGGGATTTGTAATTATTAACCTAATTATAAAATAGCACCACCATTATTCTAGTGTCTTTTTTGCTCTTGGCTTAAAGGGTTTTAGTCATATTAACACCGGATCAACACTATTTTTGATTTATTGAAATAAGTCTCATTTTTTGAGCTTCAAAATTTTATTTTTGACCTTTGAAACAGCAATTAAAAAAAACAATCTCAACTGATGATGATTGAAAGCTCCTGAATAGCTACTAAATGGACCCATGATTGTCCGATCATCTGTACTTTTGCTCACTTGCGGTGTCTCTCCTGACTGAAATATTGCCAGTGAAGAGCCTGACTGTTTGTTGAAGCCGGGTACCCTTACTTGAAAACCGAGAGGTGTTTACCACTCTCCTCTGCAATCACAGCGCGCCTGTAAAGCAATGTTTGTCCTCGATTTGTTGCTTTAATTCTTTGCTTCCAGTCGAATCCTTATGAGAGCGGATCTTTTGCAGCATCAGATAACTCACACAATATAGATCAATTGATTTTCAGGAAAGCGCTGTAACAAACTATTTGTGGCGCCAAACAACATTTCCCTCATGGCTTGATGACTTGAGAGCTAAGCCGCTTAGCGAACTGCATCACACACTGGATATTGTGCTTTTCAGACACTGTACAATATACAGTTTAAACTCCCATAAACCAGTGGGTGCAGGTGTCAGGCTTGGTAAATGCTGGTTTCATTGTCAGAGTTCTTGCTCCAGATAAAAGAAAGACTCCAATGAACAAACTCTGAGGAGTTCTTAGCTAAGTGGTGTACAAAGAGGGAGCTCTGACCTCTCTGGGTTGCAATGACAGTAATGTTGTGCCAGTGCTCGCGTTCCCGGTCCAGCTCCATGGCCGTGGTGATGAGGCCGGTGTCTGGGGTGATACGAAACAGTGCCTCCGGGTCTGACTGAGGATCAATGGAGAACCTGGGGGGGGGGAGAAAATAGGAGCGTAAGTGAAGTGAGGATGGGGCAGAGAGAAATCTAGAAAGAAAGAGTGAAGGGAAGAAGCAAGCAAGGAGGTGGCAGAGCGGGGCAGAGTGTAAGAAAGCAGACAGGGCAAATGTGTGAGGGACTGATAAGGAAGTCAGCATTCAAATGGCCAAAGAATTAATATAGGGAGATTATCGCAGCTGATAGGAGCTCTTTTGAAGTGCAACCGATTATCTAAATATCTATGAATATACCAACTATCATTCCTTCCCACACACTCATTCTTAGCACTTTTGCTGGTGCTAATTGGGACACGGTTTTCTGGGATTGTTACAGACAAATCATTCGCCTCTCTTGCCATCTAGAACTATGTGAGACAAAAACCTTCTCCGAGCACAAGTGAGCATTTGTTTGTTTCGTGTTTGTGAAGAGCTGGGGTTGAAATTCAATCCAAAAAGTACACATCGCTAGCCTAAAAAGTTTGTGTCTGACATTCAACAGTCAAAATAAATAAAAACAGAGAAGTCCATCCTCAGAAACATCAAATAAACAATGAAATGGTTTTTCATTTAGCAGTGAAATTCTTGTGTTGATGATAAAAAACAGCAAATTTAACAATAATAAACGAATACTTAAAGGAACATTATAGGAAATACACTTCCTGAGAGTGAGATGATGCCATACTACTAAAATGCTACATGCTATAGTGCTAACTTCATATGTGGTCAAAATTGAGTTAAGACAGGACTTTTTGACATCTTGCCTCAACACAGAATTATTACAGACTACAATAAAATGTAGGATTATTGGGGAAAGCAGCTGAAAACCAAGCTGTGGACTGCACTCTGGCTAGCTAAGAGTAGCTGGGGAGCTAACTGTAGCAGAATTTGACCACTTTTTTCTGTTTCTGCTTCTGCTGTTTTTTATACATAAATAACACAATACTTAAATTTAAATCCTAATGGACTAAAAAAAGGTTTTACAGCTTTTCTATCTGTTTGATAGTTTTATTAAGAGCCTTCAAACTTCAAACATATGATCTCTGCTTTACTGTTTTAGTAGTTACTGCTGTTGAACTTTGTTAGTGCATATATGAGGAAAGAGACCTCTTAAATTACCTGATATTGTTGGTCAGACCAGTATCAGGGTCTACAGCGCTGACCCGGCCCACAGTGCAGGCTGGCGGGCAGTTCTCAGATACATCCATGTGATATCGTGCCCGGGAGAACCTCGGCGGCTCATCTGCATCCAGCACAGCTACTCTGATGGAGGCCCGGTCCTTGAAGGGGCCTCGACGCAGGAAGCGAGGGTCCACTATGGGGTTGAGGACCTCGACAGAGAAAGAGTAGGAGCTCCGGCTCTCATAGTCTACAGCCTGGGGGGGGGGGGGGGGGGGGGGGGGGGCAACAGGGAAGAGTGAGCTAGTGGGATTAAAAAATACTCAGTGTGAAAATATATAATCATTCAAGGTTTAAATATATGCTCACTGTGAAATGAGTGATGATGACACATTTTATTAGCAAGAAAATTATGCAAATGTCAGTCCTACAAACGTCAGATCCAATAATATGTTTTGTGCTTTCATTTGGTCCAATTCTCACACTACATTTTCCACAGATGACTGCTAAATTACATATCAAAAGCAAAGAGATGGCAAATAATGAATTATTCCCACAGATAACAGCTCGCAGAGGCTAGAGAATGGTCACATCCAAAATCAGCTGAGGATGATTTGGAGTAAATAATACCACGGTTACCTTACATGTTGTCACGTTTGGATTCTTGAAGTGATACTTCAAAAAAAAGAAAAAAGTTGTTGTGGGTGGATGCTTGGAGCGCGGGTTTTTGTGTGAAGTGGGAAAAGACATTCATGAGGTGTTGATGTTATAGCATTGCCAATGAGATTCTTGATGCTCAAAGGGTTGAAAGGATTCTTGAGAGCTCCGACACTGAAGTAACTACATGTTTGGGCGTTGGTTTGACATTGCTTAGAGTTGATGTGGGGATATTCTTGACGTCCTAAGACTGGGGGGGGGGGGGGGGGGGGGGGTATAACTGCTGTAGTGTTTACCGCCTGGGTGTTAATACTGGTGGTGTGTTTGTGGGAGTTGTATAAGATTACCGTTGTTTTCTAAATGTAGCACAGATGGATGTAAGCATGTGGTACTTCAGGTAGTTGCGTTGAACATTTTATCTAGGTTTGGCATTGTTTGTTTGCTGCAGTGTTGGCAACACATTTAGAAGTGTGTTTTCCTGTAATGTTACAAACATGTTGGTGAGGGTAATTTCAGACCTTGTGACACATTGTGGGAGGGAAACTTGTTTTTGTGACAGTATGGATCCGGAGTTCCAGCTTTCGGGGGCTGTGCAGATCTTGCACTGTGCCCACAAATAATTTCCACAAACAATGAAAATCAAAAACAAAACCACGCTCCTGTTCTCTATCACCATGGCAACTCTATTAGCACCATAGAGACTCTTACCTGGCTATGAGGAGCATTAGAAATTCCTTTGTATCCTTGCATCTACACAGGTATAAGAGATTTCATTTGGGATAGCGGCTCAGGCCCAGGAGATTGTTTGTTACAGAGAAGTTATGAAGCCTATTTGTCTGAGGTGTCCGTGTGATTGCGTGCCGCACTCCCACCAGCAGGCCGGCTCTGAAGCGATGAGATAGCCTCTGATCAGGTTTGCCGAAATGATTGTTAGCGAGGGGAGAGTCGTCACACACACTCTCTCACACACACACACACACGCATGCACACACTCGTGACATACACCTGCTGCTGATTAAATCTGGAGAAAGCAACATGTTTGGTTCCGGTTCAAAATACCTGTTTGAGGTTTGAGGTATTAGTGTTAGTGTGTGTGTGGGCTTGTATGCAAGTACAAGTGGTTCTTGAGCCTGTGTGTCCTCAGATCCTCTGTCAGTAAAGTGTGTGTGTGTGCTTAAAGTAAGTGTGCATATGAATCATCTCAGTGTGATTGGCACAGAGAACCATGTTGGACAGAGGATAAATAGGCTCCCTGGCTATGCAGAATATTCGCTGTCAGATTGAAATGGGGGAAAAAATCATTCTGAGGATCCCAGCCGCAGTGGGAATATTGATATCCTCTCACTCGAGCTCTCTCCTTCCTTTCTGATCTCTCTTTTTCTATTTCTCCTTCTCTTTTCTTCCCTCTTTCTGAGCTGTAAACCAGAGTAAAATGCTTTACAGGAAATCAGCAGTTTTAGAAAGAGGTGAAGTCTGATTAAAAATTATGCAGAGAAAAGGACGAATGAAAGACATCAAAAAGCGAGCAAATTGGGGAATATCTCCGCAGAAGAAATAAATAAACAAGAAGAATTGTCAAGGGGGTGATGGGGAGATGGAGATTGTGAGACTAAGTGTGTGTGCGGGGGGGGGGGGGGTTTAGCCGGGACGACGGAGGGAAAAGGTTCTCTGACGGGGTCCCCATTACAGGGAGAGAGACAATCTGTCTGAGGAGGAGAGGTGTCACTTACACTGTGAGCACACACTCATCACCACCCCTCCCTCCCTCCATCCAGCACTCCATCACTCCGCTCCCTTTCCTTCGCTACCTCATACACTCCATCACCCACTCCCCTTCCCAGCCTACACCCATCTTTCCCCCCCCCCCCCCCCCCCCCCCCCCCCAAGTGTGAAGTGTGTGTGCGACAAGGCGCCAGCTCTGACAAAGCATGGCACACACACTCATCCTTCTCCCTCATCCGCCCTTACAGGAAGCACTTATCACTAACTTTCTGTTTTTGGTTTTTTTCTCTCTCTCGTGCACATTTGGGTGATTAGATGTGAATACATGCTCTGCTGCCTCATGCACACGCACACACACACATACACAGACAGACACACACACACACACACACACACACACACACACACACACACACACACACACACACACACACACACACACACACACACACACCATAAAGACCAACTTAATTTTCAGACATTCTAATACCCTGGTATAACATCTGATGATCAAGACTTTATAGAACAGAGGTTAAATATATCTTCTAACGTCTTCACGTATTCGTCTTCACTTCATATTTGTTACTGACCAAACTGAAAGCAAAAAAACTAAAGTTACTCTTTAACTACACTTTCTTCCTGTGACATCTTCCAACATGCATACATACAAATGCTGAAATTACAGATGATTGTTTGCTTTGTTGTTTAAGAGAAACTGTGATAATTTTACTTTGCCTTTACTCACGTAGAGCTGTTTCCTGAGGTGGAAAGCAACCCTTTTGTTCTGTTTCTATTTCTATCACTTCTTTTCTTGTACTGAAGTTAGCATGCTAACCAGCTAGCCCCAGCCCAGTTGGACTGTCTTTTCACTTTCCGATACCGAGTCACTGTAGAGTCCAGTCTGCCTCGATGAAGCATCGCTGCTCAGAGGGCGTATTATAACCTCTTGTCAAACGAAACAATGGCTGAAGCTCTTGGCAAAACTGGTAACTAAACAGCTGTTTACTCTTTAACCACACATTAAATTACAGTTGATTATTTGGTGAAGAGAAAGTTTATAAGTTCATCAGCAACAACTTTGGTTATTGATTAAATCTTTAAAAGGAGCTATTTGTAAGTTTTGCTATTTTTACATAGCCAACATTAGCATTACAGCTGTTTACTTACCAGTCTTGCCAAAAGCTTCAGCCAAGACAAGGGATTATAACACACCCTCTGAGCTAGCTGGTTAGCATGCTAACTTCAGAGGATTGCTTTCCACCACTGGAGACGGCTCTTAGTGAGCAAAGGAATGAAATTTGATGCTGAACTCACAACATTTCTTCTAGACTGGTAAGTAAACAGCTGTTAATGCTAATGTTGGCTATGGAGCAACAGCAAAACTTACAAATAGCTCCTTTAAGTGATATATCAAGCAAAAATGCTAAATTCACTGTTTCCGGCTCCTCTCTCTGTTGGTTGGACAAAACAAGCAACGTGAAGATTTAATCATGGCCTCTGGAAATTTATTATTGGCACTTTTTTTTCTGTTCTCTGACCTTTTGCAGACACAGACCATTCATCCACTAATCGTAATCAACAAATTAAATGTAAATAATCACAAGTTGCAGTCCTTGAATGTGCATAGACACTCAATTATCTCTAGTTAATGTTGCCCTCCTCTTCTATACACACACACACACACACACACACACAAACACACACACAGACACACACACACACGCACTCTACAAGTGTAACCTTCTCCTGTCCTGCGATGCGGCGCCCCCACAGTCCTTTTTGAAATTCAAATTACTCTATACAATTTCCCTTTTAAATTCGCTTCACAGTTAGCAGAAATTAATTAGCTAACCTGCATGCTAGACTGGCGATACATAATACATCTCTCCTCAAAGAGGCCGACCCATAGGCATACATGCTCGATTGAGAAAGAGTGTGTGTGTGTGTGTGTGTGTGTGTGTGTGTGTGTGTGTGTGTGTGTGTGTGTGTCCAGGCTTTACAGTAAATGTACATCACTGCAGGGTGAGGCTTTCCAGCACAGAGTCGGTGCCTCTCACTGACATTTCTCTAATTGAGGGAAAATAAATACTCAAGTGAACATGTGTGTTCTTGTGCTCACCTATAAGTGTGCGAGTGTGTATATGGTCTGTGGCATGTGCATGCTTGTGTGCGTTCAGCGCCCTGCTGTCCTTGGCAGCTTGAGTCCTTTCTTGATTTCGTGCATCCTAAATCAAGATCATACATCACATTTGTCTGATGACAAACGCAGCTTTGGACATTTCTGCCAACAAGCACAACTGCAGAGATGGGAGAACAAAGACTCGTTTAAATCTCCCTTTTGACTTTGTTCTTCTTCTGTTTCTGTCTTATTTCTCTCCCAGATGTCCTGTGTCTTCCTTTTTTTTCCTCCAACATATGAGCGAGACATTGGTCTCTCTCTCTCTCTCTCTTCCCCCCCTTTCGCTTTCTCTTCCTCTCTCCATCTTTTTCTCTCTTTTTCCCTCAGAGGAGATTAACACAATCTCTCCTCCGCGTGAGAAAACAAACACAGATAATCCTGGGCGCACTGCTGGCGTGTGACCGAGGATTAGCCAGCCGTTTTAAGTGAGAGCATATGGAAATAATAACGGCAAACTGACACATGCGCGAGCTAGCTTGTCCCCCAGGTAAAAGGAAAGAAAGGCGCACAAATAGCAGGCTTACACAGCTCACAGCACCCCGAAAACACACCTCAAAAGGGAAACTCCTGAATCGGGATATCGCCGGGTTCGTATTAATGATGTTGTGACATGCCTAGTGTTGCGTCTAGTGATCCCACTTTGTTATATACATGCTATTAAATACAGTATACATGTGTAAAGAGGTGCTGTGAAATCTGGGCATTATCCTAGTTTGCTTTTAAAGTTTTTTTTTTTGTTTATTTTTAATGCTTCAGTTGTAATAAATGCTCCAACCATCAAAACACAGGTAGGCCTTCATTGAATCATCACCTGTCTGATTTGCATGTAAAGCATCTGTGTCCATCAGCTGATGACAAGACGTTCCATGCCTCTTCCTTTTCTTCTAATTGCTCCTCATTGGAGCAGCTGATTAGATTTTGATTAGTTGATTGATTCCAATGAAACCTTAACCAGCCTCCACCAGTTAAGAGCTCCCATTGGCTTGAATGTTACCCTCTGGCCATTAGGGGGCACTGCTGCAGAGCTATGTCAAGGAGCCACTGTGCTGGGGAGTGTTATGGTAATTCCTCAATTACCTGCTACTTACACTGTGGCCTTGTTCACATGCTGTATCAAAAATCTATTAGCAGCAATGTATACATTCATTAACAGCTATATGTAATAAGTAAATAACTGGAGTGGAGCAGAGCTGATGGGACGGGACAATTAAAGAGCATAAAATGAGGAAGAAACTAGAAAGGGGAAGTTTTATTTATTTATTTTTTTTATTGAATGGATGAATAGTCTGTTTGTGTTAGTATGTCTGTGAATATATCTGCACGGATATGTGCGTCTTTCTGTGTTTCTCTTTACGAGCACACGTGAATGTGAATGAGGCAGACCTGGGCTGAGTCACAGACAAACAAACACACACTGTCTGACATGGCCTCCAGACACAAAACAGAGCAAGGACGAGATAGGGTAGGGAGGGCCTGTGTGTGTGTGTGTGTGTGTGTGTGTGTGTGTGTTTATATTTACTCGCGTTTTAGCTTGTGTGTCTCCCCCTGCATATTTGGATATATACGTGTGTGTATGAGGGAGGGGGGGTCAGAGAGAGAGAGAGAGAAACAAAATGCAGAGAGACAGCAGCAGATGATGAGAAAGGGGGTAAAAGGGTTGAGGTTGGGGGTGAGGTAATGGTTGGGGTGGGGGCGTGGGATGGTGGTGGTGGTGGGGTGATAGAGTAAGGGAGAATGGGGAGAGGGAGAGAAATCTTTTTATTGCTGGGGGTCTCTGAGGGACTGACAGTAAATAAGCAGTGATAAGCAGCAGGCAGCTTCAGTCGGAGCCCAGTCTTGCAGGCTTTTAATGACCCAGCTTGGCTAGAGCTATGGCTCTACCATGTTTTCCTCCTCCTCCCTTTGCTCGTCGGCACATCATCCACAGTCTTCCTCGTCTTCATCCGTCTCATTTTCTCCGTCTGCCTTCCTCCCCCTTTTTCTTCTCCCGAGCTCCATTTTGTCATCACACATTCTCTCTCTGTCTCATTTTAACTATCTCCTAACTCCTTCCACCAGCTCCCTCTTGACTCTATATATCCCTAATCTGCTATTAACCCCCTCCGCCTCCCCCGCCTCCCCTCCCCGTCAGCTCACTCTCCCACCCACCTCCCATCTGACACATGGTAGAGAGGTAAAGACGAGCTCTGCCGCGCAGCCTCCCTCTCCATCTTTAAACGAGCAATCGCGCCTCTTTGCAGCTCTTTTCGCTCATTTGCCAGTTTAAACACAGGGAGCTGCAAGGTCAAGTGTGTTGTATTGATGTGTGTCTCTGTATGTATCTCTCTGTGGTTTATTGGTGCTTGTGTAGGTGTGCATCCCCATTCTGTGTATCTGACTGTGTGTGTGTGTGTGTGTGTGTGAGAGAGAGAGAGAGAGAGAGAGATAGAGAGAGAGAGAGAGAGAGAGAGAGAGACAGTGCATCTCAGATCATCGGTTAAAGAGATTCAGCCCACAGCGGTGAGATGACCAGCAAGGTCAAGGCAACACTCTGTGGCAACACAAATTGTTCCACTCGGAAATCCTTCCTTCTCCGGGGGCGCACAGATCATCTCCTTCCCTGTTAAAATCCTTCACAGTTTGAAAGCCGCCTGACTCCGGGAAAATGTACAGAGGGCCGATGTGACACTGTAACGCAACCCAAACAGATGCACGAACGCATAGCAACAGCAAAAAGAAAAGCATTGCTCTTGTATTTTAAAAAATTTTTTTGGTTGTTTGTTTGTTTAACGAAGTGGAAACTGAGGGGAAGCTTAGCGCTAATTTTACGCTTTGTTTACTTTAATTCTATTAGAGTTGTAGCCCATCTTACATGTTTTTCATTAGTTTCCCTGAAAGGCTAAATCCCTCTTTATCTATTCAAGTCAGATTTTTTTCATTAATATTATTAATATGAAGAGTTTCCTGTAGCACACCTACATTTACACAAAATCCCAGCGCTGCCAAGGACTACATCTAATGTAAATGGTGCCTTACAGCGTCTGAAAATATTCAATATAAGCTCTGCTTTTCTTGGAAGCGTTGAAAACGAATCCACACGCAACCCATGAGTCTTCAGTTTCATTCAATATTTCACCCATTGCAGCAATCCTGGTCTAATCTATTTCTCTTTCTTGGTGCCTTTGTAGAGGGATTAAAGCCACACAAAACAGCGCGAAGGAGGCCATGTTGAAATATTAATTGTACGCTTTGTTTTGTGTGTCTGGATCCAATGGGAGGAATACTGCAGGTGGGAGGTGTCTGTATGAGTCTACATGTAATTTTCCCGCCCGTTTCGCTGGTCGCCCAGCACATGTTGAAGTGATCGATCCTCCTTCGGTACGCAGCAGGTTGCCCCTTTTTTTCCCTCTCTCCCTTCGCTGCTCTCTCTTCTTCACTGTGCTTGTTGCTGCCTCCCTATCTCTAAGGTTGGTTTTTTTTTCCATTTAAGCTCTTTTTATTATTTATTTTGTCATTTTTACCTGCTTGTCTTTCTGGATGAGTTTTTCTACCTCCCTGTGCCTCTCAGTCTCTAGCTGTGCTAATTTCTCTCTGTGGCTGTCAGTGATTTCGCAGCTCTCGCTGTCTCTGCATCTCTCTTCCTCCCTTTGCATGTCTCTCTCTCTGGTCCCTTTATACTCTTACTACCTTGTTATACCGCACTCTCAGCTGCCACTGTCTCTCAGGAGCTCATTTTAACACTCCTCCCTCACCTCTCCCATCTTTCTCTCTCCGTCTTCATCCCCACTCTTTTTCCCTTATTCCTGGGCCCTCACCTTTGATTTCTTTCTTCCTGCATCTCTCAGTGTATCCAGTCCTCTGCCTGCCTCTCTGCCTCTCTTCAAAAAAAAAAGCTTGGAAATCCTGCTCCACACACCACCTCCAGGTGCGGATTGTTTTTAATGAATCCTGCAAACCCAAGGCTGAGAACTGACACAGTGATAAATTCACACACACACTCCCTGCATACACCAGTATGCACAGCTTCACCGCTGCAGAGTTTCTATGCACTAAATGAAGGCGACGGGACTGAAGAGAGGTGAAACATCTCCAAGAACCTTACGCCACTCCAGGTGGCCTCAAATAGCACTTAGAAATACCGTGAACACACACACACACACACACACACACTCCTGTGCACCAGTCACCGGTGCAATCACACATAACGCATTTTTGAATATAAATAGCAATATTTCTGACAGAGTTGAAAAATTGCTGTTATTTCGTGCAGATTGTCTCTGTTCTCTGAAAACAAGATTTCTCCAGAATGGAAATGTTTCAGAAAGTTCAGGATCTTCTTCTTCTGATGAGTTTCCAAAGGATTTTTATCAGCATATGAGTTTGGGAACTTTTTTTCATCTTCCAAGTTATAGATGGATCCCTGTGACACGGCGAGATACGGGGCCGTATCTCACACCGGCCGCAAAGCGCCACGCAAGAGTCTTTGCTAGTTTCAGACTGACGCAGTTGTCATTTTCCCATCCAGCGCCCACGCTGTTTAAACAGGAAATACATTTGCATTTACCTGTGCACCAATGGGGGCATCATCTTGAAGCAGCAGAAAGCGATTTCACAATTGACCAACAAAAACCTTGTTTTAAGATGGTGACGCAGCATTTCACTGTTGAGTCAATCATCAGCTGACCAACCAAACCAATGGTTTGAAGAAGAAGCAAAAACTTTCATTCATACACAGTTTCCCAGTTTCGGCTTCTTCAATGTGAGAGTTTTTGTATTTCACTCCCGTTTTTTTCACCTCTTGAAATTGAACGTCTTTTGAGTTTTGACTGCAGGTCAAACAAAAATGAGGCCTTAAGTTTTGACTTTATTTTATAAGCAAAATATTCTTCTTCAGGAAATGGAGTGGACTGTACGGTGCACAGGTTCCTGTAATGAAGGAGCCTGTTGCTTGGTGCAGCTGTTTGTGCTCACTGATGAAGGCCTTGGATACGCAGGAAGAACGTATATTAGGATCAATCAATTGCTGTGTTTTTCATGGAATTTGTTGCCGCATCATAATACATACACCGCATATGCATGAATGTGACTGCCTGTGTGGTGTATATTATATAACATACATAACAAGCACGTGAGCACGCTTTGTTAATGACTGACATCCCATACATCAGAGTGGCTAATGGCATCACAGGAGACACATGTGTCTTAATTGAAGTGTCTGAAAGGATCCTTTGAATTGAAAGCATTATATATATACACACACACACACACACACACACACACACACACACACATACACACACACACACAAGGCCCTTGTTCCCATTAAACCTGCATTACATGCGAGTGCCAGGGCCTCCGTCCTCCTCCTGAGACAGACATGCATGTACTTTAACGAGTCACACTGGTGATTAGCGGGTGTCAGCACTCCTTGCCCCCACCGTGCACACACGTCTTTATAAGAATGTGGTTATTCGGGATGACAGGGCTGCTTAGGGGATGGCTGTTTGAAATTGAAATCATCTAGAATTACACTAAAGGGAACTATTAGCCAAGTGAACTCAGAATGGAAGGGCAGAGTCTATTTGATCCCTCTGTACATGCAAATGCTCCGCACAGAAAAGCTTGGCTGAAAGGCAGCAGTCAAAACACCTCAACAGTGGTCAAAACAGTTTTTCTGCAAATTAGACTCAACTCAGCCGCCGCAAACATTTGCATTTGGATGCGTCATGCTTTGATTGGATTTTCGAATGGATGTTTCATTATGTTTGCTGCAAACAGATGGAAATATTGATAAAAAACGGAGGCTTGTTTACAGTGGGTGAATCAAGCAGCAAATTTAGTTGTTAGAAGCTCATCAAAAACACTCTCGTCTGATGGGAGTCAAATAAGGAGAAAAGGTAAGATGAATATAGATCACGTTAAATCGTAAGATCCTCACTGTAAAGACGTCGGAGAGATGAGTCATGTTAAATCTTATAGGCTTGTATAGCCTGTTTGTGTATTTCCAGGTAATTCCAGGTTAATGGGCTTAGGCAACACGGTGTTGGATATGCTTTGACTCCCAGACGAAACAAAACACCTCTCAAAGAAAAAAAAAACCTGCTCACTTCACCTCTCCTCCCCCTCATCATCTGTTCTCTCTCTCTCTCCATCCTCCTCTGTCCTGCCCCCTCTCCCCTTTACCCTTTCAAACCAGCACCTTCCTATTCATGCTCTCTCACCCCTCCCTCATCTGTCTCCTTCTCCTCCCCTGCCATCATTGCTCGTGACATCCAAATGACCCTTCCCGCATCTTCCTCCTCCCTATTCCGCCCCTCCTTCCGTCTGTCCGTCCCTCCGCCTCCGTCCCCCCACCCCACCCACCTTGTTGAGCGTGATGACAGCCTCTTGGTTCACTCCGGTGATGTTGAACGTGTCCCCGGTCTCCCCCTCCAGGATGGTATATTCCAGCTTGGCGTTCTCGCCGAGGTCGGCGTCAGTGGCTGAAATACGCCCTATCTCGGCGCCCGGGATGGCCAGCTCGGAAACAGAGAAGGACCACATGCCTGGGAGAGACAGATGACATGACGGTGCACATTAGGGAAACAGTCTCCATCTTTCATTAGCGCCGATACACTTCATTTGTTAGTTAAACATTTCATTTTGTCTTTTGAACTGTTTTCAAATTGCTTTTCCCCACCTGTGCCGAGCCAATATTTACAATATTTCATTCAGATAAGGCGCCATTTAATTTAACAGAACTGCGAGGATGAAGGGGACAGATTAAAGAAGAGAAAGGCAGAGTGTGTGTGTTTGAGCGCTCAGCACTGAGATATTATTAAAATCCAGGTAAAATACAGCCAGAAAAACCTGTCATTTTAAAAAAAGTAGCTAAATTAAAAAGAGGCATGGATTAAAAAACAGAAGGAGTAGAGGAGATAGAGAAAAAAGCAAAGATTACTGTGGGAGAAGCGGCTGCGTCTCCCTCAGAACATTCGAACCGGATGATGTGAGCCAACTACTCATCACAAACCTCAACTTTTTAGTCCCTGAGTCGTGCGTTCCTTCCTCCTGCTAACAAGTATTAATCAAGATAACAGGCTGTTTCATGTGTGCTGCCATCATGTTTAAACATGCTGCTTTTCCTTTTAGTGCTGCTGCCATTAAAGAGGCACATTATGAGTCCCTTCTTTTCCTGGCTGTGCAGTTTGTATTACACACAAACACACACACACACACACACACACACAGAGCTCTTTTCTCTTATTATTCACCTGATGCACCTTCTGATGAAAATATGGAGAACCAGACACAACATCAGTGGACTCACATAACTGCATAAAAAGCAGACATATAAATTCAAATATCCAACTACCACTTTATTTCAGCCACACACACACACACACACACACACACACAGTCCACCAGCAGCACTGACAAGACTAAGTATGGTGGGAAAGATAGAAATTGAGCGAGAAGGGGGAAAAAAAGCAAGATATCACTGTTTGGCTCACACACAGAACAGACAGGCTCATTCAAACAGAGCTGTTATCTGCTCGGCTAAAGCTAAGGGAATCAGATAGACCTGTAAACGTGAGGGAGAGAACGACATCGCACAAACACATTTGGGTTGACAGAATAAAAGATAGCCAGCACTTCAACCAGACAGTATCTGGGCCAACACACAGTCAGATGAATTCCTGTAAAGCTGACAACATCAGAGCGAGACAAAAAAAAAGTGAGGTTATTTCACTTTGTGGATCAGCATTACAGTTCAGACATCAAAGTGGCATCTGCAACCAAAGTTATCACTCAGCGTGTTTGATTGTTGTCTCTTTAAGTCTGTTGATGTCAAATCTCCGGCGTAGGCTTCCCTGCTGATAATTACTAATGTTGCCGTTTTTAAAAACACAAAGGGGTTTCTCTCTCTCCAACAGCTAAATCAGGTTGCTTGTCACTGCATTCAAAAAACGACCCATAGGACCGTGTGATCTGACAATCCTCTTGGAAGGACACCATTTTTGTCAGTGCCTTCAAAACACAAATGACTGCTTTAAAAATTATTCTTTTTAATCTGGTTTTCTAAACCGGAAAACCTGTGGCGAGGTTTTGGTTACGTTTTAAGCAATTAAAACAAGGACATTAGCTCTGATTTTAGAAATGGACTCTTATCGACCACTCGAAGCGCTTTACATTACAAGCCACATTCACACAAGCGTTCACATTCATACAGCACTTTTCTACCACATTCACACAGCAGTGCTACATCAGGGGCAATTTTGGGTTCAGGAGTCAAACCGCCGACCTCCCGATTAGTGGCCGTGCCTGAGCCACAGTCGCCCCTGATGTCACGAGTTCAAGCCCCCTGATCCTAAGCCAGGCGCCATGAAAATGAAGAAACACTCGAGCTTTCTCTACAGGTTTAAAAGTACTGGAATCAGCAAAACAAATCCCCCATGTGTAAGTTGAAATCGAGAATGTAAAGCCAGAATGTCAACAGCAGGCGTGACGTGGGTTTTCTCAGTGGTACAGTGGCTGCAGCCCTGATTAAACTTCCGTACAAGGTCAGGGGAGGATTGTTGTCCTGGTTAACAGAAACCAGTGTTGACTGTAGGAGAACGGGTGCAAACAGGATTCTCCTGATCAAAGTCAGATGCTTTGTGCACACATCCATTCACCCCGACTCCTTCTCCAAAGCTGCATTCATGCTTGATGCAACGGGTTAACACAGTAAATGTATGGTGTGGGTTTTGATTTATATCCCCGTGTCAGATTTCATCCGTTCATATCACAACAACTGCAGCGCTGGACGGATTTATTTCATGTGATCAGATTGTATCATCCCCAGAGCAGATATGTTTACATTCTTTCATTAACTATAGAGTGACGGCTGGCTACACACGACCTTATAGAACTGGAGGTAGAGCTATTTTCATTCGCTGTGATAGAGAGCGGTGATGGTGGTGAGCAGAGATGTTTTTGTTACGTGTGTGTTACTGAAAAGGATTAAGACCACAAAAGCAGTCCTGTCCAACCACAGCTCTTGAAGGCCTCGTCTCTGTAGTGTTAATACAGACCAGGACTTGATAATAATACATTTTATTTATAGGCGCCTTTTTAAGGCACTCAAGGACACCTTACAACACACAGTAAAAGAAATAAAATAACAAGACCAATGCATAAAATACTAAATAAATTGGAATAAATATAATTGGTAAAAATAGATATGATTGCATTGGATGCTAGTGATGGAGTCAAACAGAATAGTTTGAAGAGGTGGGATCTGAAGGGAGGAAGAGAGTCAATTTCACGGATGTCTTGGTGAAGTGAGTTCCAGAGTCGAGGGGGCATCAAGGAAGAGACCCAAACTCTCAACCTGGGGTGAAGGAGGAACGGTGACACTGTCAGTAACCAGAGAGAAACTGTGGGTGGTGCTGTGGTGTGGGTGCTACGAGCAAAATGCACAAACTGTTGTTAACCTGCCTTCCTCCCTCTCCAGCCCACAGTTTCCTGACTGTGCTGTTTACTGAGAAAACCATGGCGCTGTCCGTGGTGCTGAAGTCACAGACTGATTCATAAAAACTCCCCATTTGATATTTAATTGTTTCTAAAATATCAAGACATTTCGGGCCATTTTAAGAGACATATTGTAACAATGTTCAGAGCGACCTCGGTTTCCTGAAGTAGTGAAGTAGCCGTTGATTGAGTCAAATGTTGCTTAGCGATCTTTGAACTCCACTACTATGGCAGCGCGTTCGAATGTGTACAGGCGTAGCTGTCACTTCAACCGTCGCTGTTTAAAGTCCCTAATATCAATAGGTGAGACAACCGCTTGTTAGAATATTACATGTTAAAAAGAGTTTTTGTATTATGATGTATTCTGTCACAAACATCTAGAAATAAATCATGTTTTATAACGACTGTTTTTTCTGCCTTCTATCTTTGTTTAATTAGCTTCTTGCCTGGAGGTCACTCCCAGTTACTGATGCTGTCTGTGCAGAACATGGACTGTGTACTGAAGGCATTGCACTCACAATAAAGACATCCATCTGGGAGATGAGCTATTTGGTGGTGGTTTCAAACTGAACATGATCAGAGGAGGGAAATTTAACCTTCCATCACATATTGGAAAAAAAAAAAAAAAAAATCTCATAAGATGAGAAGAAATAGCAGGTGAAAACACTGTAACTCCAACCTTTTTTCTCAGCTGACAAACAGACAGTCAACTTGTTACTGCTGTAGTAATATTATCATGGACAACTCTAAAAAACAGAACAGCCAAGATGGATTTGAAAAGATTAGAACAAATTCTTTCTTGATCAAGATGAAACCACAGTGAATCAAACAGTTGTAATTTTTTTAATAAGCTGCCTTTTATAATCAGATTGTTTCCGAGTTATGATCTGCATGTTTACCTGAGCGGCGTCTATTAATTGCTGTTTTATTGACTGAGAGGAAATTCTTTTTATCATTTGTTTGTTAGCGTTTTCCGTCTGCGGCTGCCGGTATAATGGCTGAGATTTTTTGCCAACTGATCCTCGGCGGAGATTACATAACAGCACAAGTGACACAAATTCATCACTGAAATTCAAATGAGATTTGTTTTTTCATGGTTAAATAAGTGGTTAGCTGAGAGCTAGCGCTGCAGCATTTTCTTCAGCAGTAACTGTGACAGTAGCGTTAAGCTCACTGCCGGCCTTATGGCTCTAAAGGGCTGTGAATTGGCCCCATCACCATATGCTGCTCTCCAGGCTGCTCTTTACCCACTCCTTTTTTTTTTTTTTTACTTGACTTCATTTACCTCCTGGTGAACAACTGTTTCATCCTTCTCCCCCGTCGCTCCGCCTTCTGCAATTTACTCAGGTGCTCCACTAGACGAGCAGCGTGTCCCTCTATCTGGAAAGTGTAATGTACAGGATGTAATGGCTGGTTTCAACTTCTATACTAATGGATTGAAAAGGAGAAAAACACAGGATCAAGTGATTTAAGGTCACTTGAAGGTACTACAGTCCACGAGCACCGCCTGCAAAAAGGACTTCATAGTTTCACATACAATGAACTCCCACAGTGCTGTTACTCATATGGAGGAACGTGTTTCTCTTTATTCATTACTCTCCACAAACCAGAACTGTGAATTTAGCTACTTTCTTTCACTTCATAATTATGTTTTCCCTTCCGATCACAAACACTGTCAATGTCCTGCCCTCTTGGCTGCCCTCTTTTGACATCGCCAACACCCGCTACCTGTCCAGAGCCTGAGGAGCGTTCGCACCCCGGCCGCCACCTGTTTGACCTGTTGCACTCTGGCAGGCGCTACAGGTCATTTTAAAACTCAGACCATTAGACTACTGAACAGTTTAAAGCCATTTGCACTTTTATTCAGCACAATCATGCAAAATGCAAACACAGTGCTTGTGCAACTTTCTTCATTCCCCTGCAATTTTCCACTCCAAAGAATTATATCCACACTTGTGCAATAATCACAGGCTGATAATGTGTGTGAAGCTCTCTTTTAATTGTTTTTAACTGAAGCACCAACCAGGAGTAGCACCAGCTCCTAATTTCATTGTATTTTGCACAGTACAATGACAATAAAGGCTTTCTATTCCCTCCATTCTAAAAAAAACTGGATAAGTTCCTGCGAGTGACAACAAACAGCAAATGCTATTCCTCAGCCTCCATCAATATAATAAAAACAAAATCATTTCAAGCCTGTAAAAGACAAATCTTCATGCACCTCTGTCTCAGAGAAATTACGTTCACCTACTAAATGCAAGGGCAAACAGGGTTTGAGAGAAACGTAGTGATGCTGATGTTTTATCAGCATCGTCCCAAAACGCTGATAAAACGTATCTGCAAAATGTTCACTGACACCGCCTTTCATTGTTTTCCTATAAAGTCTATTTTAAACTAAAGCATGAGAAGTTATTTATGGTTCTGTTTAGGCTTCCATTTCACTTTGTTAAGGCTGGAGAAAGATCAGTACGGTGGCCCAGAGAGCTCAACGCAATGCAGCTTAAGAAAACACATGCAAGTAGACAAAACACAGACAAATTCAGAAAACAGCTTCATCAATTTGACAACACATGCGCTGCAAACTCTATCCACACAACCCGAGTGTTTCCAGGGGACACTAATAACTGATATTTAACTCCCTGCTTCCACTGAAGGAGAAATCTTTGTGCAACCACATGAAATGATACTGTGGACCATAGTGTCCTTCCGCCTTTGTGGTAACAGTTTGGTGAAGGCCATTTCCTGCTTTAACATGACACTGCCCTCGACGTGTGAAGAAATGGATTTCCCAGCTTGGTGCAGAAGAACTTTACTGGCCTGTGCAGAGCTGTGACCTCAACCCCATCCAACACCTTTGGGATGAATTAGAGCCCTGACTGTGAGCCAGGCTTTATCAAAAGCCATCAGTGCCTGACATCACTAATGCTCTTGTGCCTGAATGGGGGCAAATCCCTGCAGATCATGTGGAAAGTTCTCTTGTTATAGCAGCATAATAATGTCCGTGGTTTAAGACAGAACATTTTCAACAACCACTAAAGTCTGCGTGTCTTTGTTGTTTTACCTGCTCTAAGAATTCCCCACTGGGTTCACCTGACATGATCAAACACAGGAAAGTGTTGAGTGTGACATAACAATCCTTAAAGTAAATATATTCTGCTGCTGACAGAGTGTGCCAGCACCCACATGGCCCTGCAGGGGTCTGCCCACTGAAAGGGACAGCGTGTGCTGTCAATGCTAAATGCCAGTTTATGCGGTGTGACTACCATGCCTACCATCTGGGACCGACATAGCACCAGAAGGCTGAGACGGAGACGACTCGAACATAAACAGGCCCCGTTGCTAATGAGACAGCAAATTAGGAAAGTTATTTACAAGTCAGAGACTGCGGTCTGTATTGATCTGAGCTATTGTACGGTGAAGCGGGACAACACAAACCTACGCCACCACACAAGGGCTCTTTCCCTCACACACACACACACACACACACACACACACACACACACACACACACACAGGGAGTGCTCACGAGGAGAGTGACAACGGGGGTGTGAGGCTGGCGGAGTAGGCTAGACCTAGTCATTATCAGCTTTCTGCTCACTCAGGAGAGCAGCTGGCAACACAAGTCATACATCATTTCCACATGTGATGGACGGGGGGGGGGTAAAAAAGAGGGGGGATCATGCAAAGCAGGATGGGAAAGAGGATAGTAAAAAGGTGAGTGGCAGGGAGGAGAATCCCAGCACACAGAGCTCAAAAAGCAGCTCAGGTCTCTGATAAAAATCACACGTAGGACGAAAATAGAAAGCAGTTTGGATCTGTCCTTCGCCTTTGTTCGCAGAGGTACAGCCATTAGAGCGGGCTGTGAGGAAACAGCATGGGTGCATTGGTTCAATGCTTCTCGTCTGACTAATATAGGTGCTCCCCGCTGAGCTGGCCATAATTGTGCAGGGAGAGGAGATCGAAAGCCCTCCTGCGCTGTATTTGGACACTACTTCACAGAGAAGAAGACACTCTCTTCACGTCTCTTTTTCACCTGGCCCACATCAGCCTGTGTTGACTCCCCTGACTGTTGTCAAACCCAGTTCAATACGGGATGTAACAATTGGACGGGGACTGGGGCGATGGGATGAACGCCGGCTGGGGGATTAGTTGGAAATGGAGTGAAAAGGCAGGTGGTGAGTGTTAATTAGGGAGGGTGTCGTTTAATACAGGTTTGAAAGTGGAGAAAAAAGCACTTAAATTGAGAAACTGCTGGGTGGGTGGGTGGGTGGGGGGGCTGTGAATGATCTAACAGACGAGGGGGCGCCTGTAAAAGGACAGTTTAAATGTGAAGCGCAAGATGCAACACAAGAGGGACACAGAAGGTGGGAAGAGAGAAATGCGAAGGGTGAAAAAAACCAGCAGGGAACCACTTTTTGAAGACGAAGTGTGGACTGTGCTGTAAAAGCACCGGGGAAGGAAAGGAAATAAAAAATAAATAAGAGCATGTGACGCCGCCACATCTTATCTGAAGCAGAGGCGGCGTTGTTCTTGTGATGCCGATGGTGGTGGTAGAAGGCATCGAGTTAGGGGAGTCATTAAAAAAATGTCTAGCTGGCTAAAGCGCACGCACTGGTTTTGAAAATAGCCTGAATAAAATCTGCATCCGTTTAAGGGGGAGTCCATCACACAGGCACTCGAACTCAAGAGGGCTTAACGGAAAAGGCCAGAGAGAGGGAAGGGAGGATCAAGGCGGAGAGAGGGTGATTTAGGCAACTTGACGAGTGTTAGAGACAGAGAGAGGGAGCGCGAGCCGAGGCGGGAGGACGGAGAGATGAAAAGTTGTCAGAGATGTTGTGGCTTCCTCCTGAGCCACTACAGGGTTAAACGAGACTGCATGCAGCGAGAGTGGAAGTGGAAGTGACGCTCTCTATCTCGCTGCTAATGAGGTTAATAATGAAACGGTGTAGGTTTGTTCCTTCACAGGCTCCAGGGTAAGAAGTATACAACGCTGCATTCTGCTGTTTAACTTGCCTTGCACAGAGCGGCAGGCCATTAGCCATTACTGAGCTCTGCTTTAATGCCATATGGAGTAGGAGGAAGAGGCAGGGTGTGCCTGAGTGAGTGTGTGTGTGTGTGTGTGTGTGTGTGTGTGTGTGTGTGTCCATTAGTCCATTAGTACGTGAATTCCTGCACTTGCATGCTGGCGTGGGCACACCCAGGTGCCCAAGAACAAACAGTGCTAAACAATGTCGACTCCACCGCCCGTGTCAATCCTGAATCAACACGGCTTCCTCTCAGGATCAAGTCAAGCAGATATGTACGTGTAACTTATATAATGAAACTTCCTGCAGCAGTTCCACTCAAATCCTTTTTTTTTTTAGGTCACACACTGTATATTCGTTTAAAATGAGATCCAGCTGCAAGGTTAAGAAGAGAATGCAGGCGCCATCTCCAGCCGGGATATCAAGTGGCTAAAAAGCTTTACTTTGACTGACTCTGGAGCGCACTGACTAAATGCTAAAATGACAAAGTGGCAGGCTGGCTGGCTGGCTGGCTGGTTGGCTGGCTGGTTGGCTGGTTGGCTGGTTGAATGACTGACTGGTGTGACTAAGAGAAGGGAAAGGAGAGTTTGCCGCTGGATCAAACCAGTTAAGACTCGCCGCTGACATTCGCTTCCACCTGCGAGATATTGTGAGGGAGGAGAGAAACTGAGAAATGTGCGGCCAGAGCTGAAGGGAAGAAGGAAAACGGGAAAAATACGACTCGGGGCTGAGAGGAAATGAAGGAGGGCTGTGAGTGAGAAGGAGAAAAAGAAAGAGAGAGAGAGAAGAGAGAGAGAGAGATGTGACTGAGAGCAATGTCTCCAGCAGTGATTTTACTGTCTATTGAAGCAGAAAGCACCGAACTTTAGATGAAATATTAATACAGAGCAAGAGAAACAGAGGGATAGAGAAAATAAAAGGATAAAAAGCATGCTGGTATTAGCCACCTCCATTTTAATTAGTTTCTCCTTTCATTTCATTTCCTCCATCACTTATTTGGGCTCTGAAGATGTAAAACTTAATTAGGGAATAACAATTATTGGAAATTATTGCCTGTTACCTAATTGTTTAGGTTATCGCCGTAATCATTATTACTCTTTTTTGCAACTGCAACCGAGCATTAGAGCCAGATGTGATTAGTGAAAAACCGTTTCAGGAATCAAACACTCAACCCCCCCCCCACCCATCCCCCCCAAAAATACTGTGCTGGTGCAGAGCAGGAAAATCCAGAGGTTGGCTTTAATTAACACAAGGTGTCGTTCCCCAGCCTGGAGGCGAGGGGCTGCAGACTGGACATGGATTTACTGAGATGAGAAATGTTTCCTCTCAAGACAAAAAAAAAGCATCAATTTGTGACAACAGTGTGAGTGAGTTCTTACGCAGAGGGAGACGCTGCAGGAGAAGAACCAGGAAACAATTCAACCAGACCTAAATTGGATATTTTTGCAAGCTTGTTTGTGCACAGTGATTTACAGTGATTGCATACATTAAATGATGCCAGTGGGTTTGGGAAACACAATCAGGGCCCATATTTATAAAGCACTTTAGGATTACTCTTATTTATGAGCTTCACTTTCAGGAAGGAGAGGGGGACCGCTCCCTCAGACCGAGTGTGATGTCACTGTTTCCCGCAACGGCCGAGTCCTGGCAGCTTCTGACACGTTAGCACAGGCCCAGTTCAGATCTGGGACTAATCCGTCTCAGGTGATCCAATCACAAGCTAACAGCTTTAAGTTCAGGTGTGAGCGCACCCAGGACGCAACTGGGCCACATGAAGGACCGCCTACTCTACTGACGTCCTCTGCCACAGTCTGATGAATCCCAACACAGTTTCATGATGAACCCAAAATATTTTACTATTAATAAACAATAATTCATTATGACACACACACACACACACACACACACACACACACACACACACACACACACACACACACACACACACACACACAAGACCATCTGCTGGATTGGCTAAAAACAACAACACATACCTGTTTATTTGCATATAGTGCAGGGACATGAGACATGGGGTGAACTGACCACATGTGATCAGATCACTGAAGACGCATGTTAATGCCAGGTCTGAACAGGGCCATGGTCACAGAGTTAGAGCTCTCCTTTAGATCAGCAGAGACGCAAGTTGTTTTTATTTAACGTGACAAATTCAATAAAAAACTTTCAATCCTCATCCAAAAAGTAAGAATGAAAAAGAAACACTCAGAGAAGTTTAGTCCGGTTAAGATTTACTGTATGTCTCTGCGACGCTTGATAAATATGGGCCCAGATCCATGATGTATCAGAGAAGAAGAGAAGAGAAGAGAAGATCTGTGAAGTACAGAGAATCAGAACTATGACTCTAAAAGGATGATTGAGATAACACTAATCTGATCTTAATAAATTAGTAACTGCAATCCGCTGCAGTTACAGTGAAGGGTCTTAAGATAAGTTGGATAGAACTGGAAGATAACTGGTTATTGCTCTACCCAGGGGAGGAAAGTCCAACTGGTGTTTTATTGCAATTATAATCATTTTAAACATCTTGAAATAACAGCTGATAATGGCGGCAGATGTTGATAACACTATGAATATAAATCTGCAGACTGTAAGCGAAATAAATATGTCATTTGCATTAATAAAGATAAATATATCTTCAGCAGTTTATGTGTAACAGATTACTTCTGGAAACCGGCCTTCCCCTCTCTCGGCGTTTAGTGTGTTTTATGCAAAGCGGTGTTGCTTTGAAATCCTGCACTGTAGCAAAAAAAAAAACGAGCCTGGTGAGAGTTGAACCCATAATTGCAAGTGCAGCAGTTACAACATGCTACACCACACGGGAGCCTCCGCACAGTCCTGGAAAAACAATGACAGTGCAGGTGCACGGCTTCGACAGTGTTGGGTGGAGAGAAAAACACCGCTTACAGGAAAAACATAGAGACAGACATATTTATTTGAAACCACGAGTGTGGATGGTTCCCATTCCCTCCGCTTCAAGTCGGTACAACAATAAATAGTTTGGAGCCGTCAGAACAGTGTGTTTACTCCTACGAGCTTCATGAGGTTAAGCTCAGGAAACGCCTTCTGTCTGTTTTTCCTGCCGTCTCCCTTCTTTCCTCTTCAAGTTCTCACTCCAGATCTTGAAAGTTTTATTCATACACCCCAAACAACAAGCCCCTCCTGCTTATTAGTGTCCCATTAAAACAGCTGGAAGCCGCAGCCTCCTGCGAGGGAGTGTGCGGCTTCCAGCAGGGCCCGTCTCTGTCTCCGCCGAAAATTGTACTTCATACCTGTTCGCCTCGTAGAATGATCATCTGTTTACCCAATATACAGAGGCGTTTCTTTTTTTTAATGATGTATCAGAATTCTGTAAAGTTTGGTAGGAGCGCTCGGTTCGGCCTTGCCAGCTTTATGTATAAGGTATGAGAGTGCAGGGCTGAGGCGATTCATTTTGCAACCCCGCGGCAGCGTAGTTTACCCACCGCTGCTTTTCTGACAGAGACCGTACTGTGTATGGAGCTGCTTAGAATATCTGGAGGGAGATGAAGCGCTGGCTCGCTTCCAGCTGTGTTTTTGAGGCGCCCGGGGAGAGGAGGGTCAAGAGTGTGGAGAAGGCAGGAGGGGATGGCAAAGACCTCGGGGAGCATGCTCACGTGGCTGCTCCGGGATCTTCAGAGGGTTAGGTGGGGATTGTACATGTTCAGCCAAGTGCACATCAGTGTAGCTCCTCACTGCTACAGTATAAAGGATTTTAAAAGACTCTCAGAAAGCGTTTGTCTAACTTCTTTCCAAGGATCCCGTTTTGATGGGCTCCAGTTTGAAGCAGGATTTGCACGAGCGTATACCAACATGAGAGGCAGGCTTAAAAAAAACACACACACACACACACACACCCAAGCACACATTGATGCGAGACAGCTAGCGATGGCCCACCACACCTCGGTGAGGATGTGCCGCTCACAGTCCAGCGACTCCATTCATCAAGCTCGACAGAGAGAAAGAGAGCGAGAGAAAGGAGACGAGGAGAGGAGAAGTAAACAGAGGCTGAGAGGTGAAAGGTAACGTTGCAAGACAACAGCAGAGGGATTGAGTGCTTGGGCACGACAGCAGGTACAGGTAGGTAAGCACAAAGCAGACAGGAAGCAGAGGAAGGAGAGATAAAGGGAACGCGAAGGAGAGAAAGGTTTAGACACCGCCAGGAAGGTTCCCATTAACATGGAAATCACCTCCTCTTCCCCGGCTCTCATGGCTCAGTGATGGCTTGGCAAAAAGAGAATGGCTTTAGCTCCTATTATTCTGCGTGAGGGGGCACACTGCCAGGTCAGATGAAAAAGTTAACACAAAAAAATAAAGAATTGTCAAGACAGTCTCTTTGCGCCCTGTCCCCCTGCCTTTCCTGTATGTTCTGTAAAAGCAAAAAAAAAAAAAAAAAAAAAGGGGCCCGGGCATCGCCGGAGAAAGTGTGATGGATTCACCTAATTTCCTCAGAGGCCCGAGCTCATACACGGGGAAAAGAAAAAGAAACAGGGACAGAAATGGCCCCGATTCGGCGATTTAATGAAGTTTTAAATTTCCCTGTTTTTCTTTTGTGATGGCTGGGAAAGTTGTGAGAGTGAAAACTCTCTGAGTGTGGAGAATTTAAGACCCTCTTGGGCTTCCATAAGGCTGGATTGCCTGCATGTAGGTCTATTGGAAAGCTTGTGTTGTATGGGGCGATTACTGCACGATGAATCTCTCCTCGCAGGCTCTTTCGGCTGCACAGGATTGTGGAAGAAAAGCTCGCAAGGGGGGAAGCGCTGCCCGCGGATCCCTCGCAGGACCGGCCCGATTTGATGTGGCTCTAATGTCGGCGCAAAGCCTCATTTGTTTGTGCATGTATATGTGCAGAAGAACAAGAGAGAGAGCGAGAGAGGGAGGAGAACAAAAAGCCACTACCCACGAGGCTGAATGACCCCTGCTACTTCAACATTGGTGCACCCGCTGGACACATGACACACACACACACACACACACACACACACACACACACACACACACACACACACACACACACACACACACACACACACACTCGTTCATGATAGAATTAGTGGGCTGCAGCAGCATTCATACGCAGGGTAAGAGCCTGAGGAACCAACCAGAGCTCTATACTGTGCCACCACTGACTCCAGGGCAAGCCACTGCTATATCAGGCCTAATTGTGCGTTGTGATATGAGGGAACCATTTCAGGAAAGGCTTTTCATGCCTCAGCGCTATCTCCCGCTCCTGGGCTGGCTGCAGATGCAGATTTATCATATGCACTGTATGTGAGAGACTGTATGTGTTGGGGGTGCGAGTGTGTGTGTGTGTGTGTGTGTGTGTGTGTGTGTGTGTGTGTGTGTGAATCCTCCAAGGAGGTCTTTAAACATATAGAATCAGCCTCAGATGTCAATAAAGAATCACACACAGGCCTTAAACTTGCCCCCTTTCATGTTTAAGTATATAGTGCATGTTCAGACGTATGCATGCATACATTAAGACACACACACACACACACACACACAAATCTGTGGCCATGAAACACAACACTGAAAAACCCGCTTCATTGCATTTCCCAGCATCCTTTCAGCTCTGTGTGAGATGAAGTGATTTTCAGCTAGCCTGATTATCACTGTCGCCATAAAGCCATTAGCTTTACTCCTCTTCTGTCTGTCTGCCCCCCCCCCCCCCCCCCACCACCACCACCTCCATCCCTCCATCCTGTTGTCTCCCTCCTCCCTCCTTCACGCTTTGGTGAACTTGCCCCCAGGACTCGCTTTCATGCATTCTAAAGAGTGCCGGCTTCACGTCTTTATCGTGCCAGTCCAAACAATGGGAGACGTCGGCGCGTGGGTGGCGATCATTGGACAGGACGACAGGACGTGGGCGACCGCGTTGGACCGGATTGGCCTGCGCGGCGCGTCCCTTAACTCTGACGAGCCCATTACTAGTCCACAAACGCACATTAGTCATGCCATTTAACTAAATTCATTATCGATGCCCTATTGAAGAGGACACAAGCTATTTTCGATATGCATTGGATGTTACTGAATTCGATGCGTCTGCTAAAGAGGGTATACGAGAAAATGATGAAGGCTGACGCCAGCACTGGTGGCTGTTCGGTCTATACGGGCAATTTTCTGTGTTGTGTAAGCGTACCATCGTTATATGGAAAGAACTACGACAACACAAAGAAGGCGGCTTCCTGTACAGTCCGTCCCTCATGTTCTATTAACATTACTTTACGCATTAAAATTGCATAACAAATTATTCATTATTAAAGACGGTATTTGAAGAAACTTTCGATGGGCAATATTAACCCCCAGGAATGGAAATGGCTGCCTGGCAGTGAACACAAATGTTCATTAACAATAGATCCAGTCGTTTACAGTGGGGCTGTGAGAGTGGAGGGTTTGACAAGTGGGATTTCTCAGCGCAGACACATTCTGCCACACTGACTAAAAATGATTGTCCGCTGAGGGTGTTTTTAAAACAGGAACAGATGGAAGAGAGTGCGATAAGGGACACGAGGGTACCGGGTGTGTGAAGAGCACACACTGAGAGAGTGGGAGTCAGGAGTGTGTGTATGTGTGTGTTTGTTTGTTTGCTTGTGTGTGTGTGTGTGTCTGTGAGTCTGACAGGAGATTACGAAGTCCGTCACCTCCCTGTCTCCTCACCTCTGACTGATCATACATGTGCACGAGTGTGTGCGTGTGTGCGTGTGTGTGTGTGTGTCCTAAATGCGTGCGCATGTATCAGAGGGGAAGATAAAAGCAGATTACGAGAGATGAAGAAGAAGCTGTAGCCACAGAGAAAGAAAACACATACAAGGTTACACCATTATGCCAATCTGTGAGTACTCCTTTAGCTCACCCACTCATGCTTCTTTGTTGTGTGCACCCTTCTTTGCCTCACTAAAGGACATAATACCTTGATTATCCCTCCTGACTCCCTCCATCTCATTCACTCCCCCGCTCCTTTTTCTTGTACATTCGTCCCCTCGTCCCCTCCATCTCTCCATGAGCCTCCTCTCGCCCATTCCCTCTGTGCTTACTCCCCTTTGTCTTCCTCCTCTGACAACTTTATCACACTTTTCTTTTAGCGACTCTTTCTTTCTCCTTTTTCTCTTTCAGGGAATAAAAAAGCGCACACAAGCCCAAAACAGACACACACACACACACACACACACACACACACACACACACACACACACACACACACACAGAGGAAGATGTACATTCCCCTGCACACACCTCCTCTTTCTCTCATTCTCTCTCCTCCCATTCACACTCTCTCTGTAACAGTCTTGCTCTCTAGGGAAATGAATTAGTAATATTTATGATGAAGCCCTCTCCTGAACTACTCCCTCTCTCTGTCTCATCTCTCCGTCGCATAAAATGACACTGATCTTATCGGCGTTACCTATGTAGTCATCTGTCAGCCCATCTATCTTTCCATCCATCACAGCGCTGGGAGAGTGATGGCTCCCTCAACGTTTTTATGTGGCACCATTGGCGAGCCAAGGTTGTTTGGAAACCACATAAAAACGGGGAGCAGCACCTGCGTCTCCGTCTGCGGACTTGTCACCGAGCAGAGTTGTAGCTATTCGAACGGCTCTCACAGGCAGAGCAGAGGGAACCGGAAAAAGTTTTCAAAGAGCAGGAGTGATGGTTCTCTGGATGCTGTTAAAACTGTCGCAAGGTAATGAATTAATTTTTGCCCCTTCGACAGCCGACAGATTCATCTATAGGCGCCATGAAGGAGCTGCAGTCGCTGCATGAAGAATGCAGCTGTGAATAATCTCTGAAAAGTTTTGGAATTCAGAGGATTCAGATTGAAGCAGATATCACCTTGTACATGAAGTGAAATATTTAGAGGGGCAGTGTGTTTTTATTATTTATTCTCTTTATGCTTTTAGAACACTGAGTGTGAAAACACAGGATTCCTCCTCGGCACTGCTGATCATATCTCTGACCGTTGAGCAGATCAGATTGAGCCGCTGCTGGTGAAATGAATGTCATGTTATGGCGTGAGATAAATGCAGCAGGTGGATCAATGAGGAGCTCAACAGAATCTCTGAACAATACATCACGTTTCTAACCTGCTTCGTCTGCTGAGGGCGAGTCACGACGATTAATTAAAGCGCAGGGGAAAAAATTACTTAATTGAGGTTTGTTGAATGTTTTGCAAATTCCAACCTTTTACCAGAGCTTTCAACCCGATCACATGTTCTCTTACAGAAAATGCAATATATGACACATATGTCTCTATATCAACAGTGATGTTGCCATATATGTCACCTACAAGGGGATATATTAATATCACATATAAACATCCTCTGGATATATTAAGATATAAGTCTATAACATATATGAAATAATCTATCTATGATGATGGTATAGCATGTTGTGAGCATGTTTATTCACAATATATACGTGATTTATATGTGCATGTTTATTAAAACAACATACATATAAAATTCTATTTGCTTATAGATGTTTTTCTTATTTTTTCTCATTAATTTTAAAACATTTCTATCTATTGTATATAATATCAACATATATTGACTTTGGGAGAGATATTTATTTATGTAACATAAGTCTTTAATATAAGCATAAATTCATAAACATACATACTTGTATGGACTAGATATATATGTATATATATGGATTTGTTCCCATTTCTAATAGATTTCATGTATAATTTTAACATTTATGTTTTTATCCTGTGTCATCGCGATGGATCTGTCCAAATGCAAGCTCAGCTTTCTGTCTCCATGAGCAAAATCCATCCACTGATGAAGACCGTGTGATGTGGTTGAAAGCTCTGGAAAAAGCTAGTGAATGAGTCAAGGATTAGCATCGTCTTCTGAAACTATTTTCCGATGGGCAAGAATGAACTTTCATGCTAAACAATGTGAACGAAAAGACCTCAAGAAGAAGAAGAACAAGAAAATGAAGAAAGTACTTGAACCTTAAATTTTGTAAGTCGTTTCAGGGATATCTTCCACAGTGTTCAAAGACTGAGTGGACTGTTGATTAGCTAACCACTCACATAAAGTTACCTGGGGAAAGCGAAGGAGAAGAAACAGGGATCAGTCTTTTATTTGGATAAACGTTGGGCGTGTAGCATTTGTTTTCTTTGTTCTGTTGTTGTACAATTTATTCCACATTTTACACCAACAGTATATTTATATTAGCTGAAAGTAACATAAATCACATATAATGTAAATGATGTTTGTATAGTGATAGGCATTAGCCCATAACGTGTTGTATTGTGTTTATAATATAGCACAATGTTTTTTCATATACTGCAATATTGGAAACCTTCTCAGGCAACAAGAGGAACTGGGTCATGTTTATTTTTATGTTTTCAGATGTCAAAGGAATGTGTTTGCACCTTCTTTTTTTTTTCTTACTTTTGTTCTATCTTATATATATATATATATATATATATATATATATATGTGTGTATCATTTCCTCAGGTGTCAGTGTAGAAATTGCTGAAACTACAAGGCGACCTGTGATACAAACCCTGATAAAAAAGACTTCAGACACCTGAAGATGAGACTGTATGTATTTCATCATGTGAGACTGTTTCAGTTTTTAATAATGTCAATATTTTCCAGGCATTAGTGGTATCGGAAAGTAATCCAGAAAAGTTATCTTTATCCTACACAGACTGGGTGTCCTCCTAAATAACCCACTTTTCAGAGTGAGTTAGAATAAAGAAAACGTTGTTCTTTGTGTTAAACAAAGTGGTCATCTTATATTTAGGTACATTTCCATCCTCCCCTATTTCAATTTATCCCAGGGAGAATTCAGCTGTGGAGTACACACAGCCATAAATTATTCAGCTACAGTAAACATGGAAAAACATGTCTGAATAAATGACTACATGGAAACAAGGGTATGGATTTTCAAATCAGCCCCAACAGCAGCACAGTGGCCCTACTACAAAGCTACATGACGCTGTGGAGGCCCCATCATCTTAATTTCCCCATGGATTACCACGGGACTAGAAAGTCATCTACTGTGCCTATCCTGAAGCTTCGTAACAGGAAGCTGATAATTTGAGATGTGATTTGATACCTAACACCCTTGTTTACTCTCAGACAATTAGCCAACCATGTATTCCACACTGCACTACCATAATTAAGAGCTTAATCAGGCAAGTTGATGTGGAATGAGAGGGTAATAGAAAGTCCCCTTTAGCACAATTTTTCACATTCGTCTGTCTTGTTAACTACACATTTTAGTGGAGCTGTTGGAAAGAGAAGTTATTTCCTCACAGTCTGACATGTTCTCATGAAAAAAACAGGCCTGCTGAAAAATATGCAGTCCAGCGAGTATTACTGCAGATGCAGGAAGAAAATATCAAGAGTCCAATGATATTTCTGGAATAAAGACTTCAAAATAATCTTTGAATAATATCCAGCAAGATACTAAAAATGAAGACTTTGTCGGCAGCGTGTCTAAATATTTGTCAGCTTAAAATGTTCAAAAAAGCGCCGGTACCTTTAAAAAAAAAAAAAAAAAGTTCATTTGATATGGATGAAAACAAAATTAAAGCTGTTCTTGCAACCGAGGAATGCAGAGCTAAAACATCAAAAAACATGTTGCTGTCCAAATACATTTGGAGCACGGTGTATGCCATTTGATAATGAGACCCAGAGGAAAGTGTGGCGAGAGCGTTATGTTTGCCAACGAAGCCTCTGAAAATATCCCACACTTTCCGCTTATCATTTAACCAAAAAACACAGACTATTCTGTACGGTAGCCTACTTTCCTTCTCCTATACTGCCTCCTCCGGGCATAAGAAATCCCATGACAGCGTTCAGAACTGTACACACAACAAACCCACTTAGTTTCTAGAATCATGTTTTTTTTGGATAGGGAGAAATTCTAGGGCACTGTGAAAAGACAATCCCACAAAGCAGGAGCGCTTTTTCGAATCTTGTTTTAAATGTACAGCTGATACCTGGTTTCGTACGCTTCAATGTAATCCTCTCCCCTCTGGTAAATGCCACGGGGAATAAGCAGTGTTGACCTTGGGAGACGCGGGGCCGGATTTGAGGGTGTCTTTTTTTTTTTTTAAAAGCCCTGGTGTGTAATTGAGTAGAGCGGCGGGGTGGCTGGCTTTGATGGTGTAAACACAAGGGAGTGCGAGTGTGTGAGGGAACGCACGGACAAAAAAGAAAAAGCGGAGGATCAGGGATACACGGAGACGTACACAAACAAAACGTGGGAATATGTGGGTTGTTCACACACACATAAACACACACACACAGGCTGCCGCAGTAGGCTAACATCAATCAGTCATCATCATCAGGATCAGTGGAGGCAACAGCCAGGAGGGGTTTTTGGTAGATTGTGGGGTTTCAGGGCAGCTGCCGGCGCCGTGAGGCTCCTCATCACCCACACTGATCACAATGAGCCCTGTTTCCCTCCAAGAACCCCTCTAGTCCTCCACACAGCCCGGTCCAAAAACAGCAGCTTTGATGGGGGTTCAACTCGACCAACAAACCTCCCACCCCAGGACATCATTAGTTCATTTTGGCAGCGGTCAATTGGATAAGAAACCCTCATCGCAGGCCAATCCAGCCCCTGACAACTCTATGATACGTTCACCTGCTCCTGCAGCTGTGAGACGGTCAGAGAAATCAAACTCACTACGTTTATTTTACAGTTTCCTTCATAACAATTATATGTAGATGTGAACAAATGCACTTCAGTTAATCATTTTTATATGAAAATCAAGTGAGTGTGCTTTTCAAACAACAACAGTCAATTTGTTTTTTATCATTTACATAATACACATTCACAGCTGCTCACTCAGCTGGAGGAGGTGAAAATTTCAGTTGCCTATTATTGATTAGCACCAGCTAGAATGACAACTGATCTACTCAACTGTTAATTAACGTTAATTCTGAGCTGGACAAACATAACATGAAGAGTTAATGTGTTGGATAATATGTACGTTGGTGTCTGCGCCACCAATTTCTATGTTTCTGTGTGTCGAGGAAATCTCGCCACTCTGTGTAACTTTAGAAATCGCCAGAGGGACGCGTCTCTTCGCTGTTCAAAAGCAGTAACAGAGTGGTGGGTCAAAGATGATCTCATTCAGTGCTTTTAAAAACGCGCCTCCCCAGGGGGCGAGCTGCAGTGGGGGACATGAGGCATAGATACTTGCTGCGTTCTAATTCAGGGGCTGCATCATTCAGAAGAACTGGTCTGGGAAGGCTGAACCGAAATGAGACAGTCTGGCCTATGGAGTATTTCCACCCTGTCACCAGCTGTGCCTGCCATTACCAATGCATCACAAAGCGCTGCTCATGTCGCCTAGCAACCTTGACAAAACACAAAAGCTTGGGGTTTTAAGGACCTTGGTTTTTTTTTTTTTAAAGGTTGTACCATTAAATCTTCGAATGAGTAGAAACCTATTGCCTACATTTAAAAATGTGAGGCCGGGAACACACTGGCTGCGTGGCGTGGCGACTGTGGAAGGTCTTGGTTTTAATTTCGGCGCCCATGTTAACGTATTAGAGCGGACACGATGCCTGCGTCTCTAGAGGTTCAGCATCTTGCTCATTTTTAACACGTGAATCATGCAGCTCCCAACAAAAATAGACGGAGAAAATACCAGAATATTGACACCTTTCACTACAGTGTCAGCGACTAGGCTGAATCTGAAAATGTCAGACATGAAACTAAAATTACCGCCACACGGTCGCTCAGACTAGTTTCAGGTTACATCCCTGTTTATCCAGAATCATATAAAATATTAATCATTAGTGTGCAATTTTGTGTAGTCTTGAGTTATGGCTTGACCTTTAACCTTTGACCTTCTTATGAGTTTATCCTTGAGTCCAAGTGAAAATCCCTCAAGGCATAACTGAGATATTGCATTCACAAGGCCAAAAATTTATTTTGTGAGGTCACTGTGACCTTGACCTTTGACCTTTGACCTTTGACCACCAAACCACCTGTAAACTCTACATAGAAAGATAGAGCTGGCAGCAGCAGCAACACAGCAGCAGACACGCAGCCGGTGTGAACACATACGTGGGCGTGAGCTGCGGCAGAACAGCGACACAGCCGGCGTAATCCTCGCGCTCTCTTTCAGCGTTGTTTGCTGCCATTATTTTCAATGAATCCTGGGGTAAGTTAGGCCGCGAAGGATCCACCCATGGAGACTTTGTTGCCCAGGAAAAGAAGGCTGCATTTTTCCGCCACTTTTGAGGGAGCCTTTGAAATGAGACGGCCCAGTCGCATTCAAATGCAGCTTCTGAAAGATGCAGCGCCTGAACTGGGACACAGCGACTGTGTGAGGTGAAAGGGACAGATGGGATGTGCTGTTCTAAAATCAACTGGAAGTTAGTTATTGTACTCTGGCTGCTGATTTGTCCTGTTAATCAGCTGTCAGCAGCTGGACCAGCAGCAGTGGCTCTGACACACACTGATCATGGAGGCCGTTCAGGTGCTTTAAAATCATTAGCATCTGGTTGTTGTAATTAGTATCAAAATTCCTCCTCAGAGTCAAATCTGAACACACGTACATGATACTTTGATTCTTACATATGATTAGTTTCAGTGCGGCTCACACTCTCCGAGGACGTCGTTATCTCCGATGTCCGTGTGTGTGATTGTGTGAGTGGAGACAGGTGTGTTGGACTCGGAGCAGAACTCCACCAGCTGCAACCAGTTCCATAATCAAGACCTATATAAATACTCAGCCCTGCCACTTCCACTCTGCCAGATCGTAGACTCTGCTTCCCGTCAGCGTCGCTACGCTTTGAGCCAAATTTGTTACCAGTGTCGCGTCTCAGCATTCAGCTTGTTGCCTGTTTCCCCCAGTACTCATCCTGCTCTCTGTCTCCCTTACAGTCCTGTCTGTTCTGACTCCCTCTCTCCTCTGGCCAGCCCTGCTTCTCTGCCCTGGGACTCTACTCTGTCCCCATCGGATCCCACTCCAGACCTGATACCTCAGCCGCTAATTGCCCCTGCTATTGAATCCTTCAAATGTTAGCTCCTGAGTCTTCGTGTGTAGCTGCGACCTGCGTTTATTTCCGTGTTGTTTGGACCTGGACACCTGCCTGCTAACTTGTTATCTCATATGCCAGTGAGCCTGTTTATTCCTCATTAAAAGCCACTTCACTGCCTCATCCTGTCTGTGCATATGGGTCCACCTTTGCCACTGCTGCTGCTTCCAGTAGCTGTAACGCGCTCAGTACACGCCACATAACCACAACATCCATGGTTCGAACGGGGCCAGGGGCTTCTGATGCATGTCATACCCCCTCCCTCTCTCCCACTGTTTCCTGTCTGACTCTTCACTCTTAACTATCAACATAAACACAATGCAGAAAACATAAACTAGGATAAATAAATGCATGGATAAATAACCTGACTGGCAAAATATCAATAAATAAAAGGCCACTTTTGAATATCATGGTTATATTTGAATTTTATCAAGCAATATAAAAAGAAATTACCCTGGGAAGATGTCAACAACAACTGACTGCATTATTTGTGAGCAGACTTATAAAACTTATCTTATTAAAAACAAAAAAGTATTTATTAAGTTTGTCTACTCACAAGTTTGTTAACAAGAACACCCATGTTAATGGATCGGAGCGCGTGACACATGCATCTCCAAGCAAATGTCTAGGCTGAATCTGAATATGTCACAGACATAAAAAAATATAAACCATATTAGCCATTTTAAATAAATCAGAAATGAATTTATAATGAGAAGAAATCGGGGCATTCAAGTAGCCTGCAAACTCAATGTATAAAGATCTGGCAATAGCAGCAACGCAGCAGACACACAGTCGGTGTGAACAGGCATGCGAGTCGCAGCAGTTCAACACAATGCAACTCAATTGATTGAACAATTATGAATTGCTGTCTTATTGTCGCTCAGAAAAAAAGCCCAGTTGGATGTTTTACATCTGTTTTACAGAGTTTACAGAGTATTTGTTAGTTGAGATTCAAAATTCAACTTCTTCCACTAACCCTCAACTTAACCCTGTATTCGAAAACTAAGATTAGTGAAATGTTCAAATACTCTGTAGGCGGACTAATCAGATATAATCCTAAAATTATTCAGCTCTTATAATAATTACATTTCCCTTTAAGAGGTGACATACTGTTTTCACTTCAATTTAAGTAAAAGTAAGTACAATTTTGATGGAAAAGCAAGTTATCTGTCCTATTAATCCCTCTGGAAACCAAAATGAAGTGTAACTGTACAAAAACTTTTCTATCCCGACTTCAACTCTCTTCACTTTAATTGGAAGAAGGTCAGAAAATTATCTTGGACGAGACGTCGCTGGCTTAGAAGAAAAATGGCAGAAAGGACGACATTAAGTAAAAGATGACAGGAACACTGGCCATCAATGCCACTCGGTTCCCTTGATCATCCACAGGAGGAGTAGCTGGTGTGTCCTTTTGAATGTAATAAAGGACACACATACCAAATCTCAAGGTACAACAGAGAAGGAATTGATTAATACCGGCCTCTAAAACACACCGGTGCACTCCATCCAACAACAGTGGCAAACAAACACAGACAAGCCAGAGCAGTGTTGCTCAGGGAGTTATCATGCCAGCACACTAACCTCCTTCTGGATAACTAAAAGATGATTTATAGTACAATGTCCAACTATGACAATAACGTCTAATAATCCAATTTGATTACATATTCTTCATAGCAACCAGGAGCCATTATGTAAATTGCTAATTTGGTCTAATTTTTGTTTTATATGCAACAGGCCACAGGAGTAAGGCCTAATTTAATTGAATTTACCAACATTATAAGTCACACAGCAACACAGGACATAGACGTTTTCCATCTATCATTTGCACTAAAATAACTGTGTGATTACAAACAGTGAAATTTAGTTTTTTTGTAAGGCAATTAAACTGGCCTCATTAGAGGTATTGTTGGATTATTTCCTATAATCTGTGCAGGTGCAGTTGGAAATAGTAGCTGATCTATCATTGCACAGGCAGGTGAAATCCATGACTGAATGTTTGATGAGGCACTTTGCAGCCCTGCAGGAGTCTCCTCTGCCTGACTGCTGCTGCGAAAATCCTGACAGTACCTGCGGGTCAAAAAGGTCTGAGAAGTCTTCTGCCCTCTGGTGCAAAAACAAACAGTGTTTATGCTGTTATGCAGCCTAATGTTTGTTTCCTGAGTGTTGAGTATTAGACAGTAAATACAAGAACAACAAAGTCATTCAAAGTCATTTCTGCTACTTTACGGTGATTGGCAGCTCGATGCCTGATGCTGCATCCCTCTAATGAGATGAAACCCAATCTGCAGGTACTGCAAGCCGCCATGGAGTATTTGCCGACAGTGTTAGGCCCCTGCGTGGCAAGAGCGTGCATTTATGTATGGCTGCAGGGCTGAGGTGGGAGGCAGTGCATACCATTATCGCACATATGTGTAGATAAAGAAAATGCGTATGCGTATCCAGCATACATGCAGCAATTTTCATCTTTCATGTTGTACTGTGTGTTTATTCCTGGTGAGTTGTTGAGTAACTCACTCTGGGTGAACCGCGGAGGGTTGTCGTTGACGTCGGTGAGCCTGACGGTGATGGTGGTGGTGCCTGATAATCCACCCAGGTGGCCCCCCATGTCCTTGGCCTGAAGCACCACCAGGTACTGGTCCTGGGTCTCTCTGTCCATGTCAGGCACAGCTGTACGCAGAATACCTGCAGCAGACACACACACACACACACACACAGACACAGAGTAGCATCAGGGTGGCCATGAAGCATTTAAAGCAAGGATAATAAAGTTTTTAATGTGGCGAAATGGCAGCAAAATGACCATAATAAATCTATGCATGACTAAAAGGGTTTTTTGATCAATATTTATGACTCGTGATTACCAGGCTCTGAACCTTCTGGCTTCCAAAATATACTTTCTGGCCTGTGCTCTGTTTTTGGAACAAAAGCTCCCGGCACACTGGGATCTGGTCCAGCTCTATTCACATTTCTAACAACAGAGTTATCTTGAAAAGATACAAGAGTGGTATCACAGTTTGTTTAGCTATTTATCAGACATTTGAGGTACCATTCTCTAATAAGGCAAGCTGTTTACAAGCTGCAACTGAAGGCATTCCTAATGTTTAATAAATCATTTATTGCCCTGAGGATCAGTAACAATAATGATTTTAGGTCTAGCCTGCTTTGTCTCTCAATCCAGAAATGCAAAGTACAGTTAATTTATTAACACATTTTATAATTTAAATCTTTATTAATGACATACTAACGTATATAACATCAGACCTGAGGGCTGATTATAAAGAAAGTGGTGGATTTAATCTTAATAGACGCCATCGCTTATTATGATATGACCACCCATTATTAGCTTAGAAAGTTATGGCCCATTATTAAAGACTGCAGTTACACATGTGAGTAAGTCATTAATAAAAGGTTATGGGTTTCTTGTTTCCAATAGGCCATTTAATGTTAATGCATTGTTATTTAATAGAGTTTGTTCCAGATGCTCTGCAGCTGTTTTCTAGAAGGCAACTGGTCCATTAGAGGAGTCGTGTCGATGGATTAAAGAGACACAAAGGACACAGTGAGGTTTGCTGCGGCCATATGTATTTTCACAAACCGGGAAACCCGACGTTGTTCTTGCTAATGGCTTGTTAGAGACGGTGACAGACCAGTAAATCAGCTGGGCCAATATGTCAGCTGATATTGTCCTATTGCAGATATATCAGCATCTGTCAGCCATTATGTAACGAGACGTTGCAGCACAGAAATGCCACAGACATATTTAACTTGATTTAGAAACAGCCTTTCCATTATGTAATTTGGCCACACAAGAGCATCTTACACTGTCAGATGTCCTATTCAATAGGAAAAGGAAAAAATAATCTAAGAGATCCTAATAATTATGATGTGTTTAACATATAAATATATATATGAGATATATATATAGAAGCATATAATTATTTTATTTTTGCATTTTCTTCTCAAATACTTTATCTGTATCAGCCTCAGAGAGCCAGTATCAGTTCAGCTATAATTACTGATTTATGAAGTAATAATAAATCATTTAGTAGCCATCAGTGAATCCATTAGTTACAACCCTTTATAAAGTGTGTCTGGTTAGAATGTGGTGCCCACTTCTATTAGATACTGAACTCCTTGTTACTGAAGTAATAGGGTTTATAGTTATTTAGGTAATTAATCTAATTAGGCTGTATGCTGCACCGTGAAGCTGTCAGCAGCTGCTTGATCATCATCAAACGCAAAAGGTCATCAGGCGGTTGCTGTGTGAAAAGTCCAGACAGTGGCTTCAGTTTTAGTGATGAAAATATTGACACTCTAATTGATTAAGTTCTAAGATCAAACCTATTGGTCAACATCAAACCTCAGAGTCACCAGGCTGAAGAGAAACCCGACAGCTTTTCTGACATTTTGGAGACATTCAGTTTCCATGTGGCAGCGACGATGTGTCACTTCATGTCCCATTAACGCCGCACAGAAACACATACACACACACACACACACACACACACACACACAAACACAAACACAAGTGTGTGAGGAGGCTCACATGGAAAAAATAAATCAGCGCACGGCGACAGGTGGACATGCTGACAGAGCGTAAAATCTCGTTCTGTATCTCACACTCTTTAACGGCGCACACCAAGACGCATCATTTACACGCATTCAACATCGATCACCTCCTCTGTGGAAATGGCCTCATTCTGCTACATATGATTGGATGTTGCACATCAAGTGCTGGCTGCTTTCACCCGGCATCAGCCAAAACACCGGCCTGGATGACTTGGCAGCTCAAGGTGAATCACATTCAACATGGGGCTGTTCTGAATGCTAACGAAGCGGCAGGAATACGTCGAGGTTTCTGAGCGGAATTCGTAAGCAAAACAAACTGCATGTATGAGCGAATGCGCTCGGCTGCAAGTGAACATTTTGAATAAGACCTTTGGTGATGGAGCTGATGAGAAACAGGGTGATTGAAAAAGGGAGATAGAGAGAGCGGAGAGACGAGGGGAGAAGAGAGCGGACATGCTCAGAATACTAAAGCTCATCTAATAGCATAGTGTCACGGTTAATACACGCTGGGTGGAATTAGTCTTATATTCCCCAATTAACATTTCAAAAAAGCGCCGTTGCCTGTTGCAGAGGTCCTCACATGTCAGAGCATTCAATTACTAGACGTTGACATCCAATGAGCAAAACACAAGTATCGGCCACCTGTGACCCATGTGGGGAAAATAAACGCTCACAAGCAGGAAAAAAAAAAACTGCAGCAGCCACATTGTGAGCTAAAGTTTCTCTGCGCCTGCTGTCAATCAAAACAGCTTCTAAAGCGTTACGTAGTTTGAACTCCATTTCTGAATCAACTGAGCTATCATTTCCCCCAAAGGTATGATGCTAAAAAAGTATTCATAATGGAATAAATATACATATATATATATATATACACACACACACACACACACACACACACACACACACAGAGCACCCTCCACCCTCTCCATCCGCTGCACAATAAACTTTTTGCCCTTGGGTGACATGTGTGACACAGAGGCATATTGAGAACGCGCACAGCAGACAGGTCCTTTGAGCCCTCTGTAATCTGTCCTGTGTAATAGTTCACAAACCTTTGCTGACATCTCTCTTTGAACACGTCTTTCTGTTTTTGCTTCATCCAGAAATAATAACATTAGGCTGCTGCTGTGTTTTGTTCAGCGTACACAGGCCCTGGCAGCATGAATATATTTCTGCCAACTCATACTGGAGCGAACCAGGGAGGAGGAACACTGGGAGAGGGAGTGAGGGGGTGTGTGTGCGTGTGTGTGTGTGTGTGTGTGTGTGTGTGTGTGTTTAACAGGAAGGTGTCTGAGGGGGCACAAGAGGGAAAAGGGAAGTGGAAAAGATGGATGACTAAGTGTGACAAGAGAACTAGGGATGCACAGGAGGGGGGTGTTAGTTTGAATGTATGTATGTGTGTGTGTGTGTGTGTGCGCGCGTGTGTGTACGAGAGAGAGAGAGAGAGAGAGAGAGAGGAGAGAGAGAGAGAGAGAGACATGTTACTCTGGTTGTGCATACAGCTCCACACATTCTCAGATGTTTAACTCTACCTGTGTTTGTACACTCACACACACACACACACACACGTGTACTGTGCATACAAGTGTGTATGTGTGTCCCTTTGATCGTATCCATGCACACACACACACACACACGTTCAGCACTGTATGTGTGTGTCGTTCATGATACAGAGCTGAATTCACTTGTTTGCTTTTCACCATCTTGAGTATATTTGCTTTTCTGCAGAGTGTGTGTGTATTTGCTTTCCGACATCTGCGCAACTTTTACGTTTCTCCACCCATGTGAGTTGTGATGGGAACAAACACATATACACACACACACAATGATATATCTACACACTCACCTGTCTGGGGATCGACAGAGAAGTACTGTTGGCCCTGCACCAGTGTGTACACTAGCTTGGCGCTGTTCCCATAAGTCGGGTCATCAGCATCTGTTGCTGTCACCTGGATTATAGACGTGCCTGTAGGGAGGATAGACGGGGGAGGGAGGAGAGGAGATGAGGAAGATGAAGAAGAGGAGAGGGCAATAAGAAAAGAAAGAAATGATAAAAGAAGAAGGAGGGGGGGAGGAAAAGAAGACAGAGTCAAAACAAGGTGGAGCTGAAACTGAGTGAATAGAATAGAGCAGCACTTTAAGAGCATGAGAAAGCTTTATATCAAGGCAACCTCCGTCCTCCTCAAACACTCCTTTTTCAATCTCTTTCCGACGGCACTGTGACAAAATACTTTATCCCCCCCCACATCCCCCCTCCTCCTCCTCACTCACCTCCTCCCTCCTCTCTCCTGCTGCTCACCTTCCTCTTTCTTTCTCCCCCCTTGACTCCCTCTGTCTCACTTCATTTCTCTTCATCTCTGTCTCCAGCTCCTTCTCGTCTCCTCCCTGGTCCTCCCCTCTCACTCCCTTTAAACCTCCCCTCTACGGCTCATGGGGTGTCAATTGGGCAGTGGAATTTTTTATTTATTTATTTTTTGAATTTGCTGACAAAAAATTGAAATGTATAAATATATCAAAATCAGTGTATGTAGAGTCTCCATTGGATCTATATTTATAGACAAGTGCAGGGGGAGCGACGATTCCCAGCGGGACCCAAACTAGACAAGACAGGAGGAAGAAGGGGATTTGTGGGAGCAGCTGCTGCTTTATTTCTGATCAAAGCCATGACACTATCACTGTGAAAGATCGGGGGAGTGTGTGTGTGTGTGTGTGTGTAAATGTGTGTATGGGAATGTGTGTAAGGAGAGCGGGAGGGGGGGGGGGGGGGGCATGGCATCATCTCATTGCAGATCCATTACAGGTAGTTAAGAATCAGAGGAGTTATCAACAGATGGCAGGTGTAAAGTCTGCAAAGATTGTACCACAGAGAGTCTGAGAGGGAGCGACAGAGTTCCTGTGTGTGTGTGTGTGTGTGTGTGTGTGTGTGTGTGTGTGTGTGTGTTGTGTGTGTGTGTGTGTGTGCGCGCGCATGTGTGTGTGTGTACTTATCTCACAGAAATGACTGTCAACCTTACAAAAATAAGACACAAGCCGAAATAAACTGAAGTTGTTGTCAAGTCTCTCAGCATTCATAACAACAAACTGAGTGTGTTGTCTACGTGCTCTCCTGTCTTACAATGCGAGGCCCAAAGGAAATGAAGGAGCTGCTCACAGCTGCAAAAAATTAAAAGAAAGAAAAAAAAAAAAAAACACAACACGCAAATTGTAGACGGTAGCGAGACACCTCAGGGAAGATCTCAGAAAACAAGAAAACAAGAATTAAATTCGAATTAAATCTTAAATCTCTTGGCAAAGTTTAATCAGCTGTGGCAAAGTCGTAGTGATTGACAGCTGTTGGCTAAAAATTTCATGTTCAACTACACCAGAAAAAACAGCACAGTGTGACTATTGCTGCGCAGCACATGGGCGACTCTTAGTGATATGTGGAACTGAGACACAGTAAGACAGTGACACCCAGTGAAATCAGACACAGAGGAGAGGAGGCAGCTTGTTTTCAACCTGTTTTCAGATGTTTGGCCATTATTTCTAATCCATCCCCAGTTCTGATTTCTTTCTTCATTTCACACAATTTTCCAGCCAGCTTAAAAAAAAAAAAAAATCCAGTTACAGCACTTTCTGTTTTTATTTCAAAGAGCTCGCACACCACACCAGTTTCACTCACAGACTGGCATAAAACTACAAAGTCTGCTATTGAATCTCTTTATGTTTTAGCCTTTTCTCCCTCTCACTATATGCATTGTAGATAAGTGCAAAGGGACATGAGTAGATAAGTAGGCAGAAATGTTTCTTCTGACAGCCGTTAAAAGTAATCAGACACAGGGATCAAACGGTTTGGCTCTGAGGTTAATGTAACAAGTGCAAGGCAGAGGCAAATCTATTGGTATGCAGCCTGCCAGCCGTGGAATACAGCCAGTCACACTCCACAAGGATCAAATATCATCTGGAACACATGTTTTCAGCATAAGACATATTTCCTGTTGGGAAAAGGAGGAGAGATTATTCCTCTATTCATACTGTACTGTACACATATACACACACACACACATATATATATATATATATATATATATATATGTGTATGTGTACTGTCAAGGTTAAATTTTAAATGTGAGTCACTCTCCCTGAACGTAGCTTCACATCTGGCAAGATATTTATACCCAGTCAAGTGAAACCAACACAAAACGCTTTGCAGACACAACTTTCAAACGGGGAACTGGCTCAGTTCCAGCGCACGTTGCACCAGTGTCTCATCGCTGTAGATGAGACACCCCCCCCCCCCCCCCCCCCGCTCTCCCTCCCCCCTCCCCTTCCCTCCATCACCCTTAAATGTCTCATGTAACGAGTCTTTGATAGAATCCTCACCGCAGCACTATCTCCTCTGTCACGAGTGCTGCAAAGCGCCTTGGTAAATATTGAATTGTCAAGTAAATATTGAATCCATGATTGACTGAACAACTCAATCTGAACACTGAGCTGCTATGAGGAGCAGACACTCATCGGGCAGCTGATAGGATTACTAAACAGTGCCCGTCTCCATCAAACCCCTCTCCTTGGGCCGTGCTCTGCCAGGCTGCTGGCAGGGTCATTACTCTAATCTGAATTAAACAATTCAGCACAGGAGGAACTTTGATGTTTGGAAAAACCTTTACGAGGGGGATGGAGAGGACCCTCTGGCCAAATTTGCTCCACATTTTTAAAACTAACATTTCTAAACTAACCAGTTTAGGGGTGAATTATTTAAAGTAATACTGGTCTTTTCTGGCAAATTCTGGCAAATTCAAAAGTTTTCCTGAAAGCAATTCTCCTTGCTTTTAAAAGCAAGAGTGCTCTTCAAAGTAGAACTCATTTTCCAGGGGCAGAGCGGAGTTTAAATGGAGATTAGAGTACTTTTGTACATACAAACTGTTTCCTAGAGACACTCACTGGCAGCCATGCTCTGAATTACAATCTCAGACAGTAATTGTCACTCCAACATGTCACTGCAATATGAGCGCAACACCCCCAACCACCGCCACCTGCCCTTATCTCTGCTCTTACATCTTATTTCATTTCTATTCCAAGCACTCCTGTCACACTGAGCATGATCCTTCTGCAGTCACAGGAATATTATCAGGTCACTGTGGCTGTGACATGCACCTCTCTCGCCACCTTTTAAGTAAGAATGAATTTATTAAGAATGGCAGATCATTTTATCATCCACTATCATTCCTTATTTATATTATTTCTTATTTATATATATTTTTTTAAAAGGTCCCACATTTTACACACTGTTTTATTTGAAGTGTTGATCCATTAAATGATATATTTGTGGTTTTAAGAACCAAAAACCATCTCAATGTAGTTTTACATCTCCTCTCTCAGGCTTCTCTCTGGAGCTCTAAACGACAGGTCAGTCAGCCAATCAGAAGAGAGGAGGCTCTGAGAAACCAAATCCTGCAAGATGGTGGCTCCAGGTGGGCGGGGCTTGGGACATGGCTGAGAGCGGTGACTGCTTTGTTGTGACATCACAAAGTTAAAGAAGTCCTGACGGCTCATTTACAGGTTCAGTTTCTAAATACGGCTCTGTGTGCATTTCTCCGTGGATGGAGCACTTCTATACGTTAACAGTATTAATGTAGAACCTAAACCTGATCTATAATCAAAAAAAATGGAGATCTACCTTTACACAATATGGAACCTTTACGTTCTACAGCTTAAGTCTCCAGAATCAACTTTTGTTGGATAGTTTTTACCTTGGATGTCATGGTGGTTACATTTATTAATTTCGAAGAATCCGCCATTCCTGCTACAGTAAAAGAATTTCACAGTTTATTGCTTCACAAACCGAGGGCTCTATTTTCCTGACACTCGGCGCAGGTACAAACAAGAGGTGCGAGTGCAGTGCTGGCGCAGGGGTGTGTGTGTGTATGTGTGTGTGTGTCCCACTAATTTTGGTCCACGGTGCAATGTGGAAAAAGAGGCTCGAGCGATATGAATACGTTATTAGTGGGCGGAATAGATTATTTGCAGGTAGGAGCCGGGGCGGGTTTTCCGGTTACGGCCAATCATGTCGTGCTTCTCGTCCTGTTTAAAAGCAGGAAACAGTTTCCTGATGAGCTGAGAGGAAAAGTCCAGGCTGCTGAAAAAAAAAAAAACTGCTGCTGCTTTCTCTCTCCAGAAAAAGAGCTGAATGTACTCGACTCAAATGTGAACAGACAGCAACCCTAATAGGCAGATTATGTCTTCCTTTTCCATAGTACAATAAAAGCTGTTTTTATTTGTACTCTCTTTTGTATGCTAAAGTGATTAAATATGTTGGATCCAGTTAGTAATATCTCTATGATATACATTTATATGCACATAATCAAGCAACAACTGCAAATAACAGAGATAAAAACAATAGGCTGTTTAAGCCATTTACATGATTACATAACCTGAGCGCTCCCCATAATAAGAATAACCATATTATCATCATAATAACCCGCACTGTTTTGACCCGTGTATAATTACAAGCCGCACATCCCTTAAATTAGAGACTACAGATGGAACATACTGTCTGTACTGTCTGTCTCATTCCTGATGGCTACAGGTATTTCTTCAAGACAAGGGGGGGTGGGCCTCACACATCCTGCAAGCAGCTGTGCTAGTGGAGACAGTATTGTTAAAAAAATAAAAAATAAAAATCTCCCATTAATCTATCCATTACTGATTCTGTCTGCATTGCATTTAAATTATATTCCCATTTGATTTTTGGGGTTTGGGAGAAGTGCGTGAAGGAGCGTGCACATCCGCCAACTCCAGCCATGAAATTTTCTCTACGTGGTATGAGCAGGCGGAAACAGAGATGCAATTTCATGCTAAAAAGAGTAATAAAATTGAACAGCACCGCCTGACCTGGCTGCTCCCGACAGAAAGTGGAGAGCAAGTGCATTTGAGCACTCATATAAAACTTTTACAAAAACCATATAATGCACTTTTTAACATTAATTTTTGTTTTGTATATTGTGGTTTAGTGCTGTTTCTGTATCCCACTCTGATACACAACAGTGTTTTTTATGAGACTGCTGAGGAAAAGCATGTGACCTACATATAAAAGGAAGTATAGCAGAAAAGATGTCCTTCGGTTTGTCCTGCTTTTAGCTTACAACTGCACTGAAGAAACTATAGCTGGGTTTTACAATCTGAAAAAGGGCAACCAGGAATCCCCAGGTGCTTGTATTCTGACTCATGCTACATGAATATAAAGCTCTGTAGAATCAGCGCAGGTGGGGATATTTCACTTTCCTCCCTCCTGCTGTTGCAATCCGGTTTGCCAGATTTCTACCATTAATAAATGTTTGCAGAGTGGCTCTCAGAATACTCTGCCTTTGTAAAGCCTTGAGAAAAACACAGAAAAGATGAAAAGGACCTCTTATTAACATATCATATGGACATGCATCACCAAAGTGTTTATTCATTAGACCTACAGCAGGTTAAACTCTTTTTTTACTTAATTCTAGTACATTAAATGCTATAATTTGGCCCGAGGCACAAGGAGTGTCTCATTTTGAATGCAATATCAGCGCGGCTCATTAAAAATGAAACTGCCAGTGTAATACCACAGTATTGTGAGTGAATGCAAACCAGCCTGAATATTGGCCCATTCCATGTGAAATGAAATCTCACCTTGTGTGTAACCACAAGTCATGAAGGTGTTGATGAAAATGTACTTGATTGTGATAATTTACCACAGAGTTTAGCAATGAGGGAATAAAATGTATCACCTCTAATAGTATCTTAATAATTTGTTGTTGTTGCACATGAGAGGTCTTATTCTGTTTGTGTTCGCTGCTTTTACAACCCGTGAACCAATAACTTCAGCGGTTATGACTAATTAAGCAAGATCAAAAATTCACAGAACATCTTATGATATTACGTATTATGTATTATTATGTATTATACTGGAGTTTAACATCCTAAAAGTCAGTTAATCTGCTTCATCACGTTAGTACGTGTGTGTGTGTGTGTGTGTGTGTGTGTGTGTGTGTGTGTGTGTGTGGTTTGATCAGATTAGACTGACAGTGACGAGACGACCTACCAACTGTCACCAGATTCCCATTCAAATGTCTCTAAATCCTGACACGCAGAAGTATGTGACCAGAGTAGATTAGAGTGACGACATCTCCACTGAAACCATAAGGCCGGTGTTTTTTGTTTTGTTTTTCCAGCAATGGCGACAATGGAGACGCCGAACAGCTCCAAACACTGGGTGACCGGCAGCATCCGTGCTGCAGAGTTGTAGCGCCTTTAGTTTTGTAAGGTAAGAAGTTGACATCAGCCACAACTATCACAGGATATTAACACTATGTTTTACAGCGTTTGAGCTCCTTACCATCCAGCAGATTAACAGATTAACAGACTTTACTAGCTAGCTAATGTACGTGAAAACAGACCAGAGCTGAATGTTATTTCATCAACAGGATTAGTGTTGTGAAATGATTTAGGAAATATTAACAGCCGCCATATTACAGGGTATTTTATGGACGTTAAATTAGTATTAGAAACATGTCTGCTGCAGAGGCTTCATCGTAAGCCAGGTAAGGCTCCTGGCTTACGATGTTTAGTACGGAATAGCATTAGGAGCTTGGTAGCGTTGAAATAGCGATGTTCAGTCATGCGCAACATAATGTGATGGTGAGTGTTGGCTGGCGAGGATCATATTGATGTAGACTATTTAAAATATAATAACGAAAACATATTGATAATGAATAGTTTTTTTCAGTTTACAGGCTGTGTGGTAAATAACTGATTACACTGAACACTAGAATATTATTCTATATATTATTATTATTTTAGTTGTTTAATCTTTATTTTACCGGACTCTCAGTCTTTGGCTGAGTCTTTTTACATCAGGGAACCTAACATGTTGTATCATTAACTTACTAACAGGTGTTATTTAATAATATAACAGGCTCCTGCAGGGTAACACTCCTCACACTCGTCCCCCTCCCCCAACATCATTAAATGATTTTCATTATGTTCGCAGTGTCGCAGTCTAGTGATTTGTTACAAGGTATGAGATGAGCAAAAACATCAGTATACCTGAATGAATGGGGGCCCTTTAAGTAAGCTATATTAATAGAAGTGCTTAACTACTTCATTTAATTTAATGTACAGATCAATATTAATACTGGCATCTGAAAGTCAGATAATATTTTCATTCAATTAATTTAAAGATATATTAATATTTCAAACATCAGGCATTGATTTATCATCCAAAGAACTTGTTTGCAAGGCTGTACAATTCATTAAAAGTAGTTGTTTGTCAGTAAATCCTGTTGGTAAACAATGGATCTGAATCACCCGCCTTGAACTACTGGAAGCCACATGGGTCACATGACCTGCTCTGGTTTTGCCCCCCTCACTGGAACCAGTGAGAAAAGCACAAACAGAAATACAGGATGTGAAATAATCGCTACTGTTCTAATTTTGGAAGAATGTATTATTATCATGTAGGATCCCATTACTCACAGTGAGAGGCTTTCAGGAGCTTTAAAGTTTTAAATTGGAGAAATTCATCTTTTTATGTACATTTATTTAAAAAGATTTAAATAATTCAGAATTTTTAATCTCACTTTATGTTGGACAGGAAAGAAGAGTACGTGTGTTTTGTTAGACATAAAAGCACTCTGTGATAAAAATTCATGCAAATGTGGAAAAAGTGAAATCATGGAGATTGCTGCATTCGCTGTGACCGCAGCGCAGTGATACGTGGCACGAATAACAACCATCGCTGGAGAAGAGTCCATCAAAATTCAGGATTTCAGCTGCAGCTAAGTCTGCAAAGTTGTTTTGATATTAGCTGCAGGATTCAGACTCCATCCACAGTTGTAAATAAACTGTCCCTCACTCAACTTTGTATTCTGAAAACGATCCATGCATTGAACCTATTGTATTGTATTCAAGCTATTAAACTCCAGCAGGTTTTCCCACTATACAAAACCCATTTATTGGTGATTCATTTTTGATGAAGGCTAAAAAGACGGTGTACAAAATGGTAATACACTTTGAATGGAATCCTAGCAGTGCTGTTTTGTATAATGGGCGTATAAGCTGCAGCTGTGACATCTACGGCAACATAACATACCTGTTGTATTTCAAGTATCAGTTTTTGTCCCACGTGAAGTGCTTTTCAGAACAGGTGTTTATATTACAATGCATCTACCAGAGGTTTCAAATGTCCAACGCTGAGTCCATTATTGGTTTAATTTAGCCTCCAACAAAAACAATATTTTTGCATTTTTTTAATATTTCACATCTCTCAGTGTAAGGGAGGTTTTCGTGCAGGCCAGACAGACTGCCATTTCAAAGCTCTGGAATAAAACACATTCAGACACTTAGGCCCTCTGAGATAGAAATAATAAAACGCACTGTCTAGCTGTGGTCAAGTGGGACATCCATCATTTTGGAGCCTGACAGCTGTGACTGGCTGGGACTTTTTTTTTTTCTGATTAAACAACAAACCAATAAAATACTAGAGCCTCAGTTTGTTTATGGAATGTGACTCCAATAACCTGCTCAATCAAGTTCTGTGCGAGAATGGGATCAAATTCTAATCCCAGCTATTGAAATTATTCTTATTTTTTATTATTTCTTTTATTATTTTGTTTTACTTAATCACAGTATATAAAGGAAAAGAGTGAGAGGTATGAGAACTGAGTGTGTCTTGAGTTCAGGCCAAATTCGGATCATGAGACAAATGAGCCGCCAGGAACCTTCCCACAAATCCAGGTCCTGTAATTATGTTACCTCATGTTCAGTTTTGCGCAGAGGTTACCTGGTCAAGCTATAATAACAGTGCCTCAATGTTGTCTTGCTAAATCTAAAGATTAAATGTAATCATCCTTATATCATGAAAAATGTATCTGTCTGGATGGCAGATGGCATTGCGATAGCGATTTATTCATGCTATAACTGTGGGACAGATGCAACAAACAGGGTTTCTGCAGACAAGTGAGCAAGACAGATCACAGCAGAAAGTTCAGATGATCAGATTATGAAGAAGCTTCGGGCAGATTTCACTGCAGATAAAACTAGCTTATGTATACAAATTCATTTTTTTGGTGGGTAAAATTATATGGGAATTTACCATTTAACATAAAAGCCGCGTGAATGTACATTAAGATTTAAATAATCATGTGAATACATGAAGTAAAATATATTACAAAACCACATTTCAGATATTTTGTGAGAAAGTGTTGAGAGTGTTGTAGTTTATTTATATTATTTCTATTCAAAACACCTTTTATTTTCCCTCCAAAGTCTGTTTCTATTCCAGGATGGCTTTTTTTTTTTTTTTTAACAGACACATATTGTTTTATAATGTCACTTTTTATGACAGTGAAGTTGTCATCAGTATCAATCACATCAGCTCTCAGCCTCCCAACAGGTTAACCAGCTGCCAGAGAGCAGGAAACATTTGGCAACAAAACAAACGAGAGAGACTTTGACTGTCGGAAAACACTTCATATTTACTACAGCACCCTACATTTGCTGTCCATCATTTTATTTGAGAGTCTGAATTATGAGTGTGCACAATATAATGTCCTCTAAAGTTTCCAAGAAAGCAAAAAGGGAGCTTTTCTGCCAAACAATAAATGCAACATGTTACATTTTATAGATGTGAAGATTACAGTTGTGTGAAACATAAGCTGTCAGGGATAATGAAGACTTCTGATATCTCATGTTACTGCTTAGTATAAATATAACTACTATAATTAGAAGTTAATTAATGAACAAGGGATTGATTTTTGGACAAAGCTTCTTTGTGTTGTGTGTCTTTCTCTGAGAACACTGTAATCATCAGCTAGCTGCTGATGCTAACACTAGCTCTTCACTTCATTGCTAAGTAATAAATCTAATCTAAGATAGTTAGCTGGCTCAGGTAGCATGTGCAGCCGTGTGAAGGTGGATAAAAGAAGAGGTTAGTTGCTGTACTGTAGCTGTGTTTATTTACCAGCCAGTTGGAGGCTGTAGGTTGGTCTGCTGCAAGGCTGAGAGCAGGTGTGATTGGCTGAAAGCTGAGGTGGGCGGGCACTGGTGATATTATGAAATAAAAATAAATAACTTTTAATAATAATGAGTAATAATGAATTTAACAGTGCTGCTGATGCTAACACTGACTCTTAACTTTATTGCTAAGTAATAAATTATTATGATATTTTTTATTATAAATATCATGACATCATGAAATAAGAATAATTAACTTATGAGATGAGATAATGAATTCATTTTTTATCAGTTCTTAAATTATTCGATAACTTATTGGTTCTTTTTTATATTGTAATTGATTTATTCATTTGATTATTCACTCCGTGTTTTATTTAGTAAATAAGGCCCCAAGTAAATTCTAAACCCACCTTCCCACTGCCCACCCAAGGTCCCTTACCTATATTTGCCATCTCAGGCACGGTGGCGCTGTAGGGGCCTTCATCAAAGACAGGCGGGTTGTCATTGATGTCCTGTACACGGATTATGAATTGTGACGAGGGCTCCAGGGCACGGTCGGTCTGCCTGTCGGTGGCCGTGGCGATGAGGCGGTACTCGTCCTTCTCCTCACGGTCCAGTGGCTTGGTGACGTGGATGTTACCCGTCTTCTCGTCTATCACGAAGACCGAGCCCGCCCCCTCGCCTCGCAGGACATACTTTGTGCGTCCATCATTCCTGTCCATGTCTGTGTGGAGCTAGGTGAGAGGGGATGGCAAGAGGAGTGACGAAAGGAAGGAGGGAAGGCAGACGAAATGGAAGCGTGAAGGGGTAAATGTGTGGAAATAGAAAAGTGAGAGTGGTGTGGAAGGTAAGAACAGACAGGAGCAGAAAGGGTGGGAAAGAAAGACAAGAGTAAACACCAGTTAAAAATTAAGTTTGATTTTTTTTTTCAGACAGGCAGTGAAGACAAAACAAGCAGATTATCCTCTGCATGCCTCCAGGATATAATAAATTTAAACAGAGGCAGACAAAAGAAATACACACAATACCTTCCTCTCTCTCAACCACACTTTCATCCCATTGTACTGCCTCATCTCGCTTTTCCTGCAGTACGAGTAGTTATGAACCAGGATCTACTTAATCTCAATGATATCCACAACACATGCTCGCTCTTAGAGCCTCTGTTCACTTCTCCAGCAGCTGTCGACGACGACGAGAGCTTGCTAGTCCGTGCACATGCAGTGGCCTGGCTATTTAATGAAAGCACCGAATCAAACGAATAATGAACAGTAGGCCAATCAATTATTCCCCAACTAAAAGGTGTGTATGAGGGAGAGTTGGAGGTGTGCATGGCAGTGGGACATGCTGTATCGATCACAGGCCTGTGTTGAGCTTTATTGGATCAGGGCCCAGCGGGATGGCAGAGCGACCGGCGTCCTCTCATGCAGGGAGAGGTAATATCAGGGAAGGCTCCTCACTGTCCTCCATCCCCAACGAGAGAGACACGCCGGCGGGATGCACCCGGCACATCAAGATTCAATCTCATTACCCCGCACCTACGTGGATCGAATAGCAACTGTGACAAAAAAGAGTGTTAAATTAGCCCCCACTTGCACAAAAGTGTGACATTGTGACTTTAGATGTAGAGAAAAGAGGAGAGAACCGGCTGGGGAGGGGACAGGGGGGTTAGCTAAGGAAAGCATTGTTGCGTGGCAACAGCTAAGCACATTTGCTAAATGAAATGAGAATGGATACTGTGAGTCGAAATGTTCATTTACTTTGAGGATCGCCATTTTTCAAGGGGGGAAATAGCACGGATACGCCAGCTTCCCGGGGGGTAAATGATAAGTGCGGATGTTGACAAGGTTGTTTATGGCTAAGAAAAGCAATCATAAGTTCAGAGCGCCTTAAAGTTGAAAGCTAAAAGTGTGTGAACAATTTGGCACCTAGTCAAAAGTTAAACAACGCTTCACCTACAAAAGATCCCTTTATTTCAATGACAGTGCAAACTGGGAAATCTGAAAGCACTCTACATAAAAGATGCTGTGTGAGAGCATTATGCACTTAGGCAACTGGAAACAGACCTACAGCTGGTCTGAGGTCCTCTCTCCACATTCCCTGTAATGTAACTGAAGGGGAAGGTCTTTTAATCAGCTATGATACAACTAGCGTTAGCACATCTATGCTAGATCAGATTTTGGGTCTCAATGAACTGTTGAAAGTTGTCATGGTCTCAGCCTGGAGGCTCCAGGGTTTTGGTTTTTTGGACTTTTTTGGACTTTCTCACTTCCTGTTTTATTTTGTAATTGGTTTCCTTGTGTGTCTCAGTGTTTTGCTTCCTGTCTTGGTCCTGTTTCTGTGTGGTGATTGTCTGCCCCGCCCTAATGTGTTTCACCTGTGTTCAATCACCCTTGCCTCCCTTGTCTATATAGTATTTGTGCTTCCCTTTGTCTGTGTCGGTTTGTCTGTTGATTTCTGGGTTTGTCCTCATCAGTTCACATCTCCTGTTCATGTCTGGTCGCAGAGCTGTTCACGTCTGGTTGTCCTCAGTCTGTTCATGTCTGCTTTACCCTCGGTCTGTTCATGTTGCCTGTTCCTGTTTCTTTAAGTTCCTGTGTTTCCCTGCTGTTCCTTGTGGTTCCCTGTGCTTGTTTTTTAAGTTCTTTTGTTTAATAAATCTGTCTGCACCGTCTCCCAAGTGTTGGCTGCATTTGGGTCCTACTTACCACTAACCCTTGACAAAAGTGACCATTTATGGAGGTGATACTTCACCCAAAAAATCTTTTACATGTCAATCATTTGTACCTGGCAAGCTTTAAAGGTAGCTGGAATGGGTGAGCCAACAGCCGAGTGGCTAAGGTGCAAACCACATGGGCGTAAGTTGCCCTGAGCAGCTAGTTGTGGTTTTAATTCTGGCCGGCCAGATTCTTTCTCCTTACTCTCTACCCCCTTGTCTGTCTTCACTTCCCTACCCAAGAAAGGCATAAAAATGCACCAAAAATAAACTCTGAAAAAAGCAGTTGTCACAAGAAAAAGGAGGCTGTGCTTATCTTTGACTCTTGGCCACTTGCGCGCTAATGCCCTTTGTGTGTAGGCCTTCTGCACAGCAGACATTCAGATTTATCACAGTAGGAAAAGCAGAGGTGGTGATAACATGAACAGTGGCTATATTCTATTCAAGTGTCCCAGTCAGCCATGACAGTGTGAGGGTGAGGCTGCACTTTCCATATTAAGACCCTGAAACTGAAGCAGCCAGATTCATCCATCATTAATTGTATAATTTAAACATGTGCTTCCCTACTGTGACATGTAAAGATGTCCATACAAAAAAAAAAATCATCCAGAGCTGTACTCACAGTTACTACTGATCTATAATCAGAACCTGTCTGCACACCTGCCCCTCAATCCCCTCAATCAACCATTCCCTGTATTTACCTGCCCACAACCAGCAGTCACTTCTTGTCTGATTTTTACCTGCCTACTTCTCTTCCAGACTCGGTTGCCCCTGCTGACTCACTCCCTCTCTTCTGAACACTAAATACTTTTAATTCACTTTCATCTTTCCTGCTTTTCTGTGCTCCTAAGCCCAGACAACATGTACCCGAGCTGTGACAAGGTTTGTTATTTATGGCAGAATTAAGACCTGGATATGAAGATTCAAATTAATTACACAGCGTCTATATTATGACTGAGACACAGTGTATTGATCCATGGCATCCACATGTCAATCAGTCTCCAGTGACAACTTGTGATTGGATTTCACTGCCCAGCACAAATATGTTAGTGCACCAGCCATAGTGAGAGTAAAGTAGACAAATGACCTCCCGGTGCACCACTCGCAGGCAGCCCAGGTACAATAAACACACCTGGCACAAGCAGCGTTGCAAACAATAAGACGGATATTCTGGTGTATGCCTGTCTTTCATTTTATGTCAGGATGACACAAGGAAATGTAAAATGTCCAATCAGTGGAGGGAGCGTGAAAAAGAGAGTGAGGCAAAAGATAACAAAGAAAACACACCTCACACATCACTAACCACAGAAAAATCTAGACGCACACAGCCGACAGTGGGCCAATATCTACAGTACCATGGCAACCTGCAGCTAAGCTTCACTCATATTACGATGTCATACAACCATAATTCAGGTTGGCCTCCCACAACTGCACGGTGACACACTGTCACTCCTCTTACAAGGAGGGCAAGCTGAGGACCGACCTTTGCTTTGATCACCAGTGCACCTGCGTAGGTTTGAAGGGTTTCTTATTAAACCTGTTGTGTACTGCTGCAGCCAGGTGGGTCACACGAGTTCACTGAGACTTGTTTACATTTCGACCTACACTGAGTTTGGGTTTCTTCTCATCCTCTGTGGAGGCCAACCGGGGCCAATTGGCCAAAACACCCGGCTGGTCAGGACCAACATGGGAGCTTGGTTCCGCGCTCTCCTTAACGAAGAGCCATTAACAGTCAAAGTCTTAACGGCCCTGCAGCTTAATGAGGGGACTTAACGAGCTTCTTAATGAAGCCCCGGCCATCATTACCACAGTGAGTGGTGGCAGCGCTGATTGAAAGCATTGCTCAGAGTCACTGTGGAGAAGGAGAACCCAGCCTAAGGAAACCAAATCCATTTAAGGCCAACCTCTCACCCTTATCTGTCCTTCCAAGATTAATAGGGAAGTATAATAAGGAAAACGCACTTAACCAGATATAATGGTTACAGATATTTTATGGTTACAGAGGTGGCACAGCTATGGGATATCTTCCAGCCACCTGTCGGTGTGCAAAAATATCCAAACAATATTATAACACAACAGGCTATCACCATATTTCACATCCGCTTAACGTGAATAATATGACATCTCATAACTCCTACATTTCATATCCCCAAGATATACTATCAAATATATTAAGAGCCAAACAATATGAAGCCACTGGCCACAAAAGCCAAATTTACTGATGTGTCACCTCTGCTTGGAGAGTGATTTCAGCCTGATAAGCTGCCATTTCCATTTTCCCTGGCGCCTCTTGTGTATGCAACACCCGGCCTCCCAAGGCTCCTAAATCTCTTCAATTACTTATATTATCATAAGGTAATATGCTTATACTCATATACTCAATTTCACATTTTTGCAATAACCATAAATCATCAAGCGAGGAGGAAAAATACTTTCTGCCAACCTCTAAATCACTTAAATAACTAATACCCCATATACACAATTTCACATTTCTGCCACACAATAAATCATAAAAACGCCAGGAAAATGTGTTTTTTTCCACAGCTGTGCATTAGCCTAATGAATGTGGATATTTTCCCCCACAAGTTCATATATGTGTGTGTGTGTGTGTGTGTGTGGTCGCTGTGGATATGTGAGGCGGACAGGGAGGGAAGTCATGTAGCAGGAAAAATTACAAAATGTGGGAAATCAGCTGGCAGCTCACATGAAACGCCAAGAGGCGTACAGCGGCATCGCAGGGGCGCCGCTGAGCCCTGCGATTGGCAGCGAGCTTCAATTCCCTAAACATATCAGGGAGAATTTGCAAGGGCACGCGGGCAGGTGTGAGAATATCCCCCCACGATCTCCTCTGGAAGCCCATGCAGGAAGCGAAGCTATTCATCTTCAGTGTGGCGACTTCAAAAGAACCGGAGGGCCTGCAGGACAACGGCAAACCCCGGCGGCCGCTTAAATTCCACACCGAGGCTGGGAGGAGGTATCGACGGGGACTGGGACTGAGCCAGCTCTTTCATATCAGCCAGGCAGTGTCAAGCAGGGCAGAGGGGACAGGGTCTGCCAATCGATTTGGAGCAGGCTCAGCGACTCAGGGAGATGTCTGAGGAAACAGGCCGATCGGGGGAAAACGGTAGCGAAATTAATTTGGGACAGAGCCCATGTAGGTTTAGAGAGTCCGTTTGAAATGAAAGTGTTACTTGTGGCCAGCTTACCTGCCACTGAGATATCATTAGTTTTGCTTGAGGGTATGTGTAAGGGTATGTGATTGTGTGTGTGTGTGTGTGTGTACTGCACGTGTTTCCTACACAATATACGTGATCATTTTAACAACAGTCTTTCCAGGTTAGTGTTTGTGTGTGTAGGTGTGTGTAGGTGTGTGTGTGTTTCGGCCACAGTCTCCTTAAAGAAAGACGTGTAGTGACTCTCAGACTCCCTCTGCCCCGGCTCACCCTCTGCTTGGCACAGTCATTTTCACAGAATGTACAAGGAGCCAAAGCGTGACTAAGAACGTGTGTGTGTCCGTTTGTGTATTTGTGTACTTTGTGTGCGCCTCAAAGTGCCAGTGGCGCCTGACCTGGAGAGAAAAGAAACAGTTGAGCGCTGGCCAGGAAGTGAGGGGTGGTTAATAGAGCAAAGCACAAAGCCGAGGCCAACATCTACACAGCGACTATTAATTAAAGTCAACATCTCTCTGGGCCGGTTGTGATCAGCTCTGCCTCCGTCAGATGTCTCCACTCTGTCTCCCATCTGGAGAGCAATGGATCCCCGTCTGGACCTCAGGAGACCCGGATATACCACATAAACACACACGTATACAAACACAAACAAGGATGTGGACACAGGTATAGTCGGCTTGAATGATGTCCCTCGAATTCACGGGTGGGAAAACTGCATCAGTGCAATTCGTATTGAACAGGTAAGGGACTGTGTGAAAATGACTAGGGCTGGGAAAGAAGCTGAACCTTGTGTTTTATGTTACTTTTACTAGAATCTACGCAGCATTATTAATATTTTCTTCTTTCTCTTTCTTTCTCAAGATCTCCCCTAAAACCTCAACTTAACCTTCATGTTTAACAAAATCTTTTTCACATATTCATCAAATTGAAGATTCTTTAATGTTTTTAAGGACGTTGTTTTTATTGGGTCCAAATTTATGAAAAGTTTTCTAATAATTTCCAATACATTTCCTGGAAAGGACTATGTTATCTGGTAATACTTTGGGGGATAATCACATTCTCTTTGAAAGGAAAGCTTAAATTAATCCCAAGTAAAGATGCATTAGTTGTTATTATTAGAAACTTTATTCTTCATACACATTGTACTATATTCTTCTGTGGACATTTTTTAACAGGTTTTATACGTTCACCTGCACCTACTGTTTACTAACTAAATCACATCTTGTGAATCACTGAAAAATAATTCAGAAATGATGTTCTTTTATAATAATAATAATAATAATAATAATAATAATACCACCAAAATTCCTCTACAACAAAAATGTGTTGTATTACAGCAATTGTGCACAACAATAGATTATGGCACATACAGGTGCACAGACTTGTGATTTTACCTCATAACAATTCAATAATTTAGGTAAAATGTTGTTTACAACCTCTCAGATCATCTGGCTGCTTGTCTCCCGCCCTGTCAGGCTCGTAGCTGTTCGTTTTGTCAGTATATCGTTATCAGAACTGAAATTCTGCCAAAACTATGAAACAAAGACAAGTTATAATTATCTTTTAACTTGAAAATTCTTTCACTCCAGTTCCAATGAAAACAATAATTGTCATGATGAGAAATCGACCCCTACGAGACGCAAACAAACTGTCATACCAAAGTGAAACATCCACAAGCAGAAAACGTATGCAAATGGGAGTTTCACCCAGGTGTGACACACATACGCGTCCACATGCATGCAAATCTCCACGCCTGCCCGACTCTAATCAATGCAGACACACATAACGAAAACAGCCTCCATTTATGCAAAGGCACACGATAAGGAACCCCTCACAGAAACAGAGGCAGAAACACAGCCAGCCTCTGAGGAGCAGTTGAGACTTCAGAAGACAGACCTTTGTTCTGCGACAAGTTTTAAATTCTGTCTGAACTTTCAATCAAACCCATTCTCGCAGCGGGTGTGGATCGGGAAATTCCCTTTTGTTCTGTGCTCACAGTAAAATGTCAAGACGGTATTGACGACAGTCTCCTCGCTCTCCTTGTCTGTTTGTCTTACAGCGAGACACGGTTTAAATATGTCATGAGCAGCAGCAGTTAATTGTTTAACATTGATCCACCATTGATTCAGCATTGGAGTTTGGTTAGCGTCGATTGCCTCTTTAATTCAGTTGTGGTGTGGACATGTTGCCCTGTTCTCGTTTGATCTAATTCAGTCTGTCTCTGGAGGGCACACTGTGTGGCCTCCACTTCATCACACACACACACACACACACACACACACACACACACACACACACACACACACACAAACACTGACTGCGAAATCCTTCTCTGTCACACTCACACACACACACTTCCTCCCACTCACACACTTCCTAATAGAACATTCATTATTCATCATTATTAGACTTTTCCTTTATCACCATAAGCTGTTCAATGCTTCTCACCACTGTTCCCTTCCTCCGCAATACATTATTCAGGACAAAACTGTGCTTTTAGCCTCAGAGTATGCAAATCCCACTTTTGATTATCATAATCAGCTGATGTATGAAAGGGAGTGTGAGTGTGAGTGTGTGTGTGGCGGCTGGTCGGATGATTGTTTATGTTTTATTGCTTCAGCGCTCCACTCTGGTGGTGTACACTTCACATCATATTTTTAGCCGAGGGAGACGAGCTTGGAAAAGGCCACTGGAGGCTTAACTCACTGCTGTACATTTAAAGGGCAAATCGCCCACATATATGCCACCGCGTGCCACTGCCAAAAGGAATGGCTTTTACCATCGGAAAACCAAAAGTCTGTGTGTGTGTGTGTCTGTGTGTGTGTGTGCGTGTGTGTGTATATATATAAGGGAAGAGAGGTGTGCAGTAATGAAAGGGGATTTCAATCAGTCTTTATCATCTTTTTTCACTACGTTTTTAATAGTATCGAGTTTTTATGAAAGGATTGACACTTAGATGCACTGAATGGTTTATACATAAATTAAAGGGCCTATTTGTAAGTTTTATCTGCCGCCGGGAGCGGGTGGTGGTGATCGTCACTTGTCAAGAGCTTCAGCCATTGTTGTCTTTGTAATACAAGAGGTTATAAGGGGCTGAGATTGGAGGCTGCAGTGAGTCGCTATCAGAAAGTGAGGATAAAATGTATGGGGTGTACAGCATGTACTGTATGCTTTATTAATACTGTGTGTCACTTCAGTTGAATTATCTCAGCATGTGTGTGTTTGCGCTGGCATGCCTCTCAGGATGCATTAAAAAATTAACCCATGTGTCTGCACGTTTCCGCAAGCTAAAGAGAAGGTTCCCTCCTCTCTCTGCCTTCTGTTTCCTCCTCTGCTGCTCTTCTGCTCCCATCTTCCTCCTCCTACTTCTTCCCCTTTGTCGCCCCCTTCCCATCGGGTGTCACCTATCACCCATGCCCTCCCCTGCCCTACTGCTCTCCTCCTCTGGCCTGCCCTCGTCATGCATCTCCTCTCTTCTGGGGCCAAAGACTTTGCCCTTTCTCCCGTGCTCTCTGCTACTTACACCAGCTGTTGTGCATAAATAATATCAATAAGCATGCAAAATTTTAATATATCTGTTTTTATTCCAAAGCTAGAGTAAACCATAGCAATCAGTATAATTCAAAGGTAGCTGATTTAGTTTTCGCCATGAATCAAAGTTTCAAGTTCTAGATGACCCAAAGCTTTGGCGCCAATAGCTGCATTTTTTCCCCAAAGGTTCAGTCTTTGTTGTTCCCCTAATTTTTCATCCAGCACCAGCATCAAATCAACATTTCAAACTTTGGTTTGTGACCAAATACCTGCAAAACCATTGACGCTCCCATCAGACCGTCCTCCCAAGAAAAACTACAGCAGTGGTCATTTCAGAAACGTGTTTATGTTCAAATGAAAAAGCTCTCTACAGACCGCGGGAGTTATTACAGGTTATTATACTTTTCATTTTCCAGCTGACGCTCGTTGACGCTTGTTTTCTAACTTTAACCATGTACTTCTTACTGTAAGCATGACGACAGAGTCCTCTAACACTGCCCTCTGAGCAGCGCTGCATCTTCAGGGCAGACTGCAGACTACAGTGAGTTGCTATCGGAAAGTGACGAGACGGGACGGAGTGATGTGTAACAGTTTTGGACGCCACAGACAAATGGCAGCAGATGAGGAAACACTTGTATACATCGTTCTACAGGGCATGGACAAATTAGCTGTTCTGTTGTTCAATTTGAAGGACTCTGTTAGCATGCTAACACAAATGCTGGACCAGTCCTCATAGACAAGTGTCGCCCTAAATAAGGTTTAAACCGCCATGTGTCGCTGCAGTAACACGACTGGCTTGATATCAACGGTTATGAAGCAGACGATTGGCATTTTCAGGGGAGGGGTGGTTTTGTCCGTCCTGTGATTCATTTTCTTTACAATGAGTATTACAGACTCAGAGCGCTGCTAGCACAGCTGTAGGCCTTTGTTTGAATTCAACTAAAGCGACCAGAGAAGACTGATGTATGATATGTGACTAAGTGAAACATGCTCTGATTCAGTTACCACATTTATGTTGCCAACACTGCTGCTTTTACTGCTGGAATCTAGTCTGAAAGAAATTAAAGCTCGCAGCTCCAAAGCTTGTCAAACTAACCCCTAATTCATGACGGCACTGTGTATAACACTACACTGATTAAAGCAAATATTACTAGTTTTCCAGTCACTGTGCTGTAGTGTGATTTAATACTTTCATATTGATAATGTGTTGATTATGGGCCATAACTGGGAATAACCAAGCTGAGATTGGTTGTGGGCAGATTCGCTGTAGCACTTAACTCGGCTACAGCAGTCAGTCATGTGTGGCAAGACACTGGTAACCTATTGTGCTGACATTCAAATCAGTTCAAATCAGACGTGTTAAGCAGCAGTGATGACTAACTAACCAGATCCTGTGCGTCACCTTACAACCCTTGCCTCCTTTCCTTCCCTCTCTCACTCTCTCTCTCTCTCACACACACACACACACTCTCTTTCTCTCTGTGTCACATGACTACTTCTCCTCTTTCGCATCCTCTGCCCTCCTCGCTCGTCCATGCCCTCCGCTCCCTGACTCACAAGCTCCTTCAGGGCCACAGAGAGAAGTGGCCAACGCATAAATATTAGCTCAAGGTCACGGTCACAGAGCTCATACTGGGCTATGCATAATCATGAATTCAGCTCCTGCAAAAAGCCTCTTCACTTCACATACTCCCTATGTCACATTAATGCTCACTGGCTAGAAACGCACTGTATTTCCCTCCACTGACACGGCTAACCTTGAAGGGTTAACCTCAGGTGATAATTCCACGCTCCAACTCCAATTTGCACTTTATTTTCTGTTACTACATTACCCTGGGTTGTTGAGGTTACACACACATACCAAGCTGCATTTCCAGGGTTATCTACAACAGCATTTTTATTTCAACTTGAAAAAGGCGCAGATGTATTCTAAGAGGTTCATATACTCTCAGAGATAAAAATTGTGCCATTCTCACATCTGGGGGAATGATGCTTTAAATTCAGATGCTCGCTTTGCTGATTTGTTCAACATTATCCCAAGATGAAACACGGGGGTATAAAGAGAGAAGGAAGATTGGAAGTAAAGAAGAGAAAGGAAGCCTGTGTTTCCTTTGAATTCCATCTTTAATAGACTCCACAGATTCTCCTCTTTTCATCCTCTTCTTTTCCCCTTCTAGCCTTGTTCCCTCAGTCATCCCGTCTATTATTTTCTCTATGTGATCCTGCACCCACTCAGCACTGAGGCACATTTGAATGTGGCCTCCACAGGGGCTTGAAATAACATGGTATTTAACTGCTTTCTCCATTCTCTCACTCTCTCTCCCTTACTCTCTTGTATTTCCCTCCGTGTAAACCCTGCCTGTTCCTGCGCTGATGCCCCTGATTCCCAGCTGCCTCTTTTCATAACCCTCTCTCTCTCTCTCTCTCTCTCCGGTCTTCCTTTCTTCAGCTCGCTTCAGGCCTTTATGGGCTGTGAGGTCAGCTTTAGAAACGTGTGTGATCTCTCACTCCTTCTCCTCCTCTCTTTTTCCTCTAACTGCCTCACACGTTCTCCCTCTCTTCCAATTGTAAGCCATTAACCTTTCCTCACTTTCAACCACTCACTTTTTCCCTCATATCCATCCTCTGTATATCCACATGCTATTAACGCTGCCCTCACTGTACTGAACATCCCTCTCTCTTTTTTTTAATCTCTCTGGTTTTACCCCTCTTCTTCTGCATCATCCCTCCTTGGTCCTGCATGACACTCTTGCTCTCTTCTCTCCGCTGTCTTGTTATCCCCCTCCTCTCTCCTCCCTCCCTCCCTCCCTCCAACACTGTAGTCTCACTCTCTAATTGCTGTCTCACCCCTGCTGTGCTCGGACCCGCAGGCTAAATGATTTCTACAGGGAGAGTAAGAGTGGAAGCACGTGAACACACAGAACTGTTTGCAAGGGGGGCATTTTTTTAATTATTATTGATGAGTTCTTTGTCAGAAGGTGCGTGTGTGTTTACAGATAGTGCTGCCCTCCTGTTGGCACAGTCACACGTTGATCTTATGTTTCATTTTTTATCTTTTGTGACTCTGTGCCGCTCTACTCTCTCCTTCTCTCAGTTTCATAAAGGACACTTTTATCTCAGTAACATTATCTATGACTTTGAAGCAGGACTTACAAGTATGTGCGTTCTGTGATGTGTTCGTGTGCAAACACAGTGTGGATTTTTACCAGTTTTTTGACATAAATATGTAGGTCACCCTCATTTCAAGTCATGATAGGAGATTACAGCAGCAGAGGAAGAAGTATCTTTTTTAGAAGTATCTTTCACCTACGTAAAAGTTGCAATAGAAAGAATATTTTTCTTCAAGGTACCATATTGTATAACAGTAGATGTCCATGTCTTTTTTGATTTTAAAGCAGATCTAGGTTCTATATTAATACACAGAGAAATGCACACAGCCTGTATTCAGAAACTCGGCCTGAAAAAAGACAAACCGTCAGGACTTCTGTAATTTTGTGATGTCACACAACAAAGCCGTCGCCGCTCTCAGCCATTCACCAAGCCCCGCCCACTGTTCAACATTGCAGGATTTGGTTTCTCTGAGTGTTTTAGCTGAAATCTGCTATTTTTTTTATTAGATCACTCAGAAAACAGTGAGCCAATCAGAAGAGAGGCTCAGATCCTCTCTTCTGATTGGCTCACCGACCTGTTGTTACTAGAGCTCCAAAGAGAAGCCTGAGAGAGGAGAGGAATAAAACTACATTGAGATGTTTTCTGGTTCTTAAAACCACAAATATAACATCCGTGTAAAATATGTGGGACCTTTAAGTAAATGTATAAAAATATGACTTTGAGCATTTACTTAAAGTTATAAGATTTCAGTTGTGGTTGATTGAGGTGAAACCTGTGGTTACTGCTGGTAACTCCCAGCGTGCCATTTGAAAATGACACATTTATCAATCACTGGGGGCACAAAATGCTCTTTGAAAACCTACTCAACTTGAGATCTTAATAAAATGCTCTGAGTTTGTGTGAATTTGCTCCGGTGTGTGCATGAGTTGTTTCCTTTGAATTCCTTGTGTTGTTGAGTAAATCCTCTAATGCCTATAGCAGGAGAAATGTCAGCCATAAACAACATCAAACAACTAGCTTTGATATTATCAAAATGTTAAAAGATTATAAGTTTAAAGGGGTAATCCAGCAATTGAGTCATATATAGTCATTTCCATAAAGTTGCAAAAGAAAAAAAAGGGAGTGGTCAAAATCATTGCAGCAGAGGATGAATTATCCCTACTCTAGTCAAGCTTTAAAAAGACTGGGTACAGATACTACACTTCCCATGATGCAACTTTACAATGTCTTTGGTTAATGTGTTTAGTGTCCCAAGTCTATATCACAGACGTCCTGATAAAATTTGAGGTCTCAAGCCCAAGCTGAGTTATTTTCTCAGGCTTTAAGAAAGTTCTTCCATAGACATGGATTTTTTTTTTTTTTTTTTTACAGCTGTTTTCACAGTTTGATTGATGTGTTATAAAATTCATGTGGGGTGCATCTTTAAAGTGTCTATAAAAGATCAGAACCACACTCAGTATCCTGAATGTCCTCTTTCAGTATCATATGATCATATGTATAATAATAGTGTATTATTATCATAAAAATAATCACCTGTACGTGTTGTTGAATGTATATATTGCTGGGTAGTTTAATATACAAACATGCATCATATTGTATTTGTTGATATGTTTTGTATGTAAGGTAACTATAGCTTTGAAATGAATGCACTGGAGTAGAAGAATAAAGTCACATGAAATAGAAATACGAGTTAAGTAAAAGCGCTGTACCTCAAAAATTGCACTTGATTAAATGAACTTAATAACCTTCCACCACTGGCACGTAGCTAATGAGGAACGGGCTTTGCTAGAATGAGAGTCATAGACGAACACTGTGTGCACGCACACGTACACAGTTTCAAACACCAGCACTAAACTTCCTGTGACAGCCTCCCTCTCGCTTTGCATCACACCGCCAACTTCCTGCGAGCGCTTTCGCAATATCATGTGTGCACACGTTGCACCCAGAGGCGCCACGCAGAGGCACAGGAGTTATCAATAACAGAACGGTCAATAACCGTGTTATTTATACATCTTTAGAGGGCCTTGGGCAGGAGGAATCCTTTAACTTCATTTTGCAGAGCAATTTTCAGCAGTGAATGTTAATGAATGATTCCACATAATACGAAAGCTAAGTATGTGCTACTCGGAGAATTGGTTGGTATTGTTCGCCGTGTCACAACCTGAAAGTATTTAATTACTGCTTCAAATTGACATCTACATATTTTATATTCACACCGTGCTGCAGAGTGAGTGTCATGTGTGGCAAAGACTATAATGTTAATTGTGTAATACAGGCACATTTCACTAACTATGAATTATGTATGTTCATGCTGATGTTAATGATATGCTAATGATGATGATAGCCTAAGTCCATTTCCTGTTGCGCTGATAAATTACATATGCATGTGTCGCCGACTTGCCAGGTAGCTCCTGCACTTGCGTTGTTATAAAAAGGTGAAACAGGGCGAGATAGAGACGCTGGAATTTCCTCACAGAGAGGAAGAAGCGACTATATATGTCACGTTTTCTCCCCACACAAGTCTCAGCGAGTTTGCATTTCAAGAGGAGAGTGAGGGGGGGAAGAAAAAGCTAATCAGAAAGGGGTGTTTTTTTCCTAATCCCAGCTCTGCTGAGGCGCCTTTTCTCCTCAAGAAAAATCTGTGTTTCTTTCGCACTGCCTCTGCAATCACTTGAAACCCCATTACAGACCATGTGACAGCATCAATTAAATTCACAATTATCACGGGGCAGACACACTCCAGCGTGAGAAAATATAGTAACATGGCATCGTCTGCAAAGCCTTTGTGTGTGTGTGTGTGTGTGTGTGTGTGTGTGTGTGTGTGAGTGAGAGAGAGAGAGAGAGTGTGTTGATCGAGAGCAGGAAACTGAGTCAGACAATTCACTACTCAAGAGTGTTTCTTGTCCTTTTTGGCAACTCTTGTGAACCTGAACGACTCTCCAAAAGCAAGATGCTCGAGTGAATATAAACTTAGATCTCTGACAGCATAAAGACGTTTCAATGGCCACTCCAACAGCAGCCAATTAACAACTGCTAACAAACCAGCTGCTTGTTCTAAATACACAATGAGCTGTTTTTGATAAGTCTTCTAACAGTCTGAAATCAGAGGAAGTACTTATAAATATCCCTAGAAAAATTACACTGGGTGCTGCCACTGTGTCCACAAAGTTGGCCCGTAATTCATTATCAGTTTAGCAGCAGAGCCTTTGTCTCCCATTGACATCACAGATTAGAGTCTTGGCTCTTGTTTCCAGCTTTAGTAGAGATTTATCCAGACCAAACTGTCCGAGATCACACACACACACACACACACAAAAACAACACGAATCAGAGTTGCGGTGGATTTTTAAAGAGGCCACAGTTAAAGAATCACACCTCCAGATATACATGGTTTGTGTGTGTGTTTGTGTGTGAATGTGAATGTGAATGTGAACGCGGTACAGTCGACTCGAAGGAGAGACACGTGTTGTGAGTCACAGGCAACTGTGGCTGCAGCTGATTTAGCCTGAATTTGGACTGAGCTGGATCTGGCAGGTGGAGCTGTTCTGGCCTGTACAGTCAATTTCTTCACGCTCTCCATCCCAGCTCTCTCTATTAAAGCACAATCAGGTCCCCGAGAGGCGAAAAAAACAAGGAAGCGTGTCCGCATTGATCTCTCTCTACCTATAGCACCGGCCTACACTGGAGCAGAGCAGGAGATTAAAAATTCATAAGCGTATTAAGATCTATAAGAGCATTATTCATGTGTGCCGTCACTGTCTAATACAGTAGGGTACTAATCATACGCATCTCTAGCCCAGCACACACACACACACACACACACAGCCACAATAGCGTTCTGGGTGTACTCCAAGTGTCAGCACTATCATATGGGCATGTGTGTGGCCTGGCGTTGTTCCCTCCTTGAGTGCCATACAATGTGCTGGCATAAATACCTGCTTGACACAGCAGATTGGCACTAATGGCTTTACATGCAGCGCCATCTGTAAGCTGAACCATTAGCTCTTGCATCTTCTCCATGGCCACTAACAGTGGCTCGTCGCATTCACTTCAGAGCATCATCAGTTATAGAGCAAAGGCGAAAAAAAAAAAAGAACAGGCAAATTGAATATTGGCTAATCATCGATGCACTCAAGGAGACTGTATACGAAGCGCTGCAGAGCTCTGCCCATCTGTGTGCACCTGGATATTAAAATCTAAAAACACAAAGCAATTTGGGCCATTTGGTCTATCGAGTGTGAGACACCTCCCGCTGAGCTGAAGCTCTTAACTACCAGCCCAACTTTGAGACACACACACACACACACACACAAACGCTTCTTACTCTGTGGCTTCCAACAGCCTGCAGCAGTCACGCAGGGATCATTACTATTCATTTGCTCAGCAAACTGGCCACACAGGCTTATAAATTAGCTCATCTACCGCAGCTGGGTACTGAGACAGTTGGCACATGCTGAGGACTGAGAGCGCAGCCATTACAGTGCGGGGCTGCGAGACACCTTCTGTCCAGTCAACGTGACCTCCTCCACGCTCATCTGCTCACTCTTTCAAAGGAGGAGGGAGGGAGGGAGAGAGGGAGGGAGGGAGGGAGTGTGTGTTGGGCACTGGCGGTGAGACATGCCCAGTGTCTAATAAATTACATAGCAGAGCAATAGGCCTACAGCCCTGTGTGTGTTGTGCTGAGGGAGAATGCGGTGATAAATCCTGTCAAACCAAGTGTAAATCAGTCCGAATGAAACAGCATTAGCGGGACCTCTGACCATGAGGGAAGAGAGCTGACAGATCTGATCTACAGTGAAATGAGGGAGCACTCGGACTACTCTTGCTTTCTGCCTTGGGGGGAGGATCAATGGTAGGAGGAAAAAGTAAAGCTATTAATTCTCCGGGATATGTCAATTCCCATTGGCGGGGGCAGATTGGTAGTGATCATGACTTGCCCCATGGGCAGACGGGAGCTGAGGCTTTTCGCTGCGCCTCAGTTCACCATTGATTCATTGGAGTCTTTACGGCTACCTGGAACGCACCACATCGCAATGGAGTGATTGTAAATCAATTCCAATTGTAAGTTCATAGCACTGCACAGAAAAACTCTGAGCGCGACTGTGCGCTTAAATTACACTAACCACAAGCTGTGTACCTGTGTGGAGAAGCTATGGTTAAATAAGCCACGTGACAGACTAGAGTATGAAAGAAGTTTTTCTTTTTCCTTACCCGTCCGATGAGCACAGGTTCAGGCCCGGCGTATTCTTCGATCACGAAGAACTGGTTCCAGATCCAGCTCCTCCTGCTGCGAGAGCGCGGCCCCCTCCCCTGCGCGCGGTCACGCACCTCCTCCTTCACCTCTGACTCAGCTTCTTCAAACACGAGGCCCTTCCCGTCGTCGGGGACGACAGCTTGCATCCCGGCGTCTTTAGCGTCGCGGCTCCATTCGGGAGCTGGGTGGAGCTTCAGGACGTGACTGCTGTTGACAAGCTTCTTGTCTTCATCTGCGGGGTACTGAGCCGTGCTGAGTTCTGTTTGAGCGGTGTGAACCGACTCCGTTAATGGGTCTCTGCGGGAATCTGCTGCTCTGTTCCCCAGTCTTAATCCCAGGTGCTGCATTGTCAGCACAGACGGAGGAGAATCGTTTGTTTCAGAGGGAACGTACAGGGGGAGATGCTTTGCCGATATAAATGGTGGTTGCGTTTGGCTGATCACTACGTCTTCCTCGGGGCCGAGACTGACCTCGCTGCGAGGTGTTGACAGAACACGCACGAGGTGTTTGCTCTTGCTATCTCCATTATCTGAACCCCGCATTCCTAAGTTGTCCTGCCCTTTACTTAAAGATGGCTTGACTTCGCTTAGCGGATTAATACGAGTGTCAGCGCCCTGGTCTCGATTAAGATCTGGAGTGGTGACGGGGCTTACATAAGGAAATGCAGTCTGATTATCAAATCCAGTATGAGGCTGAGTGACAGCAGTATCTTGTCTGGGCATTTTCTGAGCCTCTAACTGTCCGTGATTAACGTCAATCAAATCTCTCTTCCTGCTCCGGCTGCCCTTGCTCGGAAAGTTCAAGCCGGGAACGCTCTGCATTTGGGAATTGACGATCCTGACTAAGTTCTCTTTTGACAGCAGCTTCAGGACGCCGTAGCTGCCGGTGAGGTTCAGCTTTCGGTTTGACTCTATGCTGAATCCTTTCCCTGGCACACCTGTGGTATGGACGTTCAAATCAGGTCTGCTCCTGGATCTAGAGCCTGATTTAAACCTGGTTTTATTGGAGTGTAGATCGGGTTTGTGATGGATTGTGAACGTCGTCCCTGTCTTGATGGACTCAGCACTCTTGGTGTTGTTCTTTACCTTCTTCACATCCTGGTTTAACTCCTTGTTGTTGGCTAAAACGCGCGGAGTCGTTTCTTTCTTACTGACAGAGTCGACCTCGCGCTTGGGCTTGAAAGCTTGCCTCTCCTTGTTCGCCACAGATGGAGCGCCACGATTCGGCGACATCTTGGAATAAGAAAAAGACCCGGCGTCACCTGCCGGCTCACGATTAATCAGGTTCCTAAGAGTCACCACTGGCATTGCGTTTGCATCCACGCTCGCATCCCGTTGGTCCGCAGCTCTCACCATGTGCGATCCGCCCACTCCTCTCCTCCGTAGGATCTTACTGGCCGAGGCGTTTCCCGCGAGCCCCTCCCACAGGCACAGGGAAACCAGTAGAAGCAGATTTCTGGTAATCATCTTGTCTTGTGGCGAGATGTCCTAATTTAAGAGAGGTTTGCTGTGAGGCAGGCCTTGTTTTCCAGTTGTCTTCATTCTCCCCTCTGTTTTGCCTCTTTTCTTAATGCCCCCCTCCTCTCACTCTCCCATTCTGTGCCCTTCACACTGAGCTGGAGGGCAGGTGTCAGTCACTCCTCCTCTTCTGGTTTTTTTTTTTCCACGCTGCCTAATATCTCCCTCTATCTCACCAAGCCGCTCGCTGCTGTTTTTTTCCCCGCTCCTCTTGCGAAGCGTCTCATTCAGTTTTCCACAGAGGGTTGAACACCCTGAGAGAAAAGATAAAGATAATTAAGTTAAAACTTTAATCATTGCGCTGCGTTAATTAAAAGTGGAGCGGCACAGACAGGTAGAACTCACAGACGAGCAGACAGGACAGACCTTTTAACAGAGCGGCAATCACATTTTCACAGGGCTTTTTGGGCCCAGAACACACATCCATTTATACCTTCATAATGACCCAAGTGTTTTTTCTTACATCTATTAGACAGACAGGGACAAAGTTATCATCATACTATTCTACATGGAAAAAAAAAAAAGATAGGATAACGCTATTAGAAATCGCTCTGAGCATTTATTAGTGAGAGCGACTGTCAAGGATTTCTGACTGCAGTGCAAGAAGGGGCCGGCTAGGATATGAAACTAGCTTCATATGGCTTTGATGTGTGATTAATTAGCTGGATTAATATTGTGCTTTGATCAGTCGGTTTGAATGTCAATACAGATGCAAGCCGTAGATGCAGATGCACTTTGTTGTGCGCGGCGCCTTTTCGAGCGATCTAAAAGGTTTCCTTGGCGTGTCTCTCATGCACTCGAGGCCTCAAGTGGAAATCCTATGCCAACTCAAAATGTCAGATATCAATCAGTGTGCTTGTTTTAAAAGATGAGAGCAGGCGCACTTCAGTAGTGTTTCAGTACCATCGGCCTCCACGTCTGACAAGTTCATAGCGTGACGATTTGCCAGACTGAATTAACACAAAAACCGTTTGCGCATGTTTGATTCAGAAAACTCCAAAATACTCTCAGTCCCTCGGAAAGACTGCATCCTACATTCCCCACAATGCAACGCAACAGTGTTTTTCACTAGAAATACCCTCTGCCCGGTAAACGCCCACATCTTTTAAACTCCACGTACTCACACGGTAACGTTCATACAGGACACAAATTAAAGGGATAACATGAATAAGTCATGCTCTATGCGGCACGTATGAAAATGCTGAGCAGGCGCAAGGGAAAGATCTAAGTGACTGAGAGAGGGTTCATTGTTGGGGCACGGGCTGACAGGAGCTCCAGTCACACAGACTTCTCAACCGGCTCGTGTTTCAGTAGGAACAGTGGCTAAAGTTACATCTGCGTTCAGATCTATGGGGAAGACATGAGTAGGCCTACACAGAGCTGGAACATGTGACGCGATATGTAAGAAAAACAGATGAGCAGCTCTTCCTCAGGTGAGCGAGGACGTTCGATGCAGTGAGGCGATCGTCCACAGTTACATAGAGAGGGATATTATAGTAGAGTTGCAACACATAAACCCCTTATTACAAAGATGGATGCACATTTGAGAGGTCACTGGTGCCAAAAACCATCTGCACTCATCTGGAGATGTGGAGAAAAGTGATATGGTCAGCTGAGTCCTTCTCCATATCCTCAACAAGTGGGCGAGTGCAACGGCCTGGATGTCTGACGCCTGCAGTGGGGGGGGGATCTGTCGGTCTGTTGTTGGGGTCATTTTGCTGGTATGGTTTCATCCAAAACACCAAATGAGGGGATATCTTTTGGAAGAATGGTGTCCGTGTGTCTTGCCTTGGGGAACTGTTGGGTTTCTCTCTATAATAACCTGTAACGTGCTTTGAGATAATGTTCATTATGAGGAAACATTATACAACTGTTTTTAACAGGCTGAATAATATTTATAAATGATGAATAGTTGGTGCACTGCCCCTTTAAATTCCACTTTCCTGCGGACAAAACTATCAAACTCTGTAAAAAACTCTGTTTCCAGTGTTTTACGTATTTTGTGAAACTTGTGTGTTGCGGGTTACGCGGTGCCACTTTGATCTCGTCCTGTGCAGCGTGCTGTGGTTTTCCTGGGTGTCTGACACATGCTCCGCTGTGGCGCAGACAGACCCTGTCAGCATATTCACTGGGGCATGACTGAAGATGGGATGTTCCTCCTGGAATACTCTTCACCCTTCTCTTCTCTCAGCTTCTCCTCAACGTCCTCAGCTTCCTCTCTCTCAGCCTCTCTGTCTATAAGCAAATCCTTTTGATGAACAGAATTTAAAAAAAAAAAAAGATTATCCACCCCCCCCTCCTCTGCACTCTCTTTTTCCCACCTCTCCCACTCGCCACCTGTCTCTATCTATCTCCCTAAATCTCCCTCTATCCCTTCTCTTTCACTCACTATTGTTTTAGCATCCTGTCCTCTCAGCTGCTCGTTCCTATATCCTCTTTTCCTCTCTCTCATCCGTGTCAATCACGGCCCTGTCACTGCGTCCCTCACCCTCTGTGCACTTTGAAGCTTCAATCAATCAGCCAATCTCCGTCCTCGGCCTCGCAACATTGGAAGTGACAGGTGTCTCGCTGGCTACCATCTTGACGACAGGCTACAACACCATAATTGTGAATGTAAATCCGGTCGTCAAATGAAATAAAATGCTGCGAACGGGATATATCCACGAGTTATGCAAGACCGGCTGCAAAACGTTGGACAGATTTTACAGAATAAGTTATATATAAGCGTCACACAGGCCATTATAGCGGATGAGAGGCTGGGTTCGGCGGCGCGTTATCTCGAATGTACAGCATGAGGAGGTGATTGGGGTGAATTCAATGACAGAGCTCCTCTCTCTCCCAGAGGAACTTATCAGCTGGGAGTTTGATGGCCAGGCAATCATTGCCACGGGCACCTTGTTAACAAGCCTGGGGCAGGTGGCGGGATGCAGGGCAGAATATCAACATGGTACTGACGCCAGCTGAGCACAAATTTATAAAATTTTTTTGTGTGGGAGGTTCTGTCAGCGTGAGGTTCTTTGAAGCACTGAAGCAGGAATATATAAAAAATAAAAAATAAAACGCTTTTATTCTTCAATTCTTTTATCTTTCACACCATTTTCAAGGCCGAACTTTCACTCAGAGCAGAGTTAAGTCATTTCTGTAACGTCCTGATCTGTGTCACAGCCTTTCACATTATACCGTGCACCTTTGGGGAGAGCTGCGGTAATGGCATTACCCTGGGTGCACCGGCCTGTACAGCAGTAAGTAAAGATAATTGGGTGCTCTGATTTAAAGCACAAGGGAGCTCGTATTTCCTCATTAGAGATTTATATAAAGTAATAGTACGGCAAAATTGTTGTTTTCATCCTTGTGGAACCAGCGAGGATCAGGATGGAGTTTTCACCCATAGCCTTTATGTACCGTAGCGCAATTTCACAAAGAGTAAATAGAGATGACAGGATGCTACACTGTGTAGCTCCAGGGAGCTCTCACTTCCTAATTAGAGTTTTATGAAATGTATAGTTGAGGTAAAGAGTTTAAACCGAATGATTGTAACTGTACTGGATTTCTTTGTGATTTCTGTTGCACCTACAGCAAGTTTCTCAGTGAACTGATTAATTGGAGCCATAAATATCTTAATTAATTTCCCCTTACTGGTCCCATCCCAGCCTAAAACTCAAATGATCTTTTGGATCGTTAGCATTGGAGGCAGATCCTCACCATCGATTGCGAGCTGTCACCAACTTAACGAGACTGAAAATTTTAATTACGATTCACCTCCTCGCTTGCTGTCTATCTTCTTTTTCCTCTCGGTAACCCTCCTGTCCAACAGGCAAACGCAGACAATCGCGCCACCACGGCAGCAGCACACCCACCCACACACACACACACACACACACACACACCCTCTCCACAAAAATGAACCACTGCACACGTATGTTGACAATACATTCTTCCAAAAATGTATTTACTTATGTATAGCCAAAAAAAAAATCCCTGGACTCACAAAGCCACATTCATCCACCTTCTCAAATGCACATTCATGGCGACACACACAACCTCCCCGAACACACACAGAACTCCTCCTCTCACCACTTATATCTGCCCTAGTAAGAAAAATAGAGAAAGCTCCGGGGACTGCTTCAGTGGACGCAGTGAAGTCAAAGAGAAAAAAAGGGAGCACTCTCTCACACCAGGAGGAAGGAGAAGAAACAGCCACCCCAAAAGAATTATGCATGGGGTAAAAGAAAAAAGAAAAAAAGGGAAAGCTCCGGAAAAGAGACAGAGGAGGAGTAAAAGCAGGGGAAGTTTGGTGGAATGGGTTGTGGATGTGTGTAAGCATGCGTGTGTGAGAAGAGGACGGGCGGTGCAGAGGGGGCAGCGTGAGGAGGAGGACCGGGTCCCTCTTTAGAAGACTGACCGAGTAGTTTTTAAGTGCAAAGCGCCGTAAAGCGGCGCCGTCCTCGCCTTGAACCCTGGCAGATAAAAGCAGATCTGTCAGTGTGTGAGGAGGTGAAAAGCAGCGGGGGCTTTCGTCTATTAATGTATGAAAACCCTCTTCGCCAGTGTCCCCGGCCTCGTCTCCATCTCAGCCTTACTGATGCACTGACAGCAGGTGCTATCCTCCCAGGGGAGGCTATATCGCTTCAACCTATGGACATTAGATAATTCCCCAGAGGGGGGAGGTTTGCAGGGGAGGAGGAGGGAACAACAGCAGGTAAACAATGTGACAACTGTAAAGAAAAGAAAAAATAAAACAGCAGTATGAATTTAGAGTTTTGCATGGCAGAAGAGCTGTGAAATTCAGTCCACTTATGGGTGGCTGTTTGCCTATTGCTGAGATTAAGACTTAAAAGACTCAGTGTAACAGAGCAGCGACAGGGGGTTTTGGATTTGCTTGGCTTTCAGCTAGATCAATGAGGTTACATTAAATGGCAAGAGTCAGAGGCTTGTAGAAAACATCCAGCGAGAGCGATGCGTTTCAAACCACAGCATGTGCACGCAAAAGAGAAAACATGAGGGACGTTAAAAGGTCCGACATCGTTAGACGCCATTTTTACAATAAGGCGCAGGACTGAGCTACATTTTCAAAACTGCAGCTATTCATCAGTCAGCAACAGACGGAACAGCACGGCCATGTTTGTAGTGCAGTAGCTGAAACGCCGTGGCAAAACTCTAACCCTGTGAGATCATGAAAGTAGCTTTGAAGTAGCACACCACTGCCGGATAACAGGTCAAAAAAATTATGTTTGTATTTCTCCGTCAAGGTTTGAAGTCTGTGTGACGGAGCACTGGAGTCATGAGCTAGCTAGCAGAGTTAGCGGTGTGTGAGCCGTTTCTGTAACCCAGCTAATGTTGTTTGGTCCTTTAGCTTAATGTTGTGTGTTGTTTTGTAACAGTATTTGTTTTGGCGTAATGTAATTTAAAATCTCACTATTCTACATCATTATGAATAAAGTATTTTTCCAAGGGTAAAGTCAGATGTATCTTTTAACTCCTCACGCTAACAGTCAGCTAATGTAAATCTTGTCTGTTGATGCAGTTAGCTAACTGGCAGCTACTGAACGTCAACATCTAATCTCTACATAAAAAACTAGTTTGTGCGGTGCCGCCTCTTTTAATTTATCAATGTGTACTTTTCCACTCACTAAACAAATGAACCGCTTCCAGCAGAGCAAATGCAAACCCCTCCTCTGCCGCTGCTGCTGCTTTATCTTAGGCTACAGTATATAAACTGTGAGAGCTGCCATAAAGATCAAATAAATCTCGACAGGAGACAGTCCAGAGAATCACAATGCCAGCAGACGTGCCAATAGGTCACGACAGCGACAACATTTGTGGCCCATATTTTACTGCCTTGGCAAGAGTTCAAGTGGTCCTGAGTCTGATTTGTCTGGTCATAAGGTAAAGTGCTGGCTAAGAGCGTGTGGGTATACCAGCTGTGACAGCGCTGACCCACTGAACGCCTGTGATTTACTGCTCCTCATTCAGGCCTTTCAAAAATATAAATAATGCATGGATATTAGAGTGTATGCATTATTGGTAAAAAGGCACGAATTCATACTATGTCAGCCATCTGCTGTACACAGTGATAAATAAAATATACACAAAATTACCTAATTTTACTCAAACTTTTACAACCCTCTCAATATAGGAGAAATAGAATTTATAATCATTCATATTTGTTGGTAAAAACTGAGACAAACCCAAGACAGACAATACTGTAAATGTGTGTGGGCAGTCTGGTGAATAGTCCTGAATGCTTTCCCTTTGTGTGTTTTGCATTTTATCCAACATGGAGCTAAAGCGTCACAGGACTTGTTGAAGAGATAATATTGAAATATTCAGTGTAGGATTGTATTTTTATAATAAATGTGTTCCTGATGTGTGCGTACATTAAGATACAAATAGGAGGCTGACAAAGTGCAGCGATTAGTCACTTCCAGATGGCGTCAGACTGTCTCCAGCTGACCTGCGGATGCTGGTGTGGCAGAATACTTGCGATGCCGTGAGTTGGCACAGCCTCGTTTCCCAGATCAGCAACACTGGGCGTTAGTGCTTGTGTGAATGTAAAAGGCTTTTTTCTTACATCAAGCCTAAAGAACTGTAAATAATTTGTTGGTGGGTAGGAACCTTCCTTTTTAGTGTTGACAGTCGGAGAGCACACTTTTAATGACTGAGTAAATGCATAAAACAACACAGTGGTTGACAGGTAGATTGTGATATCATTAGAGTCCACTACCACCATCAGAACATCCTGTGCTAAAAAAAAAAAAAAAAAGAAAGAAGAAATCCATCATAAAAATTCCTTTTCAAAGCACATGTTGCAGTTTGAGTGGAAAAGGCTCAGTAAGAGAATAAAAAAATAAAAAAAAAAAACATTAAATTGGGATGATAAATAATGTGGCGGACAAGAAGTGTAAACTCTGCAGGGAGAGCTGACGGGTAGTCAACTTCATAAAAGTGAGATGAACTTCTGCTGAGCCGTTCTGAGCTGAAACACAACTGGATTATTAAATAATTTTTACTCTCTTTCCTCTTCAACACCACCCGCTGTATGATTCGGTCCAATCCGTGCTGACATGCAAATTCTCTCTACAGTATCATTAGCCCGGCCTTTAATTAATCACCTCTATTACATTCTCATACATAAAAATTACTGGTCCTAAAACCAATTTAATTTAGCTTTGGTCATGTCTGTTTTTCAGAGGTAGTACAGCATTTTGCACGAAACACAAAGGTTGATTTTATCTCAAATGGAGTCCGACTCTGAAGTTATAAGCGCAGTCATTTTTCTGACTTATTAACACCAGTACTGATGTGAAATCTTTGAATATAACAATGAAAGATAATGATCTACTCAGGGAGCTTCTGACTACATCGCATAGAGACCGCCAATTATTATTATGTCACTGAACTATAACATCATCTGACATCTCTCTAACTTTAGGCCCCCGTGACAAGTTCCAGGAGATGATCAGCTTCAATGATCTTCAAGCACAAAGGTCAGGGCATGTTTTTGTGGCGGGCAGCTCATCTGGTTTGAGCCAATGTCTTTCTAGGTGGGTGCTCAGCCTGCCTTTTTCTGAACGGTGAGTCATCAGCTGCCAAAGCAGTTACCGAAATTACACCTGATGCCTATCAAGCCTGTCTCTCTTCCTCTTCCGCCTGACTGCATGTGCAACATCAAAAAGCTATCTGATCCTTTCAACACACTGGCTGACATTTCCGCAAAAGTCCCCGGGTGTTGCAGATGGACTTTGTCTCCCCATACTGTGGCGTGTGTGTGTGTGTGTGTGTGTGTGAACAGTATGTGTAAGTGTGTATTAAGATTTGTGTGAGAAAATGAGGAAAGATTTTTTTTTTTTTTTCATGCGGACTGCTGGAGAAAGTTTGTAAGGAAATTGCCCACTGAAGGAGCCTGTTGGCAGGAAAAAGTCAGCTATCATCTCAGTGAGCCACAAACTATACTGAAGGTTCCTAACAGCACGTCATCGGGACAAGAGAGGCGAGCAGTGCTTGACCACTTAAAGCTAAAAATACACGATACAAAACTGAAACGGAACCAGAGCGGGAAGCGTTCTGTCCCGTAAAGGTTCTGATATTGTTTGTTGGATGTTTGTATCCATCAGTCTACTCTTGTGTGAGCAGTGAGTTGTTGTCTCCGGAGGGTTGACTACCAATGGGAGCAGCAGTTTTTGGACATTTGCAGGTAACCCTGGGTCCCTTTTACAGGTGACACGCTTTAGCTAGCTACAGACCGGTGCAGGTGTCAAGCTGCCCTTGACTCAGCTTCCACTGTTCTAAGATCAGTTATGATGTTTTACACACACACACACACACACACACACACACACACACACACACACACACACACACACACACACTATGAAATTTAAGTACATGAATAGTACAAGGGCTTTGTCGCCCCAGCTGTACCCCAGCAGAGTTACAGCACTGCACCTTTGAACATTGGTACATTCTTGTACCTACTTGTCTGTACCTCTAAAAGAACAATTCTGCAATCCTACTAACAAAAACATACCTTTATGTCCTGGTACAAAAACATACCCAGTGAAAAGGTACAGAATTGCTACCTAATGAGGTACATGTGCAGATGAGTGTGGAAACTGTGCTTGTGCATTAGCAAATTACTTCTTAGAAAAGTCTTTCTTTCTTCCTAAATGCTGAGAGGCAGCAAGTAAACGTGCAAACTACACTGTGATTCATCATCTCAAATCAATACAAGCTGTCTTACTAATCACGTTGGTCATCGTTTGACAGCTTGATGAGGAGTTGGGGTTTATCGTGGAGCAGCTTTTAATAACTCCTTCGGCATTAAAGCTCTCACAGATATATTGTGTTGTTTCTTTAGTCGGTTCTGCGGCTGTGCTTGCCCGTCTGTAAAAGTCATTGCAAGCCACTGGTTAATAATCAGGTTAATAAAGTTAGTCCTTTATTTGAAAGGGAAGTGCTTCAGTGCACAGCACTTAAAGATGTTTTGTATGAGGTTTATTTCATGACACCCTTTCCCTCCACCTCTGCTGTTTAACTTTCAAGGGCGTCCCTTTTCTAGAAGCACTGCGCTGGACAAAAGGCTGGTGGAGAGGACACGGCAAGGTGGGAGAGGGTCATTTCAGAGATGAATAAACACTACAAACCCAAGGTTGTTGGTGATAATATGTGATGCATTGCTTTGGAGGAGATGGCACATTGCAGAATAAAACCAAGGCCACTGGCCAAGAAAGCAGGTGAATAATGACACTCGATATTCCACTTTAATCGGCCCGATTCTCTTTTCACTTTACATTGAAGGATCACTTTCATGTTTATCTCCCATCCACGCAGACTGAGAGTGAAAAGAGGCAAGATGGAGCAGACTTACTCTTAATGGCTGTTTAATACAATCAATAACCCTCTGCTGTGCAATAAAAAACTTTCTCTCAATGTGTTCTCTTCAGCTGTTCAGGGTTTTGGTCTCTACTAATATTCCCTGGTGAGGCTAGTTGCAATAATATAATATTTTGATTATGAAATGGCTTTTGTTGGAAGTGTTTGGTTTAAGTTTTTTGGTATATTTCTGTGGGTTAGGGTTAGGACTGCAAGCTTGACAAATATTCCTTTACATCTAAAACATATTTACCACACGTTTGCCTCCCAGCGACTGTAAAGCATCTACAGCCACACTATCAACTCTGTGAGGCTGTACTTAAGGCATCAGTATGCGTCAAACAAACTGCTTATCGGCCTGTCAAACAGCATCTGAAACGTCCATCAAAGTTTGTAACTTTCAGAAACAAACAATCTGACAAGGACGTCCTCTACATGCAGCAGTTGGCGACGAGCGCCGAGGTGAAAAAGTTGCCAGAATCTGAATTTCTCTCTTAAGCTCTCTTTTCCTTTTTCACACAATTACTATTATTAGTCACTTTTGGTGTGTACAACCAAATACAACACCTTTGATGCCTTCCATGAGAGACTGACGGAAAGCAGGCAGAATATTACTTTAAACTAAACGCTATTTGATGTTATATAAAAACCCTAGAAATCTGCTGCTAGCATGGCTAAAATAATAATGAGAACAAATAGCTTCTGCTTGGAACCACTTCTCCCTTTAAACCAAAGCTAGTTGTTGAAAAGCACTAAACCGCCGTCCAGCTTTTATATTTCAGAATACACAGTATAGCCGTGTCCAAATTCAAGGTTACATCTGAAGACTGATTGCGTCACAGTGGCGTGACTTGGTTGTCCCATTCGGAAAGTTTGTTTAAATGCGGCCAAGAAATGCGACCTTCCTTTCCTTGCCAACAAGTACTCCGACAGGTGGATCCTCAGTGGCCCAACCTATCCCAAGAATTACTGCACGCCGGTAATAAAAATAATATGGCAACAAACACGCGGACAGAGAGACGAGGATTACACTTTAAAATGTAAGTATCGGGTTTCAGATCAGTTCAAGGGCTAACTGTACAACTGTTAATAAACCAAGGGCCATATAACCTCAAATCTTTGTAAAAGAAAAAAAAAAAGGGCAACAGGTTGCTAGGCAACAGGAAGGGTTGAAAAGGGCAAAGCACTCTTTGATTGAACTACTTGTTACTACTTGAACTACAATTCATACACAGATGAGGAGTCCCAGGTTGCTTGGTGCATCATCCAAAAAGATTTGGATAAACTGATATAACGTTCATATAATCCATATAATTCATGCACTGAACTTTAATTTTCACTAATGTCCCCGGGGTCCCACTTTAGGACCCCTGGGGGCCCGTCACTCACTCTTACCGGAACCTCTGCTCCACCAAATCAAAAATATGACGCAGTTCTCCTCTTGCTCACATCTGTCCAACACAGACTCGCTATCAGTGCTTTGTCAGAAGTATCTTTCCCAAGGATGTTGTTGTGTCCTGTTTCCTTATCGTCGCCGGCTGCGTTCACGCCTCTGCTGCGCAACTTGAACATTGTGTGACCACACGGGCCTGGAAGCCTGTACCGTCACAGCAGTTAATCCCCCTCGTCGAAGTCACCAAGTCCCAGCCTTATTAGCATATACACCCACCCCTCCCCTCTTTGTATGACTTTCATGCTCCCTAGGTTTTCTCCTGCTCCTGACACCAGAACTGACAGTGTATTTTTGTAATTCTAATGACGTCGCCAACAATCTCAAATTCATTTCACTTTTGTCTCACTCTATTTGGGTCACTTTGTTGTTTTGTTTGTTTTCCAGCGGCTCAGGGCGACGGAGCAGATTGGAGCAGATTGCAGCATGTTTAAGTCGCTATCTCGAGCAGGTTAGAGCACGGTGTCACCTTGGATAAAGGATGCGGGAATTAAAACAGAGTGCAAGATGTTGTGCAGCATCCAGTAAAGCATCAGTCGCGTAGCAGATGTTTCCTTTTCAGCTCTGCTGTGTAGGCAAGGAGTTCACTAGCTTCCCTTTTCTTTACTTTCCAGTAATATTTGTGGCGCCGTTGTTTTTGTTATTGGGACCTTATTCCATGCTAGTTCAAAGACGTACAAAGAGGCTGTGGGAGGATGTTAAGAGAAGATTTCCAAGCTGCTTTTGCCCGTCTTCGTGGTGTGTTGCAGGACGATGTAGGAGATCAAAGTTTGGCAGTGTTATATTTTCAGGGCGATTTTTTCTGCGGGGCACCTTCATGCTGTGTAATGTTTGGTATGTTCTGGAGCCGCTCCAGCGCTGGGACTATAAATTCTGTTTAAGACTTTAGGGGCAGACTGACACACAGTCACACCACAAACAGAAATATCCTCTCAAAACACGCACCATCACCTCACACCAGTCCCTACATCAAAAAAACAAAAACAAATGGAGTCTTTTCAAGGTCATCTCTTCCTCGGCGAAGGTGCGGTAATCTTCCCACCTCCAGCGTATGAGGGCACATAGGTGGGAGTCGAGGTCGCCCTCCAACTTGCGCCCTGGAAAACCGATCCTCGGGGATGGAGATAGCAAGCATCAGACGGTGAAGACCTCAAGGAGAGAATCCCCTCCTCCGCCCTCCCTTTGTCTCTAATGTGGAGCGGGGATAGCAGGGGCCGCTGTGTTTAGAAAAACCCTGTGTTTCGCCCATAAAAACCACATCTATGGCCGTGGAGAAGCTTACACTGTAATCCTGCATGACGGATTGAGTCTGCCACTGCAGCACTCTCCCTCTCTTTCTTTTCCCTCCTCTGTTTCCAGCAGAAACTTCCATGGCAGCGGGGTGTGTGCTTCAGTGTGTGGGCACATACATTCGTCAAAACACAGCGTAATGTGTGTGTGTGCGGGCACGTATATGTCCGTATAATATGTGCGCATATATCTATGTTTGTGCTTTTTATGCATTCCTTCCCTCACCCCCTTCCTCTCTTAGAAAAAAAAACAAAAAAAAACAAGTACAGGAGCCTATAGCTGTGTATGTTGAGATTTTTGCACCAACAGTCAAGAGAGAGAATAAATAGATGTCAGTGGCAGGGAATGGAAAATAGGTTTCCATTTTTGCGAGTGTAAGAACAGAATGCAAAAGATCCCGTCTCACAGACTTGCACGGTACAAGAGAATGAATCCCAATGGGAAGTTTCAGTGGAAGCGAGAGCTGGAGAGGTATATAGATGACCTGGATTTTGTATCTGTACTCCCATGGCATGGATTACTGCGCACTGCTAGAAATGGCCTCTAATATAAAGGACATTTATGTGCTCACGGATCACTACTATTAGGACCCCTCTGAGCCTGATTTGCTGCTGTCTTTATCCATCCATCCTCTTGTCACTCTAGCTCTTTGTCTCTTCCCTCTCTCCCTGCGCATTCACTGTGTTTTTTTTTACCTCTCATTCGGTTTCATAATCCCCAACCACCATCACCACCACCACCCTCAACCTCTCTCTCTCTCTCTCTCTCTTTCTGTCTCTCTTTCTGTCTCTCTGTCTCTCTCTCTTTGGGTATTAGGCATTCAAAGATCTTTCAGTGGCATGTGGTAGAAGTTATCACCCCATCTCTCTCCCTCCCTCACTCTATCTCTCTAATCTTCCTTAATCTTCCAGCCCAGAGTGAAGTGAGAATTAGTTTCTCACTCTCTCTCATCAATCTCTTGCACCTCCCCTTCTTCTTCTTTTTCTTCTATTTCACCCCCCCCCCAACACACACACACACACACACACACACTCACTCCTCTGGATCAACCTCGCCAGCTGCTTTCTTAATCCTCCTTCTTGCTCAGTTTGTCTCCCCTCTTCTCTATGGTCTCTTCTCTCATTCATGTCATCAACAAAACTGCAGAGGTCATTTCTGCTTTGCCCTTGTGTATGTCTCTCTCTCTCTCTCTCTCTCTCTCTCTCTCTCTTGTGCGCTTTCTCCTTTCATTTCCACCTGTTTTTTCTTTCTTTTTTTCGATAAGCTCTCTCTTCAAAAGGCTCTCGGGACTTCTGCATCAACCCAGCCTGTTAACCCTGCGTTGTGTCCTTACCTGCTCACCGTTCTTTTGTGCAAATCCTAATTTTTCAAAAAGCTGCTTTTCATTTTTAACCTTTTTAGGGTTTGCATTGATGATTTTTGCCGATTGTACTGGACTGAATCTCAGCGTCAGACTCTACCCTTCAGAGCGCAGAACACCACTTATCACAACCATCAACAGCAGCAACAGTGTACACTGTTGGCAGGCTACAGCACCACAGAGAGGAATTAATAAAGTGCAGTTAAAGGCCGGGAGTGGAGACTGTCCCCTTCAGCACATCACCTCACAAACCCAAAAATATATCTTTTCAGCGCCACGGAGAACATCAACATCATAATACAAATACTTATGTACAATTCTGTGTTCTAATTTTCCACCATGCTCCATGTCAAGAGTTGTGTGTGTGTGGGGAAACACTCACTTCGTCCAACGTGCACCTGATGTTATTTTCAATTTCAAACCCCCAGTGGAACGCTTTACTTAAAAGCACAGACTGAGCTCAAGAGAAGCACAGCCGCAAATGCAATGCATGAGCAACCACCAGTGTAATTAGCTGCAGTTTTAAAAATATAAATATGTTGCTTTTTTTTTTTTTTCTAAGTTGTGCCAATAAAAGTCATTTGTGACTCTAAAAAAAACTCCTCCACTTAATTAGCAAAAGCACCTTGGCCAGGAAGTGCCACAGAGGGAAAATGAATGTGCACTAAATGCTCCTCATCTTGGATCGCCTCTGCTGCGCTGCAGAATTTTGATTCCCAGATCTTACTAATACCTACACTGGTACATTGAACAAGAACAAAAGCCATATTCAACGAGCGACATGGTTGACTAATTTACTAAGTTTCAAAGAAACGCTCTGATTGGGCTCGTATGCATAAGCCAGTGCGCCACACCGGAGCACTCTCATATACACTTTACAGTCCCAGAGGATGGAGGGCGACAAATGAGTATTAATTCCACTATTTCTCATTATCAGGGCGCCATTATCATGATGAATGTTATCCTGCGCGGCGGGAGCCCTCAGGATCGACAAAACAGAACGCTGTGTTTAAGGCTGGAAATTCTGTACGTTAACAAGTTATTTTCAAGTAGACAAAAGAAAGGAAGACTGAAGAGAAAAACTGCTTTTTAGTCCTGATCTTAACAGTAAAAGTGCCACTGAAAAATCATTCAATGCTCAACTGCAGCTGCTGCTTTTCAAACAAAAGGCACAACAGAGCTAAATGATTATATCATTTCAGCATGTTAACATGTCCACAATGACACTTTTAACATGTGGGTGTAATACGGTCTAACCCTTATTTTAGTTAGCATCCATATTAGCTCTAAAAATGAGCTAATTAGCACTAAACACCAAGTACAGCTGAGGCTGATGGGAATGTCAATAGCTTTCCAGTCGTTTGGTCATAAACCAAATCACTGGACAAAATGTTGAGATGATGATGCTGCTATAGATGAAATGTCAGTGGCTCACCAAAGAGATTGCAGTTCACCCCGAGGGGGGACACGAACATCTTTACCCAGTTTTCATTGCAATCTGAGAGTTGTTGAGATATTTCACATCTCACATCGAGATAAAGTGTCGGCCCGTAGAGCCGTGACGGTGACGTGGCTAAAAACACAACATGTACAGTAGCAGTCAAAAGTTTGGACACACTTTCACATGGGCCAAACCTTTGACTGGTGCTGTACATAAAGGTTGCAGCTATAGTAAAACAGGCTACATGTGCTGTTTGTTGAGTAAGTAACGATTAGAGTTGATCTGATTCTGATACTAGTAACTGAAATGCCTCCAATACTGTGTGAAATACTGGATAAGGAAGTTTATGCACCAATCTATTACCTGGTATGTATTGATAAACTTTACGGTTTCACACCCGGATAAAACGTCAGATACCCCATAAACCAGTTCTTCTTCGCTGCTCTTAAACAGCAGCCTACACAGGAAGTTGCGCAGCCACTGGCAGCTACAGTTATAGATCAGCCAAGGATTGATTTCTGGTTAAAAAGTGTAACATTAGCCACTGGCCGAGGTCACTAATAGGCGGACCGCGGCCCATGTCCAGACCCTGATGCTGTCTTATACGGACCTGGACCGTATAAGTGGTTTCCACTGTAACAAGAGAGACTCTATGGCATCATATTTGTTCATGTTTTACAAAGGCTTTAACCTGAGCCAGGCCACACAGCAACGACAGCAATCATATCAAATCCGAACATTAGCATTAGCTGTTAATTGGTACTCGGCCGATACGCAAGTTCAGGTATTCGTGAGGAAAAGATGCTACTGGATCATCCGTAGTAATACTATTCACAATAAAAGCACACATTCCTCTACTTCAGATAAATATTCCAAATCCTGTTTGAGTTATAAATGGGCCCCAGAGACCTTAATACTTGATGCCAGACCTTGCCAGTAGCCAAAATGTATCTCTTAGTTCCTGTCAACTCAATCTGTTCTGTCAGAGAAACCTTGAGCAAAGCCAAGGAACAACATGAGAGCAGACGTTCGGAGTCAGATAGAGGCAAAAGACATTAATGTAGAGAGGAAAAAAAGATTAGCAAGAGTGGGATAAACAGATAAAGAGACCACACACATGATGAAAAGAAACAAAGTTTAAAAAAAAAAAAAAGATAGAAGGACGAGAGGAGAGACTCACGTCTGGTAATCCCAGCTCCTCCTCCCCTTTGCTGCCCTTTTCTTGGGGAAAAAAAAAAAGAGGAGAAATGTGGGGAGTTAAGGCGAACGAAAGATGGATGAGAGACGAGACTCGCACTGAGCTAAAATTGATAAAGGCTGATTACAGTGTAGATGAATGCTGGGTCAGGTTACTGCCTTAATCAGGAGTGGATTTGCCGGCTGCACGGCATGTATTAACACAGTACAGCTTGAGGAGTTGGGTTAATTCAGCGCCAGAATGTTTTCGAGAGAGAAAGAGCTTTGGATAGTTTGTGCCGCTGAAATCGAAGAAGAGAGCTGGGCGCTAGTCATTAGCATGCATGCAACAAAGCATGAGAAATCACATTAATCGCAGGGAATGCTAATGGCAGTGATTGGCATAATCACAGCAACACGGGCGGAAGGGGTGAGACGACAGGAGGTCAGCCGTTTCTCTAGTTATTATTCTTTCATGTTATTCCACCCCTGCTGGTGTGGCCCCTCGATAAATAGCACCACTTTGTCTCACATCCTACTGTTGATGATGGCAGTTACGCCATATCCATAATCCTGACGCTTACCTAATATTGTGTTCTTTAGTCTAATTCCAACAACTTTTGTGATCAATTTTTCAAGTGAAAACCGACGGCATCATGACTCAACACCAGAACATCCCACATCATCGCCGCTTCACAGCTGCTACTATTTTTCAGTTCTCCCTTATTTATATAAGAACTGGATGGCAAACAGGCTTTTCTATGCATGTCTGTGTGTAGGCGTGAACACTGCACGATTGAGAACAGCTACTGCAATAACAAATGGACTGCAGGTTGCGTTCCCAGTGGTACGGTGGAGCTATATCCACAATCAAAGCAATTAACCTGTATACGTCTGCTGGGATCTCCGGCTGTGGGGGAGACCGGGTTTAACACTGTAACCTACCAAAGTCTAGCTGGTAGAGGGCATCTGTTCAACAAATCAGCAAAGCTACAGTATGTAATCACGTTTCACACCACGCTAATCACTTCAGCCTAATTTATCACTGCTATGAAAACAATCTTATGCGCTATTAAGGGAGAGCAGACAAGGAGGAGGAGGGGAGATGGAGAGACAGGAGGAGGAGGAGGAGGAGGAAGCAGAGCTGTGAGAAGGGAAACAGAGAGAGAAGAGGGGAAATAGAGAAAGCAACATTGTGAACATGTCCAAAAGGGCTCTGATTTGTCTAAAGCTCACTAATTCAATCTTGGAAATCCGATGGAGTGACTGAGCCATCCCCCTTGCCCTCCCTCCTCCTCGTCTTCCTCCTCCTCGTCTTCCTCCTCCCCCCCCCCCCTACGAGGCCTCATCTTCACCATTTGAGAGCAGAGCTCTCAAAGTCCCTAATCCGGCTTCTGATAGCAACACCCTGCAAGGAGGGAGACATCAACACCATGCAGGGGTGGGGAGAGAGCGAAATGAGTGGCAGAAGATGGAAGTCTGCAAAACAGAGGGGAAGAGCAGGCAGACAGAAAGAAGAGGGGCGAGGGAGAATAACAGAGGATTGTGCGGCAATTGAACTCAGTCTGTTGGTCGCATCAAATTCCTCTTTAATTAAAAGTCTAAATCCTCCTCACTTTAAAGCCCCTACTTTATAATTAACACTCTGATCTTACACCCCCCCCCCCCCCCCCCACACTCGAAAAGAAAAACAATTAAAAACTTTTGCGATTTTTTTTACTTCAAAACCCATTAAAAATGGCCAATGAACAATGGTGCAATATTGAGGCAGACCCCCACTTTGCTCATTAGCCGCTGGTTAATTGATCCTAACGGCAATGTTTACCAAAGGGACGCTAAAGACGAAAACATTATCATTTTACCTCGCCTAATTGCAGTCTTTAAAGGAGGGGGGCCAAAAGGGAATATCTGGATGTTTGAGATCACAAGGAAAGTGGATTTGAGAGGATCCTCTGTGGTTTGGTCTCTTAGGGTTTGCAGTCGTTTTACAGCACTTATAAAAGGTTATGAGATATTCAATATTACATACCTAAACAATTTAGCTAGAGAATTAAACATGGTAGGTACGGAGCACCAGAGACAGAGATGCTGTAATTTCTGGTGGTCAGATATCAATATAGTGCAGTCAGTCGTACCCGCCCTCCACTCAGACCACGGCACAGGCCAGACACCGCTCATCCATCAAAACTCCATTACCCAAGATCCATCATAATAGCTCCCAACAGCGAAGACCGAATGCTTTTATTTTTCAGAGGGCCATAAATACACTCACAACTTCCTCAGTATTAACTTTCTTCTGGCCCCCTTTCTCAAAACAATTTCGAGTTTTATTTCTTCCTGACTTTGTCTCTCTGCCGCTCTCACCTCGGGTCAGGGGACGGCTAATGAAAGGCTGCTCTCGGAGGAACACGGGTGAGACATATCATGGTGTCTCTCAGCCATCTCACCATCTCTCAGCCTGCTATAAAAAATTCAGGGCAGCTGCTGCTGTCCCCACCAGAGAGCTTCCCTCTGTCATTAAGCCACCTCAGGTGCAGCCCGGTGCACCTGTCTTCTTCTACCGCTCTCTCTTTTTTTTCTCCCATTGTTCAGTTCCAGACATTATCACTATATCTTATCAATATTCAGTCCCCTACTTCTGGCCTGGTCTCTCCTCCTTTACAGGTTTGCTTCATCAAAGCGCTATTCTCCTTAGTGTCCTCATTCTCCCAACCTCATTTCCATCCCTTTCTTTCCTTTTACTTATTTATTTATTTATTTTATGTCAAGTAGAGTGTGATTTGACCCTGATAATGTATTCCCTCTCCCACAATGGAACGGAAACAAGGTGCAGATGCAAAAATTGATTTTTCCTCAGTTATGTTTTTTTTTCTGCCTTCTTAATGTCAGCAGAGAGAGGGAGAAAGGGCATCGGGAGAAAAACGCACGGCGTTATTAACATGAGTGATGATGTCGTTAGCGTGATCCCCAGACCTGTCTCGTCGCATTGTTAGCATGTTTGCGGCGCACCGTGACAATTTGATTAGCAGCTTTGGATGTGGAGCCATTGTGCCGCTAAATCAAGTCTGTCAAAAGGGGCCACGGCACAGATTGACTGCCATCTCATGTTGACTCGCAAACTCACAGTGATGAAATAGAAGCACGCGGAGACACGGACGCAAACCTGCAGAAACATGAAATGGATGTGGTGCACACATGTTGTGTCCTGGTGACGGTTTAACGACGTCTTGTTTTAATGTTCCTTCTTATAAATCCCTTCAACATAAAAATATATTGACACTGTCTAATAAAAAACATTTTCACACTTACCTCTAGGAGTGTCTAATCAAGAAGATAGATTTGGTTATATGTGTGAAGGTTTTCAGATTTCTGCCTGCACCACGATACAGTGGAAGTGACTGGATGTAATAGATGTATGTGGTGCTTAGAGCATTATAACGCGTCTTCCAGGATCTCTGTCCTTGTTTGTTAATCCAAAGAGCTCGCTGTGAACCGTCTTTATCTGGACGACCGTCAACAGGAAAAGTAGTTCCTGTGAAAACTGTTGTAAGGTCTGCGGGCCTCACAGAGTGACGGCCGAGTCACGTCAGCATTTACAATGAGTGACACGACAGTTTAAATCAGTGGCTTCGCTACAATCTGTGGATTTGCTCACGAGGGGCAAAGTAAATGCTTGAAACATGATCTTGCACCACTCAGCAGTAACTGTCTGACCCGTAGAAATGGAGAGCCACGCAGTCCAAAATGAAAGAAGCTTATTAGCTGTGTTGAACCATCCACTTCTAATCAACCCCCCTCTGTCTGGGTCTAAACGGCTGCACTAAACAGAGAGGCAGGTTCTGAGACAGGAGGCAGCGGTGCAAAGAATAAACCGTGTGAACTCGCAGGCCGGTTAGCAACCGAGGTAACAAGAAAAAGAAGAGAGAAACTCTGAGAGCTAATGCGGCTGATTGGCCCGCCTCTCTAGTGCTTCAGTAGTTACACCAACTCTCCCGGCGAGGAGGCGCCGCATCATCGAGTGAGTGTGGACGAACTGTGCCGCGCTGCTGGGTCACTGAGATCTGAGAGAGACGCTGCTGTTGAGGTTTGTTTATTATTATTATTGAAAAAGAGTTTAACACATAAAGAGCTATAAACTCTTTGTGCAACAAGTTTCATCCCATCATTATATTTTCCCTATCAAACAAATAAATAAACTGTTCCCCTCTGAAGTAAGCTCCTTCCTACCCAGAATACTTTGAGAAAAAACGTAAAACTGCCACATGTTTAGACCTAACCTGCCCTTGTAGAATCCACATCCTGATCCGAGCATGAAGGCCCCAGAAATGACTCGACTAAAAATGAAAAAGACTAAAAGAAACCAACGCAAAGAATAATGATACATTTCCAACGCTGTGCACACAATGAATTGAAATCCATTTACTCCGTAGTTTCGTGATGGAAGCTGAAATCTCAAAACCTGTATAAATAAAATTATCTTCACGGCAAAGTGAGAAAATGTGACCATCTTTTCTTTAATTTGAACGAACCAGACCTTTAAAACCCTCCCTACACTTCCCTCTGTGCCTGTTTCCTTCTCCGTGCTTCCCTCCCCTCTCTCTCTCTGGAAGTCCCCTCTCCGCTTTACAACCCTCATTTCTTCCCTTCTTTCCCACTCAAACAGAATATCGTCAATTATTTATTCATCTCTCCACTCAATAAAACTGTCCTAATTGTCCACGCTCTTCTCTCGCGCCTCGTCACGCTCCTCTCAGAGCACTCACTCTCTGGGCCACCGCCTTTCACACTTTCCACTTCACCTCATGTCTCTCAAGTTTAGTTTTTTCCCCCTCCTTCTCTTTCTCTGTACTTTACACCCCGTCCCTCACTCAATGCATCTCCACACCCCTGCACCTATTTTTTCTCCTTCTCTTTTTTCAGCCTCTCTGTCATTATCTTTCATCCTCTCTACCTCGCCATCACGCCTCGCCATCACCCCCCCCCCGTCCATCCTTTTCTTTCCAAATCTCCCACCCACCTCCTGATCATAAGGTTGCCTACAGTGGCCTTTTTTTTCATTCAATTAAGGCTCTAGTTTTGCTGTTATTGTTACGGCTAATAATGAAGGCCCCGACGTGCAGCTCGCTGGCAGGCCGTCACAGGCGCCATCATCAGTAGGCGCCATCCCTCATCTCCCATCTCCGGCAATCACTGGCCTTATTACTATCATCTGAGAGGAGAGGAGGGCACACACACACACACACACACATACAGACAGTGGTGTGTGTGTGTGTGTGTGTGTGTGTGTGTGTGTGTGCAGACAGAATGAGACAAGTAGGGGGTGGATGGATGGATGGAGAGCCTGAGGAGAAGGGAATGAGAGAAATGGAATTGGAAGACAGTGGAGGGGAGTGACAGAGGAGATTTGTGTGTGTGTGTGTGTGTGTGTGTGTGTGTGTGTGTGTGTGTGTGTGTGGATGCTGGGTGGTAATGTGTTTGGCTGGTTGGTAGGTGGGTGTGTGAGTGAGTGAGTGTGTGTGGGTGACAAAGAGAGACAAAGCTAGAAGGAGTGATGAGATTATTCTGCGTTAGTGTGATATGTGCATACACAGCGTCTGCGCATGTGGGTGGATCTGTGTGTGTGTGTGTGTGTGTGTGTGTGTGTGTGTGGGATGCCGGAGTGGCAGGCATGAAGGGAGAGATGTTGAGTGTGTACCAGGAGAGTGAAGGCCCCTGGAGGCTGTTGTTGCATTTTGAATCCAGGACGCACACTGACATGAATGTAATTGGTGGAAACTAGCTTGGTTTGTGGTCCCGTGGAAATGGAGACATAGTAGTCCTCTTACCATCCGTCCCCTTTACTTTATCTCTCTCTATCTCTCCACGTCCCGCTCGGCCTTTATCCAATCTTCATCTCTCTGACTCCTTCTACTCTTCCCTCCTCCCGTTCTCTCGTCTTGTTGATGTTGCTTTATGTACTGCCGAAACCTACTCATGTGTAAGACAATTTCCCTTTGGAGCAGTTAGAGTACTTTTCACTTCTGCTCTCATTCACAGTTTCACCTCCTCTCCCCACCCTCTTCCCTGTCGTCTCTTCGGTTTTTGGTGCTTGTTGCCTGAAAATATTTGCGTGGCCTCTCAGTGGGTAGATGTGAATTCTCATGCCTTTCCCTCGACCTTGCCTCGCTATATATACTCTCTCTTCCTTCCCAGCTCATATGATCTTGACTTGCCTCTTCATTATGCTCGAAAACCAATCAACCAATCACTAAATATCTGACCATCTCCATCAGGGTGACACGTCTCCCTACGACCTTGCAAGGGCCACACGCCATCATTAAAGGTCCCATATTGTAGAAAGTGAGAAGTCCATGAGTTTTTGGTTTGTAACGCAGGTCTAGGTTCTATATTATTCCTGTGAAAGAGAAATGCACAAAGCCTGTATTCAGAAACTGAGCCTTTAAACAAGCCGTCAGGACTTCTGTAACTTTGTGATGTCACGACTATACACTGCCCTCAGCTATGCCCCAAGCCCCGCCCACCCGGACCCACCATCCAACATCGCAGGATTTGGTTTTTACCTGAAATCCATTATATTTTTTTCAATCACTCAGAAAACAGACAGCCAATCAGAAGGCTCAGAGCCTCCTCTCTTCTGATTGGCTGACCTGTTGTTGTTAGAGGCTGCGAGAGAAACTGGAGAGAAGATGTAAAAAGCTTCACTGAGATGTTTTTTGGTTCAAAGTACCACAAATATATCTTCTTATGGATAACAAAACACCTGAAAAGTGTAAAATATGGGACCTTTAAGGTTTAAAGTTTTTGGAGGCAAATAAAAAGAAAAAAGATTTGAAATACTTGAAAACTGAAAAGATCCTGACCTTAGCATGATAAGGTTATATCTGCTTTTTTCCTGTCAGATTCACTGTTATCATAAGAAATGGTTGTAAAATGGGCTCCAAGTCAAGACATGCTGCGGCAAATGTCAGCAAGCTGGATCCTCACGAACAAGAAAAGACAAAAGAAGAAAACATCTGCACTTTTTTTTTTTATTTATTATTTTCACATCTCTTCGCTGCCGTCTGAAATAAGTAATAGGAGAGTGAAATATGCAGGAAAAAAAAAAGAACACAAGGATGAATTGCCAGCAGCCGTCTCTGTCTTTTTCAGAAGAGAGCTCTAGTAAGCACCCAGTTGGCTTCCTAACTGTGGGTAATAAGACAGCTCCATTCCTCACGCAGAAAGGTGTTGAGTTTTTTTTTCACTCCCGACCCGTCACTCATGATAAATAGCAGCGATAGAGTTGAACTGTAGTGGTCTCACAGGCCCCAAACGCTAAATATTTTTCAGACTAGCACCAACCTACTCTCTCCGAGGGGCGGCAGAAACACTGCGGCCGAAACGTCCCCGGGCTTCTTTACCACACCTTGGTTGAGAGAGCAGAGGTGCAAGGGTTAATCCCTGAACTGTGCGCTGTTACTTCTACATTCAATTACCTCTGGTTAATACGCCCGTTCAACCTTCCCTGTCAGTTGTGGGAGAGAAGCCATTTCCCTCTTAATTCTGTTCGAAGGAGTGTGTCTTCAAGGAGAGCAAGGTATAAAACGCTCAGCGTATTTCTGAGAGACCAGTGAGGCAACAGGGAATGATTTCGTTTCATAAACATGTTACGCATAGTAGATCCACGCTGATTGGTGTCAGGCTGATTGATGGAGTGGGAGGGCGAGTTAATATGTGAAGCTACAAGAAGGCAAGCTGTGAAGTGCAGAAGTTGCATTAAAAGAGCTGCAGAATGAGTGTCTGCCATTTGAATGTTACACTCTCGTGGGTGTATGCATGCATTCACAAGCGGCTTAAATTGAATGTCCCTCTTTAAAACAGTGCACATGTACATTTGCACTCGAGTACAAATGACTCAGAGCATACACTTTGTCTTCTCACCCAAATATAATCACACACACACACACACACACTCAACGCTATGTCTCCCTTACCACCGCCGTGTGTCTCTGGGAAAAGTGATAGGTCCCCTTCTTTGCTGGAATGAACCCAGAGTTATAAATACACACTGGGAAATATATCCCCGAAACAAAGCGCCAATACAGAAGCAAGTGAAACTGCAGCGCTTCCATTTATTGCTAAACTTCCTTTCACGGTTTATGGTGAAAGGAAGTTTCATCATAAACTCAGGAACTCAGGAGCACAGGAGCTTAAAAACCCCGTCTGTGAAGTAACTGGGAAGAAGAAATAACTCAATGCCTGCCAGGAAAGGATAACAGGAGCTGTCTGCTGTGTGACCGAATGACCTATCAATAGATTCTGATTTTATATGTCACAATCTCAGGTGACAACAACAGTTTCTGACCCTTTATTATTTATCCGGGGCAGCTTTTTGCTGAGCGTGCATGCTCCTTTTCAGTAATACCCTGTTTCACATTCACACAGTTCCATATATTCATGTCCAAGAGCTGGCCAATACAACCACAGACATCCACTGTTGGCCACTCAGCAGCTTCACTGGAGCATTACTCATTCACTTTCCCCACTTTACTGCCTCGCCAATAGGCTTTCATTCACTACGGATTTCTCTATTTCAAAAACCATCTTGTTCACATTCAAAACTTGTGAGGCGGTCATACATCAAGCGGCGGCAGTGGCTTATTGGTCCGAATGCGCATTGCGGCTTCACAGAGCCACAGCGGCTGTTCCATTAATTGGAAAAGCGTCTTCTTTTCGGGGGCACGATTAAAATGTGGTGTGCTGTGTTTTTGCGATAAAGACTCTGGTAGATGGAGAGATATGGGGAGAGCACGCTCAGAGGAAGGAGAAGAGAGGAGAGGCCCTCAGGCCCGGCATGCTGGGTCGCAATCCAGCGCCTGCAGGGAGTCACCGACAGGAGGCGGAACATCATTGGGTTGTATGAAAGCAGACAAAAAGCCTGCATTTTCCCTCTGCGAGGCCCATGAGAGACAGCACAAAAAAAGGGAATTCATAAAGTCCCTGTGCTGGTTTCTAAAAGTCCACTAGAAAGAATCCTCGCCTCGTGGCAGGAGGTGGTTATAGATTTAACCTATAGTTACAGAGATGACATTTCCAACTGCAGAGGAGCAAATGTTCTGACACAATAATACCCAGTTACACAGCAGTGAGGAGAGAAAAAAGAAAATCTCAGTGTCTCTCCTCCACACTGCTGCTCACTGACTGATGAATATTTATACAGTTCACACTTTAACACAACCTGATCTCAGCTCTTCCATATTACACTGCAGCTGATACTCTACATGTGCATGTGAGAATAAAGTTGCAGAGTTGGGGACATTGTGCCTAATGGGGAGCCTGGTGTGTGTCTTTTTATACTCTCCCTGCTTCTTGTCCCTGATTCCATGGTTTGATCGTGTGACAGGCCTTGGGATGTATAGAGCCGGTGTGGAAATAGGCTTGGCTGACTGCTCTGGCTTTACTCCCTTTTCCATACCTCCAGGGGCGCCTTGCTACCCTACTCCCATGCCACTCATTGCACCTCAAGGTGGCTGGATAGTTATCCACCCATGCTGCAAAGCGCTCAGCTTCCCCATGGCCAGGCCTGCTGCATGCTGGGGCCAAGCCCCGGCTGCTTTGGGGAAGGGGGAGCAGCAGAGCCGGGATGGAGGTCCTCCTCTGGGGGTGGGGGAGCTCTGCAGGGGCTGAACTGGAGCCAGTAGGTGCGGATAGATCACTGGTAACCGCGGGGCTGGTTAGAGATGCACAGCCTGAGCACAGCCAGACTTCCCCTGCGTGTCTTCCTCACAAACAGCCGCACACCTCAGCAGCCATTGTTTCAAGAAAAGGGGCTCCATTTTCACTGCAACTTTATTCAGGAGCAGTGAGCTGAACAGAGGCGGTAGAGTAATTATAGGAGCCAGAATGAGCACTCTGATTGCAAAATAATATTTCGGGAAAGAATTGTACAGCAGCAGATGGAAGAGTGCAGGATGAACTTCCTTGGCAAAAGATTTTGTCTTCTTTTTTGAACATAAATGTTATCTTATGTAATAACCTGAGTACATTTCTAGAAGTAAAACTTCATATGAGACAGTTCTTGCTGCTTCCTGTCCGTGCATGTGTATCCCTTTATCTGTGTAGCAGTGGGAAACTCCACCCGTCACTCTTCCACTAAAACAACATGGCCCCGGCTGGTTTCAGACCACTGGCAGAAGAAAGTCAAGAAAATGTCACCGGGGACGCAAGGATCATGTGGCGGTAACAAAATCGAAAAGAATCTTCACCTGGTGTGTTGACTTCAACTCCCGTGTCTGGAGACACGAGACGCGCCCACTACCTGAATGTTGCTCTCCGCCAGTCATCGATCTGAGGCTCTGAGACTTGGCCAAAGAGCTATCAACCTTTTAAAGTGTCACTTTCAGAGGGAAATGGATTGCTGCGGTGGGAGGGGAAAGAGGAGAGAGCGAGACGGAGAGGTAGAGGGTAAGATATGAGAGGAATCAAATCACTGCCATCAGAAGCTCATCATTCAAGTCTAAACAGCTCAATTCAGTATATGACTGTGTATGAATGTGTGTGCATTTGATCACATTAAGTGATCAAATCCTGTTTGTTTACTGTCGGAACTGATTGTGTGTGTATGTGTCATCGTCACCTGCCAAGGGACCGCAAACACAAATAAGCTTTAAGCTAACTCTGGAACATCAAACTGACATTTATTTTGAAAAGAGCAGCTCAACAACAAATCATTTGCTTTCACTCAAGTGTGAAATGAATAGACGAGCTACAACTTTATTCATTCCGAAGGAAGTGTTTGAATTTTTTGATCAATTCAAATCTTGTTTCAGAGCTGAAATCAGGACCCATTAGCCTAGCTTAGCATAAAGAACGGATGCAGGGGGGGGGCGGCAGCTATCTACTGACAGCACTGAGGCCAATTAATTTAATACATAAATTTACATAAATCTAAATATAAAAACAACTACTTGTGATTTAAGGCAGTGGTTCTAAAACATTTTCACATGAAGGGCCCCTAAACTGACACAACTTAGACCACGGACCCCTATCTAATAAGATTCATTATTAATTTATAATTCTTAATTTATGTGCGTTTGATGCCCATGACCAAAATAGTCATGGATGGAATTATAGTGAAAATAAATCATTCCCATCCCATCCCCCTCAAGGACCGACGGACATCCCCGGACCTCACTTTCAGAACCGCTGACTTCAGGGGAAGTTGATTGTTGGGTTAAAGGTGAGTCCAGCTCTGTGCTAATACAAGGTTCACATTACGTCATCCACACTGTAACTACAAAGCAGTCGAGTTGCCGGGAATTTCTGACAGGAAGTGAAAAGAGCAAAGCCGCCACCACTGGCTGATCCATCCATGTGTATAAATCCATGATCACTTCAATCAGTCAGTTCTACAGTGGCGCCGAGATGCAACTTAAGAAAATGCAAATTCAAAAAAATATCTTCACCAGTTTGACAATTCCTGTGCTGCAAATACTCACAACACAACCAAATACACAAACAGGCTGTTGTCTTTTATCTACTTACATGTTTTCTTATGTTGCAGTGTGTCCCCGCACGGTTCGGCTAATTCAAAAGAAGCTACACATTAATATCTGTTATCACTTATAAAAACTGCTGCAAATTATTTGTACCACTTTTGCTGTGTTATGTCACAGTAAAAATAGTATTTAGAGGTGTATTAAAAGTGTGATTACCAGGCTAGCAGTGGGTAACCGTTCGTATAATGATGTGTGAACACACCCAAGTTGGAATAACAGGTGGGTTTTTTTTTTTTTTTTTTCTATCAAAATGCTTTTTCCTTTCATATTGAACACGGCACCTCACACAAAGTCAAATGAGTCTTTTTCCTGAGCTCTACACAACAAACAAATTCACTTATGCTTATTTTAGCTTAAGAATACTCACAGACAGAATGAGGGATATATATATATATATATAAAAAAAGACAAAACAAGAAAAAGAAACAAACACATGAGAATTCAATCTCCTTAGAGAGACTTGAGTGATCTGGCCTCAGGATGACTTTGTAATACAGGCGCGCGCACACACACACACACACACACACACACACACAAACACACAAACACAAACACAAACACATACTTTAGTGTTAAAAAGTAGTATCAAAGCAAGCAGATATTGAAGCTCTTTGGCCCAGAACCCCATTTAGCCTTTCCTCTGCTCCCTCTCCTTCATTAAATGCCTGGAGCAATCTTTAGGGTAGGAAGTTGCTTCGGCCGGTGGATATAAATCTGAATGCAATTAAGCGAAAAATAGTTTTCATCTCAGGGCTTGTGTTTGTTTCACCTCGCACTTGAACCGGCTCGGCGGTGAAATCTAAATGCACACAAACAAGGTATCACCGGTCCGTCGTCGTGCCGTTGGTATACTTTCTTATTATCCGCCGATGAGCTTCAGAAAACATGAAACACTTTCTTTTGTTTCCAAGCCGTCATGTGCACATGTGCAACCGTGCATGCGTGTGGGTGTACACAGCGCGCCCATGCTTCCATTATAGAATAATAGTTTGGAGCTTTTTACCATGTGTCTTTGAACTGTTAACCTGTGTATTGAAAACTTGAATAATTCAAGAAGCCTGAGCAAGCTTTCTGCACATATAAAGCTTAATTTTTCCAGCCTTTTATGTACACAGTTGTTTGACAGTGCGGACCTAAGACCTGTCCTTCTGTTCCAGTTTCATTTTGGGCTTTCCACAACTGACTGCAAGCTTCAGCACAATAAAAGTCTGCTAAGATTTCAGTTTGAAAGGGGAGAGGTGGACAAAGAGGCAGACACACACTTCCTCGTGGAAGGGTCAAATCCTGGCAAGCACTAGTCAAATTTTGCATTCATCGCCATAAAGAAGTTGAGAGGGTGTGTAATAGGAACTATTCACACCTCGTGGGTTTCACAATTATTGTGACGAGAGAAATGTTGGCATGAAGAATAAACTTTTTTTTTTTTTAAATGGAGTTGGAGATTCAAGGTTGGCTAATACAAGAGGAAGTTAAAGGAGGGATGCGCATTAAGGCGGCACTTCTGTTGAGCTATTTCAAAAGGTACTGTGGCATTATGGTGAAGAGAAAAAACGCTCCAGCCACAGGAACCAGTAAAGGACCTGACAATCACCCCACACACACACACACACGCACACACACACACACACACGCACGCATGCATGCACGCACACACACACACACACACACAGACATAAGAACAGTGAGGACTGTACTTCATCAGAGCACACACACTCTATATCTCTGGAGGGAAGACAGAAATCCAAAGACCTGAAAAGACAAGAAGAAAGGATCCAACACCTCACGGCGGCAGAGAAGAGAGGATGAGGAGAGCGAGCAAGAGGAGGAAGGATGAAGGGAGAAGACGTATTCGTGGGGGATAGAGAGAGTGACACCGGGAAAGATGAAGAGAGAAAGGGAGGCAGAAATCGGTGAAGGCAGGCAGAGGAAGTGGAGGCAGTGTGGGAGGAGAGATGCGAAATAACAGGAGAGGAGAGAAAGTGAACGGAGAGGTGGAGGTATGAGGAATGAACAAGTGTGGGAGGAGTGGGAAAGACACGAACAGCAAGTGCAAAAAGAAAAAAAAAAAAAAAAAGGGAGAGAAAGGAGTGAAAGCGGAGCTGCATTTGGAGATACTAAGTGAGTCCGAGGACGGGGCTCGGGAGGAGAAAGAGAGATGTGTTCTGTATGCGCCCCAGATGAGAGCGAAAGAGACAAGGAGATAAACTGTCAAGAGGAGCCAGTGAATCCGGAGCGACAGAGAGGGAGCATGTATGCATTTAGATGTTGGTCTTGCATGTGCGGAAGGCCTGAGCGAGGCAAAAAATATCCGGCGAGGGATGTCTGAAGGGGGGGGGGGGCAAAAGAGGGACAAAGTGAGTGAGAGAGATGGTGGCGGTGAGTCGTTGATGCTATCTGGGCACAGGGAGATGTGTGTGACACAATCTTAAATTGGAAATCGCTGTTTCAATCTCGCCTCACTCTGTGGCTACCCGCTCCACTGATAACAAGAGCAGCCTAATTCTATTAAAAATATCCCGTGAGTGCAGTGGTGGGCTGAGACGAAGACGGCAAGAGAGACAGAGAAAGGAGAGAGAGAGAGAGAGAGAAGAAGAGGAGGAGGTGGAGGAGGAGGGTGAGTGACAGTGGGAGGCAGAGGCCAAACGAGGGAGGGTATAAGAGAGAGAAGGCTGAGTGACTGGCGAAACAAACCCGAAAGACAACAGCGAGCCTTGAAGCAGTCGCACGCGGAGGAAAGTTTCGCCTGTCTTCTACCGTATCTCTGCGCCACATCTGCCCATCATCTCTCTCCCCGAAACCTCTCCTCCTCAGCAAAATCAGCTCCTTCCATCTATCTAACTACCCATCTGTCTATTTATCACTCTGTCCATCTGCCAGCCCTTATCACTCCCCACAGGTTAGTGTTCGCATTTAGGACGGCTCCCTCTCTCTTTCTCTCCCCCCACTTTCTTTTTTTTTCCCCATCTTACCGTCAGCTCCATCTCTCTCTGCTCTGCTCAGGTCATTGTTTGACTCTTCAAATCCATTTGCTCTACTCACTTTTCAGCGCCAAGTTAGCTAACCTTGCGACAGAAAGCCTGTCTGACAGCCGGCTGCTCTTTCATCTCCCTCTTCAAACTCCTTGGCAAACAGGAATGCTGAGAAAAGTGCTTTTTTTTTCCTCCCCCTCTTCCTCCCAGGTTTGACTAAAGACAGAATTAAATGGCCAGCTAATCACCAATCAGCGTGCGGATCAATTTGAATGCACTGAGGCCTGCGAGGGAATAGGTCCTGGTTTAACTTGTCCTCGGCCAAATGAGACTGTTAAGAAGTCTTGGCCTCCGTGAGGAGTTGGCCAGCTGAGACCGGCGATTGTCAGTAAGACAAAGGATTTGAACTAGAAGCTAGAGCCAAAGAGCACTCCAGGACAGTATCATCCTGCTCTGGCATGCTCAAAACATCGCCATCATCTCGGCTGTGGCTCAGGAGAGAAAGCAGAGAAAGAAAGCGAGATAGAGAGAGAGAGAAAGTGTCGAGAAGACGCCGTGTACAAAGGGTCGGCCTATGATAAAAAAAAATAAACAGCTAAGGCTCCAGCAGCCAGACAATAAAGTGTCAGGCTAATGAATTAATCAGACAGTCATTATTTTCTATCTGCTGAGGTCCGAGCCGGCCACTTTTTTTCCTCCCTCTCTTCCTTTAGACAGAGAGCACGGAGCACGCAGGGAGTGAATGCTCATTCAGCTGTGAAAGAGACTGTGTGTGTATATGAGTGCGTTTATGTGTGTGTGTGTGTGTGTGTGTGTGTGTTTTCACCCACTGCCTGCACCCTTTTATGCTGGACTGAGGATGCTAGCGTGCGTGTGTGGGTGCGTGCTCGCACCCATTACGCTTTGTAGCTTCTGCTGATGATCGCCTGTCATAGCAATAAACTCATCTGAAGCCCTAAATGTGAAAAGAGGGGGTGGTGTAGAGAGAGAGAGAGAGAGAGCACAAAGGGGGGGGGGGAGTCAAGGAAGCAGGAGGAGGAGGAAGATGAGACAGACAGAAAGAGAGGAAGAATTAGGTGGACAGTTGGGAGACAGTGAAAGCTGAGAGATAAGATACTTGGATTAGCGACGAGAGAGCTAGAGAGGGAGAGATGAAGAGGTTAAGATACAGAGAAGGGCAGTTGTGTAATCTTAGGCTTTAAAATGAGTTGTCTACTGCCGCGGTCACAGGGGCTCTAAATTGAGATTATAATGGAAGGATTGTGGGAGTAATAGGTAGCGATATGGAGACACTCATAATGACAAAGATAAAGAGGTCTGCGAGCCGAGGATCAAGACAATAGCTGTTTATGAATCTGAGCGCTGGCTGACACTTAATCCCCCCCCCCACATCAAATATCACTTCATTTAGCTCAAGCAGGAAAAAAAAAAAACAAACTCACAGAAAAGCATAAATAAAAACTTAGATAAAAGTCTCTGTAGGTGCCTTTGTACAAAAATCAATCTCAGAGTTGCAACCTGTAAATCTTTCCTCTGTAAACACACGGTTTCAATGATGTATGCAAATTGAACAGAAACGGATCCCAAAATAGCAAAAACAAACAAGACAAGAATAATGAATTTAAGTTGTCATGAGTCTACTGCCACAGAGACCATTATTTAGAGAGCAGCCGTTTAACACCGATCATTTGAGGTCTGACCAGTAATGGTTGCTTCAGCTCTCACAAACAATCAATACACTAATAACCAAGGATATGGACGCAGATGGGTTCATTCAGGTGATGTTAGCAGCACAGAGGTCAACCACCTTCGTATAAAACTTACAAACTTGATCTTTGGTTTCTGTCGTGTACCCTTTGAATTGCCCCCCGGGGACGACTAAAGTTTCTTCAATGGAAATTAATTGAAACCTTTTTTGGTGCAGTTTCATCGAACATTTGTTTGGGTTCATTCAGGCCCGTGTCAATCACACTTTGTTGGGGGATAAATAACCAGACTAGGGTCGATTTCACACCTGAATTTAGTTCATATTTTCCCGAAGAGAGTAAAAAAATGAAAGGTTCACAGTTTCCTCCCTGGTTCTGGTTCACACCGACTCATCATAAATATACAGAGTCACAGGGATCGACGGGTCATCGATTGGACCTGGACGTGGGAAATTCAACTGCTGGTGAGTTGAAGTCATTCTGCACTTAACTGAGGACAAAGCATTTACTTCTTTACATTTACTGATCTCCTCTAGAGTCACAATAAGCTTCTCATTATGAGTAATAGAGCGGACCTTCTAAACTGAACACACCTCCCCGTTTAAACACCTTTCACTTTCCGATCGATCGGGAGAAAATCCTCTCCCTCACATGAGGCCGCCGCGCATGTGCGTTACCATGGTTACGGAATACTTAAAGAGATGGAGGCCGTACATCTCTTTATACACAGTGGCGGTCCGTTTTTTGTGCAAACTTCACTTGGATGTGTGCCGAAATCCTTTTCGGGCAGCCCAGGGTTCAGTTTACAACCTTCACACCAGCACAATGAAACAAAGGAACTGCACAAGTTCACCGGGGTTCGTTCTCACTGAGCCAAAGAGATGAGGTGTGAAAGACGTGTTAGACTGATGTGAATGACGTCGATTGTTCTCTGCTTCCAAGTGGATTTGGATGTTTCTTTATGAAGTAAAACATGTGCGGTGTGTGCGCCATGCGAGTGTGCGAACTTTCCCTGAACAGTCAGGAAGAGAGAATAAAATAAAACAGCTGTATAAGTCCGTTATGTCAAATATCATATAGTGAATTCCTGAACTTCATCCCTATAATATCACAAACGACACAAGACGCCTTTTTTTTCTTTTCCTAGTTTGTCCTTACTTATAACCAGAGGTCTTGACTAATGACTAATAACACTCATTATCAATGATCTCTTTATGCTCATTGTTGCACTGAAGAACAATTATACAGCACTTATTATGATATTCTTACATAAATAGAAAGGTTTTAAGTCAGAGAGGGTAAACATGAAGGTGAAGAATCCTTGAAGGAGCACTCTGTGCTGCGATGAGGATTCTGCTGGAACAGCTAATCCCTCCCTCAACCAACACGTATATGAGCATGAAGTCTCTGTTAAATCAACAATATCAAAAGTATTGCACATGGGGAGGAGGTGTTGGTTTGTCGGAGGAATCTGCAGCAACAAACAGCGTTGGCTCGAGTGTATCAGCGGAGCAATGGTGTCAGGTTGTAATCGCTGCGTTAGCGGTGTAGCTGTAAGAGTATGATTGGACATTACTAACCACACGGTTGTAAATGAGGCAATGATTGTCAAATATGTGTGAAGCAGCTGGTGGCAATCAGTATAATTTCACTGCTTTGCCTGAACTAATGTTACACTGGTGTTGTCGGTCCATACAACGCCACGTTCAAAGCACTCGGTTTATTTGTGAAAAGCCAATTTGAAGACGAGATGGGCTTTACCCAGACCGAGGTCGACAGACAATCTAAACAAGCATCTAAAACCCGAGCTTGAGTAAATGTTGACACTTCTTCTTCCTGATCGATGAGCGGACCAGACCGGAGAGAGGACGGATGATTGGCATTTGTTATGGATTTGATGTATCTGGTCATCTCCATACCTGTCCTGGGCTGTCGCTGTGCTGCATGGGGGGGGGGCACTGATCAATACAGCCGATCAATGGCTTCAAAGATTTAGCCTAAGCTCTGCTCCATTTTCAACAGGCTGCCAAGACACATCTTATTCCAACAGGAGACAGCTATTCACTTTCTGCTTTCAGCTGTCTGTGGATAGTAAAGCCCTGCCTGCCGTCCATTCTGACGGATTCTGACAAGAGGCGATGGTGTGTTTTCAGTGGGGTGGGGGTGGGGGGGATTGTCAGCGTGGAGATGGGAGCGCTTTGGGAAGGAGAGGGTGAGTGGAGGTGGCGCTGTGGAGAGGGCTTGGCTGTGAAAACAAGACGCTTGCGGAGGCTGCTGCTCAGGAAATCATCAAACAGCAGTTGGTTGAGGGTCTCTCTTGTTCTGGAGCAGTAAAAGGACCCTGATGATGTGACACCAGGCTGAGCCGATGAATGTGACTTTTGGCTCTGGTTATAGATAGTCCCATTTTGTTCGACACGGGCCGCCTTTCTTCCACTGGCAGCAAGCTGAATGGAGGCTTGGCATTTGAAAGGAAGCCGAGAGATTTGCTGGCGGATTAATCCTTTCATTAGGGAAAGTGAGAAGTTAATTGCGGCAACAGCTGCATCTCTCATGTTTACAGGACTGACGGTTTAAACCCCATCCCTTTAAACGGAAAAAAGCAATTATCAATAAATGCAGGGCAATCTTGCCATGATGAATTGAGCTCAAATTAGGCTTTCTTCTTCTCCGCGCCGCATATTCAGGGCGCAAACAGCCGCGTTGGCTGGCAGCACGTGGTTTTTCTTCTTCTTTCTTTTTTTTTTTTTTATCCCAGAGTTGAATTGTCACACAACAAAGATAAAACACTTGACTTTCTGCGATGAAGAGTTCCCAGGGAGAGTGATCAAAGGTGAGCTGGAGTCGTGATTTCTAGCTGATGAGGAGAGAGGGGAGACGAGGAGAGAGCGCAGGGAGGCAGGGAAGGAGGGTGGAGAGGGGCCTTAACTCACTTGCGCAGACTGAGGGGGAAGACGAGTCTGGTGTGTTGATACACTGTGGGACGACAACTTCAACAGAAGAAGACGCTTGCCAGAAAAGTACAAGTCAAACTATGCTGGAAATTGAGAACAGCCTGGTTCGTCTACATCAAAAATGTTTTACTTTAAAAATGAGGCTGAAGAAGTGAATTCAAAGAGAAGCTGTGGAGGAAGTCAGGCACGGAGGTTGAGAGATGAGAAAGGGGACAGAAGGCAAAAGTAACACGATCGCTGAAAACAAGGGCACGGGGGAGTACGGCGGCGAGAAGGAATGGATGGAGGACAAATAACTGTAGCTGTAGTGAGAGGAGAAAGAGGAACCGCGGCGCTGAGGAAGGTAGGGTAACATTCACCGTTAGAGCCGATCAATTTCCCGTCCCCTCAATAATAGATGTGACGAGCGTGGTGGGCTGTTATCTGTCAGGCTTGACCGACCGAAATACAATACCCAGTGGGAGCCAGTACACACACGCACACACGCACACACACACACACACTATGCTAAGCTCACACACAATCAAAACATGTCAGATTTCCAAGCATAACTTACGAGCTAACCTTGAAGCACCTGGTGGCAAAAGAAACAGAGAAATGGAATTGAACAGAAAGTGGAAATGGTTTGTGTTCACCGAGGCCTTGATGTCGTCTCCATGGTCACACACTGATGCGCTGATGTCACTGATTATTCATCAACCGGACTTTCACACGCTAAAGACATGAAAGCGGCTCCCACCTTCCGCTTTCTTTTCTCACGCCCTTGTGTCGTGTCCTTTTAATCTCTCACGCTCCATCTATCATGGCGCCCATTTTCATGCCACACACGCACACGCATGCATGCACAGCACACATCCGATGCCACGTTGCACCAACCGGCATATGCGCTTTTTAAGAGCGTGCCGGTATCAGTACACACACACACACACACACACACACACACACACACACACTAGCATCAGGTTACCTAACAGCTAGCGGGAGCGTCGAGCAGACGGTGGAAGCCAGGCATGTGGAAGAAACCTCAGCATGACAGAGCACAACAGGAACAGGCTCTCACTCAGCCCGTATCTGTCAGGACGCCCTCGTGTCGCTTTACCCAGATGTGTCACACCAGAACACACACACTCTCCCTACACATTTGCTCTATCTCCAGCTGTTCCCCCTGCAAGTGCATATGCAGAGGGTGGTGGGTGGGGGTGCACTTCACTGAGAGTGTGTGTATGTATTTATGTGTGTGCGTGTGTGTGTGTGTGTACGTGTGTGTGCACCTTCAGATCACAGGGGAATCTGTGTGTGTGCATTCTTTTGTCTTTGCTTGACATTTGCCATATTGCACGTGTCACAGCATATCTTTTGCAGATGCATGCGAAGAGAGGGTGACAAAAGTGGAACACTGGAATATGTTAGTGTGCGCGTGTGTTGTTGGGACAAACCAGCGATGGATCAACAACTGAAAACATGTCAGCCCGACACACTCAAAACACAATAAAGAAGAAGAAGAAGAGCAGAGCAGATAACATGTAATAAACTGAATCACCAGGCCGGTCATATTTGGCAGAGAAAATTACTACTAGGCGTTCCTCAGCGTTTCAACTTCCCAACCAAGAACAAAATAATTAATTCTGGAAAGTGTTCAGACACAAACGACTGTAAAACACGTGAGCCAGTTTGGGGGAGTCAGCTGAATGTCAGCAGTGTAGTCATCATCGCAGCCTGTGATCGTACATGACAAAACACTTGGACAGAAAGCAGAGCGGATGCTGCCACTATGAAAAGCATCACATGAACAAACCGCTGGCAACAGGTGAGCAAACATCTCAGTCATCAAGCACACGATAGCATGGTAATTACTATGATTTATTTACCCGAGGAGAAGAGATGTCAAGCAGCTATAGGGACAATCTGGTCCTGTGGAGCTACAGTGGAATTTATTCTCGCTGCAGGCTTTAAATTTACCTAGCATTCAAGGTCTTAAACAGAAAAGGAAAGATGAGTTCTGCTCAAAAAATACAAATATATAATTAGAGGCTTCTCTATGATTGCATCACCACCAACCACCGCCTCCAAACCAACTGTAACAGACGGTGGCCCTGAAAGCTCAATACACTGCAACTTAAGAAAACACATGCAAATAGACAAAACACAAAAAAAAATCCAGACAACATCTTCAACAATTTGACAACACACGCCCTGCAAATACTCACGACACAACCAGACACAGAACCGTGATGCAGGCAGCACAGGCAACAATGTGTTTCCAGGGGACGCTAAAAAGTGATGAACCTGGGTGGGATGCGCTTGTTGTTCAATGCTTTGTGAACAACAAAGTGCACATAGATGTATTATAATACACCCATGCAAGTGCACCCCAGCTGTGTCCATTACTTTTTAGTGTCCCACAGAAACACTTGCTTCGTGCTGTGAGTGTTTGCAGCATGTGTGGTCAAATTGATGAAGATGTTTTCGGAATTTGTTTGTGTTTTTTTTTTCTATTTGCAGGTGTTGTCTAGAGTTGCAGTGCGTGGGAGGAGACTGGGCAAAATTAAGGGGTGTACCCTTTAAAAGGTGCTATATGTAAGTATGTGCTATGTTAGCATTAACTGCTGTTTACTTACTTACTTACTTTACTCATGAAGAGTCGCCCCAGTGGTGGAAAGCAACTCCAATGTTAACTCTCGTTTTGCCTCTATTTCTATCACTTCTTTTCTTTCCCGCCAAACATGGTTTATTGCCAGGGGCAGGTGGTGGTGGTGGTGTGATAACGGTTGCTTGCCAAGAGCTTCAGCCATCGTCGCATTTGCAAGACAAAGCGGTTAGAATTCGCCTTCTGGCAGCAGCTGTTATTTCTTCACCTCCTGTTGATAATTTCAGTAAATTTTTCCGTGTTTTAAACGGAAATATTTACATATAGCACATTTAAATTCCCCAAAGGCAATTTGCATTGCATGACCTTTGCAACAAGATTAAACACATTATGGGCACCCAGTGTGTGCTGATGTGGTGTCAACCCCTCTCCTGCCAGAAATAGATCTGTCAGTGTGTATTAAGTATTAATTTAACTGATGGTGGCCTTGTGTGTTAACAGCAGCAACATTAGCTTCAATAGCCCTGCACACCCACACAGGTGTTTTTTCTTATTGCAAGTGATTAAAGCTCTGTCCAGAGCTGGAGGGAGAGAGGCGGAGGGTTTGCTGAGTCCACTGAACTGCATCTGCTTACTGAAGGTTTAACAAGTGTAAGGTGCATCAGGTGCAAAAAAAAAAAAAAAAAGAGGAAAAAGCTACCAGGAGGCAGAGAGGTGTCAGTCTATGTAAAGCCACAGGAAAAAGCAGTGAATCACTTGCACAGAGAACAACAGGATCAGAAGCAGAGGAATCTGTTTGGCATTATAAAACAAATGTAAATTGCAGCTATTATTATCTTTCATTTCATTTTGCACGGTGACATTCCACGTGTTCCACAGGTAAATCTCAGTATGTATCAGATTCTGTACTCTGCAGTTGGTTAGTTGTAGGAAATACTACGAATGAGGAACAGCAAAGGCAGTTGTAGCATTAAAGACAACAAGGTCAACAAGTGAAGGTCGTTTCTGCCCGTCCAGACTACAACACAACCCCAGAGATTTCAAACTAAAACGGGTCCAGCAGCGTTTCTAAAAGTCTCCAATTTAAGTGCTTGAACACTCTGGAGTAGTGTGGACGGCAGGTAAAAGGTAAACGGCAGGTAAAAGTAGCAGAAGAAATGGGTTTTAAATGAAAACATAGGAGTGTGCACGTAGCGTAGAGTTGGGAGATGTTAGCTTGAAGACTGAACTTGAACTGAACTGACTTGGGTTCGAGGGCTGTTTTGATCCAAACAGTCTGTGGAAAAAGACACCCAGTTGACAGCTCTGGTGGCTGGCAGCAGCTAAGTTACATAAAGAATGAGAAAGTTCTTTATGAATGAGAAAGAAAGTAAAAAAAAAAGTTCTTTTTTGCAGTTTTTATGAATGTTGCTATGCAGCTTGCTAGCTAATGATGTAGGAACAGGACGTCCTTGTTCTTATCAAACTGATCTGTCGACTGTTTCACCATCCTGCAGAAAACGGCCGTCTCTGGACACAGCGCCAGATCTGTTTGAACTGCTGAACACATCTGAGGAGCGGGCTGAGATTCACAAGTCTGCAACCAAGCTGGGGAGACGACTGCATGTCTGGAGTTTGAGAGGAACAAGCTCTAATCAGCCAATTAAGTGAGAACACCATGGCTGTACCATAGATGAAAATGGTTATAATGCATGTCTGCAGCGATATTATAAAAAGCCTTTCTTTTTTTTTTGCTTTTACTCATTTGTAGTCTGCTTAGTGTTGTGCGTTGTGTTCGGAAATCATTGACTCCAAGACACTGAATCAAACTTCAAACTTCAGAGACTCCAACCTCTGCTTCTGTTATTAGTGGATTAATGTGTTTTCTGTGTCTATCTGTGCTCGACTGTCTGTTTCCACCCTGCAACAGACTGGCATCCTGCCTGGGATTTTCCTGCTCTTTCTGCCCAGTGCATGCTGGGATAGACTCTGACGAACTTATGAACCTGGGCAGGAATTAGTTGGCAATGTAAAGCGAATCACTGTAGATTTGGTAGATTGGTTAAAATACCTTTTGTTATTTTGATAATGGGATCAGTTATGTATCCCTAAACAATGAGCTAGCCTCATTTACAATACATAAAACATTATATTTTAATGCCTTCCACAAAACATGATTAAAACAATACTGGAGGGAAAAAAATAGAAAAATCACCACCAATTTCTAGAAGCTCCTTTAAATTTTTAACACCTCTTTCATGTACCATCTCCATTTTTCACCACCAAACATTACTCAGGCTTTTATTAATAGTCTTGCAGTAAGTGTAAAAATAGCTGGAAATCAGTGTACAGATACAATATACTGGTGGGGGGGGGAGTATTATGATAATAAAAGTATCAAGGCATTTCTAGGCCAGGACCAAGAGAGAAGAACTGCTTCCCAAGAATCCAGTGAGCGGTCCTGCACGTACAAAAGGAAAAAAAAAAATTAGAGTCCACTTGAAGAGAGATGAATGACAAGACTGTAAAGAACAAACAACCTTTCTGCCTAACACCGTGTACGACGCAACGAGGAACAGATTCTCCATCCAAAGCATGCTCTGTCAAGCTCAAAACATGATTCCAGCATTGTAGCGCTATGAAGTCCCTGCCATGTAGGCCAAGCCAAAACAAATGTGATGTCAATGCAATAATAAACGAGCTTTGTGTTTGAGTGCGACCATGATAATTAGTCTCAAGACGGTATGTTAGTAGAGAGAAGGCTCATAAAATATAGAGGCCATTTGGCGTGCACTCAAGAACAAATCTGTATTCTAAGAGCGTGGGCTGTTACACTAATGTTCTACACAGTTTAAATCTGGCAGCGGCACAGTCAGAAAACTTTGTTTGGAGGAAAGATGCTGACGGTTCCAGGCAGCAGGCGAAAAAAAAGATTACTGAGTCAGCGCACTCACATAGATGCACACCCTCTCTCAGACACACGACACACATGGCGACAGGCCACACACTCCACTCGCTTAAAATAAATAAATAAATTCCTTTTTGTCAACTCGATTGCCCGTGTACCCCGAGAGACCGCACACATCGACCATTCAAGGTTCCTGACAAAATTGGGGTCGCCGCTGAACGGCGCAGCAACTCAAGGTCAGGGAGATGATAATGATGTTTATGAAGACTAAATCCACAAAATAAGATTCCCTTCTCCTCCCAAGTGCCTACCTGCCAGGCAAGCGTACATTGTGACCACGTGCGAAAGGTCTGGTTTCGCAATTTTAGCTTGAAGCCATGTCACATTGTACAGTCGGGGCTGATGAAGGAGGCGGAGGAAGGCGCGCATAAAACCTCAGAATCCGAGGACTCTTAATGTAAGTTGCCATTTGCAGGCGGGCAGGAACAAAAGACACGTTCCTATAGTTTCATGCTGTGCACTATAAGATTATCGTCCCAACATCCTCCGACATCAGCGGGGGAACGCGGTGACATTTTGACAACACTAATCACCTCATTCTGAACCTGTTCTGTTTGCTTAGGGAAGCGAGGAAATCTCCTGCAGCTGAGACCCAGGAAAACTCTGCAGTAAAAAACACAGGGCGTAGCAGAGATCTTTGCCGCCCGTTGGGTGGTCCAAAAGCTCCTGGCGGGTTCCTTGGTTCAAGATGCTAGCTGCTTGCTCAAATTGTTACACGGTGTGTTTTCACAGCTTCAGTACAAACCCCCCCCCCGCCATGACACCCCCTCCCGAGAAAAAGCAAATACATCTTGGCCATCTCCCGAGGAACTGGCAAATAAAGAAGAAAAGAGACTTTGTGTCCTTTGAACGTTTAAGGCTGTTTTTTTCCCGCCTTGTCCTTTCATTGCTGTAGCATTAATTATGCATATAAAATTAGATTTTTTTTTTTTGATTAAAGCATCAAAAAACACAGCAGCACAATTTAAGCATGGAATTTTTTTTTTATTTTTTTTTCAGGAGGGAAACTTGCCAGGACTAATTGAAGTGAGCTTTAATAGCAATCAAACAAACAAAAAAACAACAAAATCAGTAACAATAACAGTTGATTGGTGTTGTACACACAGCTGGGCCTCCATGCTCGTACACCGTGGCTGAAATGTACTTTTAGTAGATGAATGTAGATAAGAGGAATAAAGATGCAGACATATAACCGGCGAATTATGCATGGTGCCTCGGAAAGGCGGCCATGTGCATCAGAGTGTGACCAGGGCTGACCACCTTTACCTCAAATGTGCTCTCACACACTCTTTACATACATACACACAGGCACAACCTCGACCCCTAAGTGCTGCTACACACTCAATTACAATTAATTTCTGTGCTCGGTGCTCCCCGGGGGCCAGGGTATCGATGATTCATTTTCTATTTTATCAAAGAAACAGGAGTGCCATTAAAAAGAGATCAGTCAGCCACCAGGCATGAGGAGTCTGCTTCTAATTGGCCATTCATCAAAAAGCCTTCTCAAGTAGATCGCAGCGCTGAAATATCACACATGACAACTGAACCGCACTACATTAATTACACTACTGTGGGACCTCATGCTCTGCAGCTCGCCCCTTGTGGTTCTGGAGAGGCTGGAAAACACACAGATGCGCACATGCACACACACACACACACACACACACACACACCTGGGCACACACGTGCATATGCCCCAGAATGAACTCTGAAGCAAGTCAGAATAAGCAGCTCTACCAGGACACAGTGCATCACTCCAAACGAAGAATCATGGTATTTATCAATGGAATTTGACACTGGGATAAACATGAACAAACATTCCCTTTGCCTCTGTATTTTTAGCTTCAAACCCCCCCCCCCCCCCCCCCCTCCCCTTCCCCCTTCCCCCCTCCCTGAGGTGCTGTCAATTCATCTGCTCAATATCATCAGTCAACCTTTAAAAAGACGCTTTCAACCATTTCACTTCACAGCATGTCCGGCATGTTTTCACAGAGACGGAGCACTGGTTTGAAAAGATACTGTAGTCACTGTCTCGCAGTCGTCTTTGTTGAAGTTAGCAGCAGGACATACACAGATGAAGCATCCTAAGCTCAATCTCTCTCCTCTCACCATGAGCAGGGAATTCTCCCTTTCATCCATTTCCTGATGCACTCTAACTAGACAGTTTTCGGTCATGTCCCAGAATTATGCGTGCTAGCTCTCCAGCTTCCCTCACTCACACACACACACACACACACACACACACTCTCTCTCTCTCTCTCACACACACAAACAAGCTCAGAGACACGAACAGCTGCACATCCACTGACAATTCATCCATCTCTGAATCTCTCATTTTCTGGTTTGAGCATTTCGGTGCTTTTTCCCCCCTCTGAGCTGCTGGATCAGCTGGGGCCGGGGTTCCTCACTAAGCAGCTACCCAGAGGCCAAGAAACAAGAGAGGAGTCCGCTGTCAGTGTGGTTACTGAGCAACTACAGGGTTAAAACAAGCATAAAAAGAGTTACATGTAAGCTATTTTGCATTTACACGCACACACACACACACACGCACGCATTTATCGTCAGTGTTTCCTTTAGGCGCAGGATTGATGAGAAAGGAATCTTCAAAGTGACGGTGTGAAACCCAGATGGTGTTTGATGTGTGGATAATGATTTAGGTAAGGCTACGCAACACTTTCTCCACATTCAAGCTCAATAGAAGCCTGAAAACTTGTGTAGACTTGAGCATGAAACCCAGAAATTGAGGCAAGGGGAAACGCTCTGAAGTCCTGGATGTGCAGATTGTTCGTAAACCAGCCTGTCTGTGTAACTGCTTTTCATACATCAAGCGGCCAGAGCCATATAAGAGAGGAGAACCATGCGGGAATCAAACTTGTGCCCTTGCAGACTCTTGCGCGTGTCAGTCCCCGCACAGGAGCTCTGGGCTCGGCACCGCGGCTATCAGTTCATCATTGTCATACAGTAATTCAGTATGTAATGTGCCTCGAAGTCCCCATGAAGCAGAGGAACAGACACACTGTCTACACGGAGCATGCTAAGCCCAGTCAGTGTCCTGTAGGACCGGCTATTTAACACAGGAATAAGCCAATTATCTTCATGGAGTAGGCAAATTTACAATAGGATTTACTCTATTCCTACAGGACTCCTATGTCAGGGGCGGCAGCTTATACTGTAGGTTTCTTTCAGTCATGGCCCCACACGTCCTCACACTCACACACACACACACACACACACACACACACACACACACACACACACACACACACACACACAAGTCTGCAGTTGATGTGATACACGCAGCCGTGCAGATGCACATTACCACCAGCCCAAGCAAACACCTACACAGTCACTCCCACCTCAGGCAAACGCAGCGTTTTCCCAGAATTACTGGCAGCCACGATAAAGACAAGCCAAAACACAGAAGTGATAAATAACACACACAAAAAAAAAAAAAAAAGAGCTACCTTCTGTGCAGGCAAATTTTTCTTTTCACAAGCGAATGTTCAGAAAAATAGTTAATTTCCCGAGTATGATAAATTAAATTCCAAAACGCTGGTTACAGTCATCTGGCACCTTTTGTTGCAAAGCTTATTAAAGTCTTCCTAAATTGTGTTAAACCATGGTGAAATTATTTAAGTAGCTACAGTTAGTGCATTCAATTTCATGTGTGCTTATGAACTGAGAAATAAGGACAAGTAAATGAAAAGCCGATGAAAGCTGTAAAATTGAAAACCGCAGTCCCGTCACATGTTTTAAAGATTTGCACCAAAAACTAATCACTTAAATGTCAAGTATAAATGGAGGAAAAATCAAATTCAACATCCACAAAATTCACTAAAGTGCTAATTGTAGCTTCCTCCGTTTCAGTGCAGCTCAGTGAGATTTGACCCTCCTTATGGATTCGTCCCTCATTATCCTTGTAAATGTAAGTAATGCAAGCTGGGCCGTGTGACTGATACGCCTTTGATCTGCTCTTCGCTTTTACACCTCGGTCCTCCCGCCGCAACGACTCATGATTTCATGTGACGTTGTGAGCGAGCTTATTTGGCTTATTTCTTGGCCAGATATCCATTCAGAAATGAACCAAAATTAAACTTTCTAACAAAGTTTGAATTGAGTCACATGTGAATGATTTTGTGTGCTGCACTTGTATGTAGAGGAGAGTAAATGTCTTACGTTACACCTCGACTGAGAAGCTGAGGTTAGATTAGTGCATCACAAGCTTTGAAGCACATTTTCTTGACATGAATGGGTTTTAAATAGTGCTGGGCAAGTTACTTGGAAAATGTAATAAATTATTTATATATATTATTAATTGAAAACGTAATTACATCACTTTACTCATCACTTAACAGCGAAAGATATTTATTATATTATACGTTATATAACATATCACAAAATATTACTTTTTCTGCCGACGGCGAACTGAAAAGCTGCCACATCCACGCGTAAGATCTCCTGTGGTCGACATGTGTGGAATGTAGAAAGCTAATATAAGCCAACTGAAGGCTACCAACCAAATGTATGCAAAGCTAATGGTGGCTAGCTGGCGGCTAGGAAGACACTGCATGTCAAAAGAAATACATTTGTAAAGTGGGATGAGCTATTTTGGGCACCCATAGTTTCCAGAAGTAAAAGTCACATTCATTTTTCCCAAAGACAACGTCACATGACTCATACCCATACTTGGTGCCACATGCTTGTTTTCTTCTGGCCCAGTACACGCCTGGTTCCAAGGCCCAGATCTGGCCCATATATACATATATATATATACGGCATGACGGTCATCAGATGCTACTTCCACATCTGCCAGATGTTTCATTTCACTATGTGGATTACTGCTCTGATTCATTCTGACTGCAGTATTCACACCTGTCTGCCGTGCTAAAATGATGGACAAAAAAAGTATTTCACTGAAACAAAGTTGAAATATTTGACACTAGTGGTCCAAATGTAAACCTGTATGATTGTCACGGTAACCAGGGGAGTAACACAGGATATTGCTGGAAGTAAAAATTGAAATGGGGAATACAGATTTCACATTTTACAACTCTGCTTATATTTGATAATAACACTCTATCAAACTCCCTGTGAGACAGCAACATCAACCTCCCAATAAAATCAAAGTAAAGGAGCATTACTGGGATTAGTGACTGTAATGTAATGACTGAATTTCAAATTGTAATCCTGAGACGAGTGAAAAAAAAAATCACATGTAAATACATTACTGCCCTAATCTAGTTTTGAGTTCATCATTTAACTTCAGAGACGCTGTGAGCCTTCCCACTAACACAGTCTTCTTCCACCTTCACTTTCATGCATCTGACGGGAGCAAACACTGAAATCTTTTCAATACGATTTGAAAGAAGTGTAAGGGAATTATTCAGCTCTCAATTCTTGGCTCAAATTCAACTTTCCATCAGAAATAACCAGAAAAAAAAAAAGATTCATTTTTGCTCACCACACCACTATTTCAGCCAGTGACAGCAAGTCTATAACCAGCACGCGCACACACACACACACACACACACAGTCCAAACAGTCCTATAAGCTTTCTCGTTCCGTCAATGTCTGACTCTTTTGCCCTCTCTCTTTCTCATTTCTACACACTAAGGTATAAATGTAAATACACGGAGAACACACACACACACACACACACACACACACACACACACACACACACACACACACACACACACAGCCTGCAGCAGCATCACGCCTTTCTGTATAATAATGTCTCCAGTGGAGCGAGCTGCTGTACTTTTTTTTCCACTTTTTTCGTCCTCCTTCATCCTTCCAATGCAAACCGCCATCCACCAGCGAGCTGGGAGCCGCCTCCACCGGTCTAACAACACGCGCTGAAACTCAGTCCGGCAGTAACACAGACCCCCTGCTGGCTGCAGACAGAGGATGCAACGCTGTACTTTCAATTCTTGCCATGGGGAGAAAACTCGGAAAAATCTGAATGTGTGTGTGTGTGCGTGCTCGTGTAGTTTTTAGAGTGTCTGACGATGGTGATTGTGTCTGACAACAATGTGTGTGTGTGTGTGTGTGAGAGTGTGTGGCTTTCTCTTGAATGTGTGTGTGTGTGTATGCATCCCCACCTGCCTGCATTACCACGCGCACGCCAGTAAACATCCATGTTGGTCTGAGAACAATCAGACCGTGACAGACTCTGCAGCACCATCCCACAGGCCTCCACAGAGGAAAAACACTGCACCGCTAGACATGGCCATTTCATCTAAATGACCGCTCCCCCCTCCCCTCCCCAACCCCGACCCCTCCCGTCATCACCGGGGGGGGTGGGTGGCTCCATGTCTCGACATAGCACTGCTCAGGCTGGGGTCGGCACGTCCTGCTCTAACCTCCGTGGCGGGACGCAGGAGACACAGCACTGCGGCGAGGGAAGACGAAGGGGGGGGGGGGGGCGTGAAGGATGTTCAAGTTAAATCCCACATTTTTCCTTGGGAGATGCTTGTTGTGAAACCCCTGGCGAGTTCCCCATCTTGAAAAGTTCACATCAGCAATCGTGTCTTCACCTCCTTTGATGCACAGTCACTATCAGAGGGCACAGAGGGAAGGTGCACCACATCATCCCTCACATCTTTCTGGAGTTTAAAGGCAGCGTCACGTATGGATGAAAAATTGCTCTTCAGTCCCCTGCCTTGAGTAGGTAATTGGAGATGATATAGTTGAGATTCAGTTCCGCGCTAAAAAGTCACTGCAGAGTCACAGGCTTTTCACTCCCCTTTCAAAAGACTGACACCAGAGGAAAAGTGCTACACTGAAGGTTTTTACACAGCTCATTCCATTTTCCCGGCGCCTGGAAAGCAAGACGAGGGGAGCACGAGCAGGATCTGAGGCGTCGTTAGATCCTGGAAGCTCCTTGTGTTTCCTTTGAAACAATCGGAAAGGGAATTCTGCCATTACATTATCTCCGTGTGCGAGGGGCCCTGGGGAATGTTCATGTCTTGAGCGCTAAGCATTTATTTCCTTGTTCTCCACGAAGATCCCTGGGAGGCCATGTTTGTCTGATTCATTTCATTGAATTGTCAGCTAATGAATGGTACACGTCCGTCGACTGCCATACACTCCGTCAGAAGAGAAAAGCCCCCATGGGTGCTCATCTTGGGGGTTCTCCCATTCTCATTAGGAGGGAATCAAAGGGAAATGGAAACTCGCTGATTGTTTACCATGTTGCTGGACCTTGTGTGTGTTTCCCATAAGGGGGGGGGGGGGGTATGTGAAGCCATTGTTTCTCACCATAGAAGACACGTTTGGATGCAGCTCTAACATTTTCAGGGGCACGTCATTGATAGAGTTCGATTGAGTCTTTACAGAGCGACGGCTCGTGGATCCTCTGCAACTGTAAGAGTGAGTAATCTGTCTTCCTGGCAGAACATTACAAGGCACTTGAGGCAGGAGAGGCATCGAGGTAATGTAAGATCGGTGGGTGAAAATGGTTTAAGAAAGTTTTTTTTAACGAAAGACCAGAATTCAAATTCCCTTCTCCAGTTTGTCTTTGTCTCTCTCGTTTCTCTCCTGAATCCACAAACACCTTTTTTATACCATCCTGGTATCGTTTTTTTTGGGGGGGGTTTTTTGCCTCTAAGTGCTGCTCCATCCTCTCCTCTCTCTCAGTAACCCACCATCTATCCCGAACCTCTTCCTCTACTGTCAGCCATAACACACAGTAATGTCCGCTAATGGGATTCAGTGTGTCCCTCTCTTGTCACAACAACTCTCTCTCTCTCTCTCTCTCTCTCTCTCCAGCTTCTATTCTCCAGGCTGTTTTATCGCCAGCATAAGTCACCGACTCGGTGCGACCTGTTCCCTCCACCACCTCTACCTCCCCCCTCCCCCTTTCCTCCCACCTCTCCACTCATTTTCCAGTCTTTCTTCTAATCTCTCCTCGTGTTCGGTCGCACCCCTTACCCCTGTCCATCTTTCATCTGCTCCCCCTTTCTCCATCTAACTACCCCTCCTCTCCTCCCTTGATGTCTCCCAGCCTCCCCTCTTCCTCTCCCATCCTCTGCCCTCCTTTAGATCTCCCTATCACTCTTTAGGTCCCCATCTGTGTAAATGCAAGAGCTATCTGGTGTAAACAATTACAAACTGAATGCTGACACACAGATTACTGCGCTCTCTCTCTCTCTCTCTCTCTCTCTCCTAACCACATTAGAAGAGGGGAGAGCGTGTGTCCAATCACTCGCCTCTCTCTCGTCCCATTTTCCCCCTCTCTAAAAGAAAAAAAAAAAACCTCTGCGATGCCACGGCTGGTCCAGAGAAAATTACAGAAAAGTGCTCATGCAATCAAAGATACTGATAACACACTGTGAGAGATACACAGAGATAAACACACACACACACACATCATAAGAGACGCACACAGACATAAACAAACAGTCGGGCGCTCACACACATTGAGCTGATTGTACCCATGCACCCATGGTGCAACAGTGATGTATAATACATGAGCTTTCCACATACATAAACATGTCTCACACTGATCAGAGCCATTAGTCGCTTAAGGCCCATCATGTGCGCGTGCCAGTGTCTGTCTGTGCACATGTGAGAGGCATTCATTCACATTATCACGTTAGTTTTTATGTATATGTTCGACAAGGGTCTGTAAGAGCAGCAGATTTTCCACTTGAGAACTGACCCAGCTGCAGAGATGACTGTATCAAAAGCTCGCTGTGCTCTCTACAACATCAAGAAATTATATATAGATATGGCAGACCCACTTTTCCTGCTCTTACAACAATATAGTACACAGCAGGCTGCAATAATCAATAGGACCTGAGAAGGCAGGTCATAAATCTAAGCAAATGTATTTCCCAGAGGGGCAATGGATGCTTAAGGTCTCACACAAAACACAAACATTATTACATTTGTGCACAGCGTTGGAAAAAAAAAAAAAGAGCATTTTGCACAGGCACAAGCGCATCACCGACACCGCGTATGAAGCCAAATACTTATTATCACAGACTTATAGGGTCGCGTAATAAATGGACGCAATTAAGCCGGGTTTTTGAAGCGACTCGCAGCCGATCAACCTCATTAGAGACGCGCTGAACCGCGGAGGAATTGCGCATACGGTCGGCGTGCAGGTAAAATTTTTGCCCCAGGGTGTCGGTGCTCGGTATGTGACAGTCTGTCAGTCGCTGCCGCCCGCCGTCCTCCGATAACCGCTGTGTGCAGACAGGCAGGAGTGCGCACACGCACGCCCGTCTGTTAGGAATCGGCTCGCACGCGTAAAGATATTGCACCCATCCAATTTGCACAAAAAGTGACAGCCCCCCTCCCTCCCCCCCTTTCTCTTTACCATGTCGTCGGAGTAAAACACGCGCCACAAATCTGCTGGCTCGATAAACGGATCAATAGGAGAATCAATCAATGTAACAGTTATTATGGCGGTGAAATTCCCCCACATAAAAGCACAGAAGAGTGTGTGCCAGCAGACAGGTCCTCAATCTCTTTGACCAAGGGCTCCCAATTGGGACCCTGGTGATTATGAAACAGTCTGTACTGTGATATTTCTTCTAATTACAGCTCACTCATTATTTCACATGAAGCTATAAGAGACTTTTATAATGACAATAAATAAATAAATAAATAAAAATCCAGCGAAACCCTCCGGGATCTCGCAAATACGCACGAAGTCGGTCCGCGGTGAGAATAAACCACATGCATCTATTTAACCTGAAACAATTAAAGGAAACCACAAATTAACACTCAAGTATCTTGAGGTTCAACGTAGCGGGATTTTAAATAGAAACTGTGATGTGTAATCAGATGAATGTCAAGCAGTGATGCCAAAGAGCGAGCAGGCAGGCAGAGAGAAACGCGATTCCCAAATACCAAGCGAGGGGAAACTAGGTCTGATCTTCATTCAGCCTGACCGCCGTGAAAAAAAAAAAAAAAAATTCATACATGCTCACGATAACAGGATTATCTGCTTTTAGTCCGATTCATCCTGAATTTACCTCTGAACGTCGGGTCTCGCTGTGATTGTCTCAAGTTTCTTCGTCCGTCGCCCGCTCCGGCCGCCAGCAGGTCACAAAACTGAGTCGAAGAAGGACAAACGCTGTTACCGCGTCTCTCTCTCTCTCCCCCCTGTCTCTCCCCCTCTCTCCTCTCCCGCTCTCTCTCTCTATCTCTCTGCCTCTCTCTCTCTCACTCTTTAATAATACCGTGACTCTTGAAAATCTCTCGGAACGTTTTTACTACCTCTAATTTCCACGCTTTTGTCTCTTTATCCTCTCTTGATCTCTTCATCACCGCTCTCTGTCGGAAGTGATTATTATTATGGTCCATCATCACTCATAATCACACCACCTCCTCAACCATCATCATCATCATCATCATCATCATCATCACCACCATCATCACCACCATCATCATCATGCTCATCATCGTGGCATCCAAAAATCAATACACAATTCTAATTTATGTAATAAGATTCACGAGGCATTCTGTGCAGAGCAGGAACTTACATTGTGACTGTAGTGTAATAATCAAAAGGCATCATTTATTCAGGCCTCAATTATTAGATAATATACTAATCCCTTATAGAGCCGCTATATTCTTAACATTACAAGCACATCACACAGCTTTGGGTTGTCAGGCAAGTTAAATGGAAGTATTCTGACAGTTTACTGACGGCTGCCACAGAAACACTCAACACAACACAAGAAGAAACACTTTATAAAAAGGTTTCTAAGTTGTGACTAATGCTTTAATTGGTGGTAAATAATCCTTTACTCACGCTTTATAGATCAGTTATAAGTATTAATTGAGTAAGAAGCAATTTGTTTCTAGGGTTACTGGAGTGTTATTGAACAGACTAACACAAGTCTGTATTAATCTCACTTCAGTTTCTGAAAACCCAAAACTTGTTAATGGTAACTGTTTATCACTAACTGGTCAGTTAATAATTTATTAACCATTAATTAAGTCATTAGTCTTTTTGTGTAGAATCATGAGGGTTCCTGTGGAAACTCATGGGTCGTTATCAGTCATTAGGTGGGTTTTAATGCACATTTTCAATTTGGACATCTGAATGGAAAATATGATCAACTGCAATGGTAAGTCATGACATACGTGAATAATGTGACTCAATCGTCCTCGTGCTTCTGCTCCACAGCAGAGAAGAAAAATAAAATAGCCTCAGACAAAAACAGCAGATCTGTGTGGAGCGATTAATGTTCCTCTAATCACGACATGAAACAAACATAAATGTGTTCATTGTGTTTCCTACACTGTTCTCACCGTTTGACTGGCACTCTCTTAATGAAGTGGGGTAGTTTCACTGAGAGGCAAGTTCTGTTTTACAGGAACGACCTGATCGCAGCAGTCTGGTTTTTGTTTTTTATTTGGGGGGGGGGGGCTTGCACAAGGGCACCACAGTGGTGTTGATGAGGATTTGAATAAATGCTGTTCTTTCACTTTCGCCACCCAGATTTAATCCTGCCAGTCCGGGGATCAAGCCGGTGACCTCTAACCTTTAGGCCACTTTTAAAAGGGGCAGTAGTTGAAACTTTAAAAAAAGGTGCCCTGCAGAGTTTTAAACCTCCACTACGGCTGTGAAGCAAAGTTTCCATGTGTGCAGGGTCCTTGTGTTGTTTGTATTGTGCGCACACACACACACACACACACACACATACACACACACACACACACACACACACACACAAGGACGCCTTGGCAGAGTAATACACACTCCTGCTGCCAGGTTTACGCTATTCAGCTGATTGACAGTTGGCAGTAATGTGCAAAGAAACGTAGAAATGCGCCAACAAAGGCAAAAAAGAAACAACTGCAAGCTAACAAACATGGATCTAAACACTGTCGCCTACAATTCAAAATAATATTTCAAATATTGGCTTTGTAAATGCTTACTGACGCAGAGGAGAGGATTCGCTGCGTTTGTTAGACCTCAACGACACACATGCGTTTTCGGTGAGAAACACGATGTAAACATAACTTTTGTTTGTTTATTAGAAAACGCCCACGGGGCACCTTTAACATCCATTCATCCTCGGACAAAAACCACAGATTTGTTGTGGCCTTGTTGTTCCATAGCAACATTAAAAAAATGTCTTCTTTGAAATCATAACAGATCTTTTTCAACAGGGGCGCCATCATCATCATTAACATCATCATCAAGATAAGCCATCACCTGATTGCAGGCCAACGATAACATTATTATATTCATGTTAATCAGACCATCTTCTTCATCGTCGCGGTCCTATTTCAAAAAGCCATTACCACCATCCTTATCACTTAAGAACAAATTATACCTCGTCATCTTCACACACACACACCACACACACACACTTACCAGCACACTGGCACACACACACACACACACACACACTTTTTCATTAGGCTGATATATCCTCCTCAGTCATTACACATGCTGTAAGTCCCATATCTTCAGCCTACAGAGTACTTGTAGATTGACTCCAGCCGAAGCCCTTTGAAGAACAGGCAGCGAGAGAGGGAAGAGAAAGATGTATGTGTGACCATTAGAATAGTAAAAGAGAGGGACTGCTCTTTCTCTATTATAGAAACACAGTAGAACAGGGCCAGCCAGACGACAGAGCATGAAAGGACTGATTTATCCACCGGGGAGAGACTCTGTATGTGTGTGTGTGTGTGTGTGTGTTTTTTTGTGTGCGTTTGAGGAAGAGAGAGGAGGAGGAAGAAAGAAAGGGAGCGAGTAATGTGTACTCACCCATTTTGTTCTCTTTATTATTAAACGAGAGTGTGTGTCTACGTTATTAAATTGAACTTATACATCTCTGTGTGTGTGTGTCTGTGTGTGTGTGTTTGTGTGTGGTACGTTGTGTGGGCATTGATTGCTGCTGCTTCTTCTTCTCTTGCTTGGGCCAGGGTGCACGTCTGCCTGGATGAGCCGTGCTTTGCTACAGCCTGGAGAGTCAGTTTTGCCATACATGTGTTTGGCAGGCGAAGTCAGTTAGCTAGGCAGCAGAACCGGGCTGGGTGTATTGTACACAGCCACCAGAAAATACGCTTTTAGGCGCTGTGTAAAGGGACAACTTGTGCCACAACAAGATACAGGGTTTATTGTGTCCTCACAACATCACAGGTTCAAATTCGGCTGAGTGAGTCAGGCCAATTCTTCCTCTGCTGCGCAGCTTATGATCTAGTTAACCAGGTGTTCTTCTACCGAAAAAAGGGCCAGTTCGCCCAATTTTCAAAAACGCGCGTGTGTGTGTGTGTGTGTGTGTGTGTGTGTGTGTGTGTGTGTGTGTGTGTGTGTGTGTGATATCCATTTCTTCCTCCGTCTCAACACAATGAACATGAATGGGATATATTTTGTTGTCCTCACAACCGTGAGAAAAATAAATAAAATAAATAAAAAAAATCAACAGCAGCATTTCCTTCCTGAAACACACCTGGATGATTCACAGACCTCACTGTGAACACCTCATATGCCATGCTAGTGTATAGTAGTAGAAAACTACTGTAGTAGAAATACTCCAGACCACACTGTTGACAGCGAGCAGCGAGTGTCTGCTTGTAAGGTTTTCCTTTCTCGCTATATCTCTCATCATAATAAGGTCCTCTCATGTTTATTAAAAACACACACTCAAACTCACTACCTCTCTGCTAAAGCGTTTCACCACAGGAGAAGGCTTTCCAGCAAATGTAAAGGCTTTCATGAACCGGGAGTGGGATGAATCATTTTTGTGGCATGTTAATCGGCGTTGGAGCGACAAATCTGATATTTATTTAAATAATGGTATCAGAGATAATTATTCAGTGCGTTGTTTTAACTCAGAAAGACTGTTAGATAAAGCTGGCGTGAGGTTAAAATTTCGATTGCTCTGCTTTGCGCAATCTGCCCGCAGTTTAATGCTAAGCTACTCTTTAACCCCCTGGGGGCCTATAAAAAAAACATGAAAATGATAGAAACCCTCACACATCAATCGTGTCCAAACACACATATACACTTGATTTATCCAATGCCCTCCCAATCCCATTACTGCCTCCAGACACTTTATTTTTGTGCATGCCAGCGAGTGTGTGTGTGCAGGCTGACAGCGAGTGTGTGTTTTTGAAGGCCACTGTCATGTCATATGTTGTGAAGTGGGGGGGGGGGGAGCACTCCCTGCAGCAACTAAGGAGCTTTGATCCTAGTATATCTTCCAGTCATCTATCAGTATATAAGATCCACAGGGAACACCACAGACAGATCCCGCTGGCATATGCGCAGCACGTACGGAAAGCCGGTGGTGGTATGTGGAGTGACGGGAAGTCGGCAGAGCTACAGATGCATCAGATCGACAAGCAGGTGGCCAGAGAGACACCGAGTGGGCTCGTTGCAATAGGACCACGCAGCCCTGCTTCATAGATAGACAGACCCAAGGACAGACAGGCAGAGTGACAGATAGCATGAGGATAGCAGACGGCTGGACAGATGCATGATGGTATTCCAGAAATACGGTGAGACACTGGCCAGGTATAGCGTTTAATAGCACGGCGCTCAGACAGACACGGACAGCTGCCGCACGCTATAGTCCGAGTAGAGCGGAGACGGACAGATGCCCTTCTCTCAGCTGGAACGATGCTGCACCTCTGCACACGTGTGCACACACGCACGCGAACGCACGCACACGCACGCGCACACACACTTCGCTGTCCTCCTCCTTTCTGCACCTGTCTGCTCCTTGCTGTCAGGGAGACAGGGAGGTGAGGTTTGTTCCCTCAGGCACTGTCATTTTCTCTTTTTCTCTCCTTCTCACTTGTCTCCTTTCCTTTCCTTTCCTTGCCTTCCTTGCCTTTCCTTCCCTTTTTTGTGTGTGGCATTTACCATTTAAAGTGCTGCTGGGCTCAAAATAATACCATGGACAGACAGTACTGAGATGTGTGTCTGTTAGTGGCAAGGCTCCAGGTATGAATATGACAAGAGCTTTGTGCCAGAGAGGGGTGCATGAGTGATTGTTTGAATGCAAATGACCATATATGGATGCATTGTTATTTAGCTTTTCTTTTCTGCCTCCTTTTTTTTCCTCTCTGTCACTCACCCAACTGGCAAAGATTCTTTTAGCAAATTATTTCAGCCTTTGAATGGCTGTTGACGATCAGAGAGAGAGAGAGCGAGAGAGAGAGAGCGAGAGAGATGGACTGGGAAAAGAGGACGGGGGGAGAAGGAGGTGCTCTGCTACACCAAACGTGGACGTCATCCTTCACAACAGACCTGTGTGGAAAATATTCATAGAATAGCAATATAGTGTCTCTGCTATAGTGGGTTTTAGCCGTCCAGCTGGTCACATTTGTACATAAGTGGGGTTGTTTAGTCCAGTTGGCAATTGTGTTTTTCTGCATGAAGCCAAACATTCACATAGCTGAAAATATATGCTAGCAGAGTGTATTTATGTATAGAAATAGAAACTTGTATTAGTTAGAGTTTACATAATCTCTTACCAGCAACATTTGTCACCTGAACCAGTGACAGGAGGGTTCAGCGTTGGCATAAAATGAAAGGTCTCCTATATTTTTAAAAAGCTCTTTAAGCCACAAGGAAAGACAAAAAGATTCAATAAAATATTCGTCAGCCTTGGAGCTTGGATTAAATGTTTTAGCGGCAGTAAAACAAGCTGAGAACGTATTATCACATTATTATGTTTGCTGTGGCTAACATGTTAGCAAAAAAGTCCAATATTCACCCTCCTTTTTATTTTGGTTCTTCATAAAACCCTGAGGGAAATGCCACTATGTTCACTAGCTAGTCGCTAATGCTGAGCAGCACCGATGAGAGCTGTAAACAAAGTCGCAGGTTGTAAGAACCAAAACAACGAGCTAAGAGGCTAAATGCTCCACAGAGCTGAGGAGAAGACAGTCGGGTGATAATTCTCAGTTGCCTCTTTATACATCACATGTAGTTTTTTTTCTCCACTTGTTAGTATTAAATTATTGATTCGTGCAGCTTTAATGACTCTGGGTATTTGATGAACCTGGAACTGAATCCAAACTGGAACCCACTCAAAGCCCAGCCCTAAATGTAGCATTCATTCTGTCATAGTTTGCCAAAAGAGCCGAAGCCATAACTTGGCCAACGTGTAGTTACTGTGTTCTCTGCAGCCTGGTGCCTGGACTCATCCAAACACTGTTTGCTGGAGACTGAAGCACAAGTCTGTAAAAAATCAGGATTGCTCTGGGGTTATAGTGAACCAATCAGCTGATCATTTCAATTGAGCCCATCGACTTAAAGTTCCTCTCCAGTTTTAAACTGTGTAAAAAATACTCTGCTATGATTATGAGGAGTCTGTTTTGCACCTGAAACAGCGTCTAGAAAGACCTATCAGAACGATTAGCGTAGTTAGCATCTTTTGTTTATGTTGTTTGTTAACTTTTAAGCGGCAGTGGCCGACACAGTGTTAGAGGTTCTGCTAATGCTAACTCTCGCTCTCTGTACTGTCGAGGTTTCAGGTTTATTATGAGACCGTCATTGGTTCACTCATGGTGCCATGGTGTTGACTGATTATTTCACTCATGATACGTCTTATATAAAAAAGGTTGAAAACTGCAAGGTTCAAAACTTGACTTTCAACGAAGGGGTTCTCTAATTGTTCTGGAGCAGGACCTCCAGTATTTGGACCAAGCATGAAAAATGAAACGTAAATAGGCTCTGGCTGTTATTTCAATATGAAACATGTTGTGCTGTGTATGCTGTTCGTCTCATTTTCAGGTTGTAAACATCAGCTGCAACTAAAAACAGCCTTCTCAGCCCACAAAAGATGATTACAGCTGTCAACTCAATCTTTGAGTTTTAGTTCTTTTAACTTTAATTACTTAAAAAAAAAATAAAGCTAAACATAAATAGATTTGAAAGGAAATTCAGAGAGATTTGGTTTCAATAAGCAGTCGTGACACTAGATCCAGATTTGATAAATGGTATAGAACCCAAACCCTATCATGACACACTTTGATCACGTATCAGAAAATAAAAATACACATTTTCTCTGTGGCTTTTTAAAAACAACAGTATTTAGTGAAGTTTGGCTCCTTTTTCAAAACAGCATCACAGATATCTACTGAATGCCAAATGCAGACGGGGCGTTCAGGGTCATTTGAGAAATACTTGAGGTTCAGCATTTCATGTATCAGCCATATGCCTACAGCTTCTGGAAAGACTTACCTTAGGAATTGCGCATCTTTCTACTACGTGGAAAAAGATATTCATGAGAGCAGAAATACATAAAGATGTGTTTGATTTGCACATGAATTTGTTCTTGCTGGTTGCCGTGGTGAATAAGAAACCTTTGATTAATCACAAAGTATTTTTCCATCCATAAGATTTGTACTCTTGCTTTGCCAACCAAAATGTAATAAGTACATTTATATTTTATTTTATGTTATTAGTTTGTTTGGTTATTCTGTTGGATAATGTACTTATTATCATTTAACCCTGGGATTACAGAACATCCAAACACTGATTCTGTACAGTCCCACCTTTACTGACTTTACAGAAGGTGATCCTAATGAGTTCTTCCTCGCTGTCTACCCACACGACTCCTACACGTCACTTTTAAAAAGACAAGATATTAAAAGAAAACATCATATCGTTACATATAAGGATGACCTGGGAAGATGTGCTGCTGTGTGCCAATTAAGCAAAACCTTGATGGGATTTATGCTACTGCACAATCTATAGTTGAAGGCTCCATAAACTTCAAGTGCACAGCATATTTATAAGTAATCTAGGAATGCTTGCTCAGGAGTATTTTGGTGTGATAGCGAGCATCTGTTTAGACAGAACTTAAATGACCTCTTTTTTTGTCTGAGCTGCAAGAAGCACAGATGCAATGTCAGGTCTTTTTTGCTTCACACCTACCAACTGTACAAAAGGTCTCTTGTTTCATAAAGTTGTGCTATATATGATAATGACACAAAAAGGCACAAAGACAGAGACATTTCACAAAGTGGTTTTCTTCTAGAGGTGTAGGAAGATAAATGTGTCGCGTATTGGCATTAAAGTGTGTATACATGCGTCTTTAAATCTGCACCTTTTCATCTTGGTGTGTGTGTGTGTGTGTGTGTGTGTGTGTGTGTGTGTGTGTGTGTGGGCTTGTTTTTATATCCTGGTGGGGATGTCAACCTGAATGCACCCGTAGGGACTTGTGAGAGAATGAGGGTTAAGACCTCAGTCAGGGTGTGTGTGTGTGTGTGTGTGTGTGTGTGTGTGTGTGTGTGTGTGTGTGTGTGTGTGTGTGTGTATTAGCTTTAATAATAACTCTGTAGAACATTGTATTCTTCATTAAAGAAAAGCACACACAAACACACACACACATATCTGAGACACACATGTAGAGAGTTAGCAGTGCCATAGTTAATTATATCTGGTTCCAGTATTAATATTATGTTGGTATTAAAGCAGCACACATTAATCAATAAATTACATAGATGATTACCTGATGAATATTAGTAGTGTCAGTGAGCATATAAAACTGCAGTGTGCATGCTGGAAAGCAAACACGCCTCTGCAACCAGATGCCACCTGCCCACCAGCTACATATGCATGAAAAATGCAAAATAACCAAAGCAAAAGTGGAGCTGAACCTACAAGCAGAAGATGTTGCTGTCATCAGTAGCAGCTCCAGCAGAGCTCAAAGACCAGGTAAAGCACACCGGCTGCTGGCTAAATCAGCCTAATTTAAGCCGCTACAACAAGCGTAACATTTTCCAACACCTTAAGGGCTACGGAGAGCTCTTAACTCACCTTGTAAGTTTATTCTGTGGCAGGTTAAATAGCCTCTTTCATCGATCATGCATGGAATGAAATTTAATCCATAAAAAGTCTTCTTTAAACTTAATCTCAGGACTTGAATCTGGCAACAATTTATTGTGTGCGGCCCGAGCTCGGTGCTCGGCGCTCCGGGATTTATGTATCAGAGACCCTGCTGGCGAAAGTCATGTTTTTTTCTGTTTCTATTCATTTCTAATTATTGCCTCTGATCCATTTTACATTGAATCAGTTCATGATCGCATCAGTTCAGATAAGCAACGTTTCAAGGCTGCTCAATTTTCTGCTGAAACAACGTGTGTTAATGATTTTTTTTAATGGAGTGTTAAGTAGTGTGAGACCACTGTTGGCATTAAATATGCAGTTGTTTGCTGAGTCCTGGTGCTAGACACATTTCCTTTAGGCCATCACAGTGGGATGGTGGTGTATTAGTGTCATAAATACATTTTAAGATGTCAACCTACTATTAAAGCTGCGGGCATGAATAACAAATAATGATAATAAACAGCGTTAATTTTTGTCAGAAACTTGCAGCTTTTCCATAAGCACATACACAGTTCATTAGGAACACCTAGCTTACTTATTTTATTTATTTGATAGGGACAATGCATGTTAATGAGGATCAGTATAATGCAGTTTAATACAACTCTCCTGAAATAAATCCTACTTTTGTGACGGCTATAATGTCAGGCTCTTGTTTCAGCTGAGAGGTGTTGAATCAACTTTATGGTCATTTTGGAGGCTACAGTTTGTGATGCAGTTAACGTGTTTCTACTATCTTGTCCCATTTAATACAAATGAGGGTTGACTAAATAACATAAACACCTTTCTGTAAAATACATTCTCCAAAATTATCATACGGTTGAGTCAGTTCCTCTCTAAAACAATTTCAATACAAACAATATAACCTTCATGAAGGGAAGATTTATTGCAGGACTGCTTTATTAGACTGCATTAGTTTTAACTTGCTGTATCTAATAAAGTGCCAAATGAGTGTACAAAGCTATTTTGTAAAGCAGCGAGTTTGACAAGGTTGTTGGAAGAAAGCCTTATATTCAAAACATCCCCATTACACATGGCGACTGTTGATAAATGAGACGTTATCGCAGATAGTTATGCTATATTCCCAAAACCCAATTTTTTAACTGACCTTGCAGATCGCCATCTCAGGATTTATTGTAACTGAATATCCAGATATACACTTTTTCTGGACTCACTCTTTGATGTCAAATATTTGCTAAATCTTGGCATTGGCATCACTTCTCAGTTGCTCGGCTCCTTCGAAGGCCACCTGTCCTTCATCTTCCAGCAGCTCCAGGCCAGTGCCTGTGCAGGAGTCATGCCAGCGACTGTGGCTTCTGTTGCCTCTCTGCTGGCCAGCTCACAACCAGCTCCCATGGTAAGGAAGGCTTCACAGCCTGGCCTCCAGGAGCACTGCCCAAACAACAGAAGAGGTTTCCTGTCAAATGCGCCTGAGCCTGTCAAGATGCAGCTGCTGTTTTTTTGGCCTGACGTAGGTGAAAGAGTGAAGATGGTGAACTTTAGTCTTGTTCTACTTTACTTAAGGGTGCATTATGCAAAAATCTATTTGAGACTATAATATAAACTAATCTGGACTGTAAGAAACCGAGGCTTCGTCAAAACCTAGTAAATAGCTGGAGTGCGATGTATTTGCATTCTGCCTAATATCATCCAGTTTCAGCCCTTTATCTATTTGCTCTCCTACTCTCTATGCTGACATACAGTACGAGGCTGAAGGCTCAATTCCTAATAAAACTGTTCTCATTGACATGTTTTTCTGTTTCTATTGTGCAACAAGTTTAAAATAGTGACTGAAACGCAGCCAATTAAGACTACACATTAACCAACAGTCACTTCCAAGCCTTTTCCAAGCCGCTGCTCTGTCTGCACAGCTAAAATCCTGATTTTATAACCGCAAAGTCGCCTGACAAAAATCACCATACACTTGGCTATATTTACCGGTGAAATGATGACTCAGAGAGAAAGTTAGAATCTCATTCATGTCAGCCGCTATATGCTCAGCACTGAGATGTCTCTGCAGAGGGATAGCCTGAACCAGTGCTCTCTTGGCAGTACTGGTGATTTTCTTCTAAGGAAAGTATATAAGGTTTGTCAAAAAAAAAAAAAAGTCACTACAGGGGTCTGAAAAGTCAGTTGATCTGGCAACAAGGGAGTTCACAGGTAACACTGCCTGTAAACACACCCTGACGATGTAATAGAAACTGAAAACAACCATGGGAAACTCCTAACACTTGACCTGCTGACCAATTGTGTAACTTCATCACTCAGTCAATCAGTCAGTCAGTGCCATTCGCATTCATAAGGTTGGCCCTGCTGTTACGGCCCAGCCAAAGACAAGCTCCCACTACTGTTGAGGCACCTTACGAGGAATTCTGTGCAATGCTTTTTGTTTGTGCAAAGGTTTGACTTTTCAACAGTTTCTGTTCAGTGAAGAAATATGTCAACAACATCCCGAGACAAGTTGAATTACAGTCAAAATTCTGTTGAAACACGACTTTTACCGAATCTTTTCAATCATTTTACGCCAAGTTTTAGCAGCAGAAAACTATATGTACTGCCATTTGCAAATCACAAAACTAGGCTCTTTGGAAAAAAGGGAAATGCAACGTCCACAAACCTCTACTCCATATATTAAATCATTTTCATTTTAATTAATCTTCATTAAATCCTTGTGTTCCTACTAAATCCATACTCTGCATAATCATGTTTCCCATCCACAATTTGTGGAAAAAATATTCAAATTTTAACTCACTTCTCACCAGCACACCCCTGGTCAATCACTGTGTATTGTGAGTTTCATTGTAAGATTTTCAATTTCAGAAATTTCCAGACCTTCAAATTCCAAAGCCATGAAGGGCTCGGGGAAAGAGGGTTTGGATGCTGTTCGATAATGCGAACTTTGTATTTAGCATACTGACTCCTGACCATCCATGGTCACACAAAAGTGGTACATTTTGTTTCTCTAAACTTTTAGAAAAGTATTCAGACTCTTTGCTGTGAAACTCCAAACTGTGGTCAGCTGCATCTTCTTTGCTTTAATTATCCTTGAGATGTGTGTACAACTGGAGCTCACCTGTGGGAGACTGAATTGATTTGACATAGTTTAGAAACACACCTGCGTATATGAACGTGCCAAAATGCACACTGCATGTCAGGAAAAAAACAAAGCTATGAAGTCCACAGTAAAACTGGTGTAAACCCGTTTCTACAGGTTTGAACGTTCCCAGGAGCATAGTGGCCTCAATATTTGTGAAATGGTTTGGATCCACCAGGAGTTTTCCTAGAGTTGGCCATCCAGCCAAACTGAATAATTGGGTAAGAAGGGCCTGGTCAGGGTGGTGACCAAGAACCCAACTCTCACGCCAACAGAGCCTCAGAGTTTGCAGTCCTCTGCAGAACTGGGAGAACCTGCCGGAAGGACGACCACTTCAGCAGCCCTCCACCAATCAGGCCTTTCTGAATCAATCAGCCTCTTTGAGTAAAAGGCATGTGACAGCCCACAGCATTTAAAGGACTCGGATAACATGAGGAAAAAGATTCTCTGGTCTGACGAGACAAAACTTTAATCCTTGGGCAGAACTCCTGGCAAATAACAGACACTGGCTACTATCAACCCTATGATGAAGCATGGTGGAGGCAGCATCACGCTATGATATAGGTAGACTGGTCAGAGTTGAGGGATGGATGAATGCAGCCAAATAGAGAGATGTTCTTGAAGAAAACCTGCTCCTGACACCCGAGGCTGGGGTGATGGTTCACCTTTTAACGCAACACTGACCCAAAGCACTCAGCAAGAAAACACTGAGTGGTTTCAAGAGAAGTCTCCGACTGTCCTTGAGTGGCCAAGACAAAGCCCAGTTCAGAAGATGGCAGTTCACGGACAGTTTCCAACAAGTATGATGATGCTTGAGAGGATCTGTCGGAAAGAATGGGATAAATTGCTCAAAATCCCGGTGTGCAAAGCTTTTAGAGACTTACCCAAGAAGACTCGAAGCTGTAATTGCTGCCACGGGCACTTCTACAAACTACTGAATTAAGGATCTGACTTCTTCTATAAATGGAAGATTTCAGTGTTTGATTTTTAATAGATTTACAAAAATGTCCAAAAACATGTTTTTACTTTGTCATTAAGGCTTGCTGAGTGTAGACGACTGGACAATAATGGCAGTTTTATCCATTTGCAATTAAAGGAGCAACACAATGAAATGTGAAAAAAGTTCAGGTGTCTTTGTGAAGCCGCTGTAAAATGATGTTGGCTTGACTGAGTCAAATTTGTTTGAAGACATGTAGTTTTCAGGATAATGGGATAATGCTGCTTTAGTATTTTGTTTTTGTTACCTAAATTTTACATCATCAAAACATATTAAATTTCTTTTTTTAATATCAGAGTAGTTCACGAGGCACCCAGACAAAAGAAAACCATGATAAATACATTATACACTTTAAGAAAAACAAGGAAAGTGAGTACCTTGAGAGCAGCTCTTTCATCCACTATAAATAAATGAACAGGTCCTCTGAATTTCAAACTGAATTTTGTAGTATTGTCTCACTATGCATTGTTAATGTGTAATATGCCTGGAAATGTATCCAGTGTGATTTGAATGGGTGGTGATTTGCTATAATCCTGGGGTCCGAAAACTGGGAAGCCGCTATACTTGTGGGGTCTGTGGTGTTTCTAGGTGAACCATAAGTTTAAAGGGCAGTTTGAGGGTTAAGACTTGCTTTAAGGGTTAGTGTAAGGGTACGGGTAGAGGTTATGTAAGGGTGAGGGGCTAGGGGATGCATTTATACATATACATTTATACAGATATAAATGTGTGTGTGTGTGTGTGTGTGTGTGTGTGTGTGTGTGTGTGTGTGTGTGTGTACATTTGATGTCATCTCTCATCTTCAAGAGGACAGGCTCAATGTCAATCTCCCAGCTGACAGAAGGCTTTTGTGCATCCCCACTTTCTGATCTACGTTCCCCAAGTGAAGATTTCGCTTCAGTTTTTCCCGACTACACTGGAAAGCCAAGACAACAGATAATGCACACACCTGTGCAAATATCATAGGAGTTATGATATAAGGGGAGAGGGGGGAAAAAAAAGCCAGACTACATCTGCACCATCACTTGGGACAAGAATGCAAGAAAAGATGTGCTGATGAACAACAAACACAACAAGAGCCAAGTGAGCGATAATCACAGTAATGATGATAATCATCAACCATCCAAGCAGAGAGAAAATAAAGTTTGAACAAATTACATGCCAGTTAATCCCCCCCACCCCCCCACCCCCCCACCACCCTGCATGCTGAATTAAGAATTGAGTTGGCACAGGCTGAACAGCTAACAATGATAAATTGTCCATACCTGCGATCATATTAACAATAATTATAGCATTAGTGTTTTTCATACAGTGATGAAAGTGGACTCCGTGAGCGGAATACAAAGTTGAAGGTGGAATGTGAAAGTGGAATCTCTGTCGTCGCTCCGTGTAATGTCATTTCCCATCATGTTCGCTTTCTCTTTCATCAGGGGCCGGCATTGTTTCGGCGATGCTCCGGCTGACAGAGTGTAATTTACAGGTGGAGCCAGGCTTCCTGCCATCCACATTAAATTGGTCTCCATTTTCTGACATCTAGGCTTTTGGAAGTGTGATTTCTTTGATCTTTCCAGCCCTACCAGACGTTTTCTGGTATTCCATTTTACATCATCACCCCCTGTGCCTCCTTCTCTCGCTTTCTTTTTGTTCTGTCTGGCTCTCTTTCTGTCTCATCAAACTATCTGCCTCCCATATTTTTTTTCCTCTGTCCTGTCACTTATCATTTCTTTATCGCTCGTCTTACTTATCTCAGTTTCATCTTCTTTTACTTTCCCTTCTTGCTGTGCCACTGTCATTAAGTGTAACATACCATGTGTCATGCCTTTGGTTGCATCTTAGTAGATCACAGGCTTTGTGGATTTTGTTTGTTTTTTGCTCAATGTGTAAGTGTATGTTAGTACATCCTCTGTGTTTAAAGACAAGTCCTGATTTTAAAAAATACTATTTTTAAAGCATAAAATTTCATTTGTTTAGTCTCTACATAAACAAAAAAATATATAAAAATGAAACATGGAAATGACAATCCACAGTTTTAGTGGTAGTTACAAACTGTATTTCCTCGCTAGCAAGTTTCCTCTCGACTCTAGCTCTGCACACAACACACAGAAACACGTGATTGAATAATGTGTTGTTCACTAACAAGTAGTGAATTAAAATTCATTATTTATAATTACAGGTACTAATCACATTAATGCTCCGTGACTTTGACATTTAGAGGGGTAAGCTTGTGTGCCGTCTTGCCAGGAGCTGGGTGGTGGAGCTGCTATTGATTTTGTCTTGTGTGTTCAGTAAATAGACTGGTCCAGGATGCGTAAGATTAAGCGCTGGGGCTGGAGGTTTGCAAGATGGTTAGCCTCCTTCAGAAAGGAGGAGGAAAATGTCAGTTACTCCAAAGTTCACCGGCGCTAAGCTAGCTGTGAATGGCCAGTAAATACCACCGTACACACTCTTTTCAAAAGGTTTGGAAAATAGTACATTAAAAAGAATTAATTATTGCGAAATTGTGTACATGAATGGATGCACCCTTAATCAACCGTTTTTGAGTCCCTCTGTCTTGTGTCTCAGTGTCTCAGTCTTTAAACCTGTCAATGACAAGAACCAGGGTGGGATGATCATTTCACCATGAGTCTATGTTTCATTGGCAAAGTCCTCCATGCTGGGACAGATATCTTTGTGCATGACTGTGGCTTTTTGTAGCAAACAAAGTCTAAATAATAACTCATACATGCAAAATTAACCATCATGTTAACAATAAAGATTAAATTAAAGAATCCAGTGGCATTAATACTAATACAATAAAAATAAGAAATATATATGGCCAAAGTGGGCAGAGCAGTTGAGGTCTGAGCCACCGCTCTGATGTCTCTGTGCCTGTGTGGAAGGGGCGGGCTCGATGGTCAGATGCGGCAACAATTATTCTCACTTCTGCTGGTCAGTTCCATTTCATATTACATATATTTTACAAGTCAAAATGTAAATTTTTGCTGCAATCCTGATGAAAAATACATCTCCTGGGGGAAGTGATCCAAAGTACGAGTGCTGCTGTTGAGAGAATCTACCTGGGGGTTATTCTAGCCCCTCTAAGCTTTGGTCTCTCTGTGCCTCCACATTCACTGTGTTGCTCATCCTGTGGGACAGTGGTTGTTTATACTGATTTATACACCAAAACACAGAGCACCTTTTTGTTCTTGTCCTTTTAGTTTTCTGCACAACTTTTTTCACTGCTTCTTGTTTTTTTTGAGTTTTGCTGTTTAAATTTATTTAACTCTTAAAACCTAAATCATAGATCATTAATTCATAGAACTGATGTCAGAGTACAGATGTGTTTTTTGCCACTTCACCTGAGCGTCCCCATGGATCACCCCAGAGGGTCTGGGCAGAGAGAGGAACCTCCTCGGTGGTTCAAAATCACACAGACGCTTTTGGCGGTTTTGGTGATTTAATGACAATGATCGCCCTCGCCACAGCGATGATGCTTCAACGAATGTTTCGATTGTCTGTCACTTTACCTTAATAAAAAAATCAAAGCTAGATGCTAATTAATAAAACCATAACCATCTGACACTGAAATAGAAAATTAAATAAATCAAAAAATAGCATCTAATT